>NC_072891.1:19430000-19743500 GCF_028858705.1 Grus americana
TTTTCTTCTTTCTTGTCTGTAGTCTGGGCTTCTTTCCTTCACCTGGCATGTGTACTGAGATATTCTACTTGCCAGATGTTTCTTTTACACATAGCTAAATCCACTAGTCTTTCAAGAATTTACAGTGAAATATGTATGTCTGCATGAGGAAGTTTGACTATAAGGCTTTAAAGCATGTCACTTCAGTTTTCATATTTATACCAGCTCATTCTGGAAAGAAAAGTTTTAATTCTGCAAATAATCTGTTTTCAGAGTGAGGAATATGGATTTCACTTATCATTCTTTAAGTCAATGTCATAAAAACGTTAGTTAGAACACATCATAAAAGCCTTCCCACATGAGCTTTGGAAGGCCTTTTTTTTTTTCCAAATTGAAAGGATCCATTTTCCTTTTTTGGTGATCTCAAAAAAATGCCCTAAACCCCACAAAACTGTTTCTTAGGGCTTCTTGCTTACCTGCTATCTCCCAGCTACATTATTTGCTTCTGAAAAACCCGTCTGAAAAAATCTCAAATTATTTCCAGAGGTTTTCTTATTGTGTCTCCCAAAATCTTGATAAGGCGTATGTTGTTTAAACTGGCTGTGGCCAAAGCTGCAAAGAAGCAATATGCTAAATGATTCTCAACAAAGATTTATAATCCAATGCTGACTCTATTGCTCTGTGACTCTGTATTTTGTTTGGCAAAGAAACTGTATCAGAATGATAAATACAGAAGATTATTAAGGATTTCTTAGATTTCCAAAGAAACAGAACTGGGCTCAGTGTCTTGGGAAGCACAGATTGGTTTTTGGGAATAACTGTAGGTTATACGCTAGATACCTTTATTGATAGTCCAGAAGATACTCCACCTCCAGGCAGACCTCCAGGAACAGATATGTCACAAAAGGGTAGGAACCCTTCTGCCTTCAAAGCATGCGTTGGTACTGTTCTTATCTGTACTTTCTTTCAAATAAAGGTTAAAACTCATCCCACGGTTGGTTCTCGCTGCCAAGACACTTTCAACACTGTGGACTCAAAAGCTGCACGATGTACAATGTTGGAAATCCTTGTTTACCTTCATTAAGTGTCCCCCCAGGAGCACGTTGGCAACCAGGCAACAGAAATATTTCTTTCCTTTCTCTTTTCCAAGTTTTTTCATTTTTCAAATTTAAGGCCCAATCTGCTTTCATTGTGAAGTTAGTCGCATAGACTTTGATGCAGATTATTTTTGAAAAATTCATAAACTGCCAAAATAGAAAGTCTACCTTCTTTCTTAGAAAGAAAGCAGAAACTGAGGCATCGCTCCTGTGTACCAGGATAAGCTATTTTAAGCAGAGAGGAAGTTAAGGATGTTAACCTGCAAAGGTACCACCTTCCCTGTCCTTCTGATCCCTTCCTGTACCCCATGTGTCCCCCTGTTCCGACAAGAGATTACCAGTAAATAATGACAGGTTCGAGAAGCTGCCCCCTGCCCTTTCCTTAATGATGCTTAATTTTCCCTTACTTTGTCTCATCACATTGTCTTGATTATGAGTGCCTTGGGGCCAGGTCTGTGTGTGGTTATATGTTTAGAAAGGCCCAAGCACACACCAAGCACTACCAGAATCCAACTGTTATAGTCATTTTTATTGTTTGTGATCAGCTTTGTAGGCTGGGAGTGATCAGGCCATTCTGTATTTGGCTGGAAGTTCAAGAGCAAATAGGCTGGGAAACTGCATGTGGTCCCCCAGCCTGACCTTCTCCTCCAAGTCTGAGCCATCAGCCTGGCATCTGTGGGACCAGAGCAGCTCTGCTTTGACTGCTGTGTTGTTTGAGATATATAGAAAACTTCTGCTCCGAGACAAGCTAGAGTTTGGGGATTTTCAAAAAATGTCATGATATTTCACCTTGAAATGATGAATTTTACCCAGTTTTGCAGAACTGTCTTGAGTATTGTTGCTGGTATTTTCATCAGTTTAGCTATGGATCTTCATTTGAGTCCTCCAAGAATGTCTGGGAGTCGATATCCTGACAGCTGAATACTCCCAGAAATTTTGCTTGGATATTCATTATTTTATTGTATTTGGTGTTTTAAACTATTGAGTACTGTATTACTGCTGTAGTATTGAATAATTACTGCCTTCTAGTCAAAATACAGATGCATGAAAGGCCCTGTAAGTGATAGGTTGGGGATCGGAAATTATATTGACAATCCTAGGATACATATACTGTGCCTAAGGCTTGATCTTGCTTCAATTAAAGTAATATATAGCAGGGATTATAGGACTTGGTTACCTTTAGTCTCAGGGTGATTGTGGATTTACCAGGCAGAAAGAGTCCTTCTCATCTGAAGGTCTTATGAAGGCCATGGCCAAATTCCTGTCCAGCTGTCACCAAAACACGTAACTTGTAAACAGTTATTAAAGCTTTATGATATATGGTGTGTTAGGAATAGATGTGCTGTTAGACTGCAAAAAGAATAAGAAGCATCCAGTCGTTCGAGGGATCCTCTCAGATGTAGGTCTTTGTCTCCTACACTCAATCCACCCGCCTCGGGGGCAGAAAGAAATCCCCAAAGGGCTACAGGGGCGGAGCACAGGAGCCTGGAGAAGGACAGGGACACAGGAGGAACGAGCAGGGGTGCACAGGCTTCCCTGGCAGTCCAGGAAACCTCCAGCTTCAGTTAAGCACTGTTTATCCACCTGTCTGCCTTCTTCAGAAGCTGTGTTCAATGTGGACTGTGCCTTATGTGAACACACCCCTCATATTTCATATTGATCTCATTCTGATTTATTTACCCATTCTTATGCATTCAAACTGCTGATTTGAAAACTTAGCATTTGTTTAGGAACACTCTCTGGGGACAATTAATTGAAATACAGCAAGTTTTCACTTTTCTAAAAAAATAATGCCACATAAATGTCCTGGACTATATTCTAGTTTCTCTTAATTTTTGGCATGCTGCTACATTCCTAGAGCTTAAATCTCTAAAATAGAGACTGCTTATGCTAGTGCTAGTGCTAATGTGACTACTGACTAGACGCAACAATTCTGCATTTATCATTATTCCCTTCTAATGAAGCAAATGTTCATCTACAAATAGTTGTGTGCCCATCTCTGCTTTACAAAAGGAAGGACAGGGGAGTTTTTCAAGTGTCGGGGTTCATTTTAGGAGTAAAAAAGTCAAGTCTTAGTAATAGCCTTGGCCTTGAGAAGCAGCATTGTTATGTATCTGCAGAACGGTAGCAAAAGAAACAAAAGGGCACAACATGCGATGAAGAAGATCTGTAACAAAAGTTTTTGAATTGCATTGCGCTCTGCGTGCTGCTCAAGGAAAAAAGCTCGTGGTGCCTGAACGAAGCGGGACCCGTACGGTGCAATGAAGGCGCACGGTGGCTGCCTGCACTGGCACCCGTCCAGCTCGCCACGGAGCGCCAGCCTGCACTGAACTGCAAACAGCGCTTAGCCCAGCTTTTCTTCCAGCTTGTAACTCTGCAAAGCTCAGAGGTTTCTCACTGGTTCAGTTTCACATCAGACAAATCCAACAGGTTTTGGCTGATGTGACTTTGAGCAAACACAAAAACCAAAATGAAACTCAGGAGACTAGAAAGAAAATGTTCATGTCCAGCCCCAGCAAACCAAAACATGGCGATCTTTAACAACTGTCTCTGTGAAATCGTTGCTGAGAACACACCATCAGTTAAAAACGTGATAAATCTTTTACAACCTATTAATATATGCATGATTCACAGTTGCCTTGTAGATGTGTACAGAAGCCAAATTCCC
Source organism: Grus americana (assembly GCF_028858705.1). Lineage (NCBI taxonomy): Eukaryota > Metazoa > Chordata > Aves > Gruiformes > Gruidae > Grus > Grus americana. The sequence continues at coordinate 19,433,745 of NC_072891.1, forward strand.
TACAGAACAGTAATGTGTTGGCTATTCTCTTCCTGTTTTATATCTTTTTACCCAGTGGAAGGACAAAACCGATCTTTTGCAAGGAGAACAATTTCCACCAATAGCAAGTGGAAGAGAAAGCTCTCAGCCTGACCTACATTTCTGTGGGCCCTTGCATCTACTTTTTTTTAGCACTCCACACAGTTTAGTTTAGTGAAACTGACTTTTCAGGAAATATCATGTTTTCTACATCCAAGCACAGAGGGCGTTGTGAAATGTCGTGTTTACCATGTTCAAGTGTACTGGGACTGTCCAGGCTTCAGCAAATATACATTGCGGTTAAAAACAAGAAAATTGAGGTAGGCAGAAAAAACAATTTGTGAACGTGTAAGAAAGATAGAGAATAGGTTAGGGCAGAGAGGACAGGATGAGAGAGGCTGAAATGTGTTGTGTGTATGCACAGTTCCCAACAGTTCCCAAACCTTCCAAAGTAACCCTGTGTTGCTGTGTTCACTAACATTTGCTTTTTAACACTGCAGTCTTCGCTAGTTTGCGATGTTGAAGAGGAAAAGGCAGAAGGAAAATTATGCATGCACACGAGTTTTGAGAAACTTGCGCCAGACTTCAGTGAGGACATTTCACATCATGTACTGGAGCCTTTAATTATCAGCTAATTTTACATCTTCACAGTGGTCTTGGGCTCTGTTAAACTTGGTTGAACTTTGGACTTTGGGGAAGAACCTAAGAAAAGAGAGGAAGCAGTAATAATAGGTCTAAGACACTTTAGTCCTCCCATGGTCTCTGGGGCTGTCGGGACAGGTTTATTACGCAGTGTAACTTTGGGTCTCTCTGAGCGCTGCTGTTTTCCAACCAGCTTTTTACGCTACCTGTGGATCACTGGTGTGCAGTGTTCCCCAGCCACAACCTGTCATGCCCTGGCTGGCTGACAGCCTCTGTGTTACTTGAACCAGTAGCAGTGAAATCATTGCATCATTAACTTCAGGATGTGTTACCCACTCAAGTAAGCACAGAAAGTCCCAGACAGGTTTGCATAGCCTAAGCTAAAGTCTGTGTCAGCACATCTTCACAGCTTACCAGATTAATTTAGGTTTGGTTCCATATGTATGTTTACAGCCTCCACATCCTGACTGCAATAAAGACCTACCTGTAAGTCAAGAACGATTGATTTTGTCTGCTTGCCATCTCCCATAACCAAGGAGGACCTTATGATATCTCTAATCTAACCGGTCTATCTAATCTAAACAAGTTTTTCTCCATCCACCTCAAACAATCATTAAAAGGAATAACATGACATATATGTGAAGGGAAAAATACCATCATAATTAAGATTTAGCCCAACGTTTATGTTTGTTAATATTTAAAGTAGATATACATGAATCTTACCACTTTGCTTTGGAACAGGCTCCCAAAGTTTTGTATCAGACCTATCATAACTCATGCTTGGCCTTGCAGCTGCTCAGATTGACAACATGGATCTACCTTTGTCCATCTGTGTTCAGGTCTTAATGACCATGATGGTACTATGGTAACACCTCTGGAAAATACCATACTACTTTATGGTAGCACAGAGCTACTGGGAAAATTTCTGATTAAAAGCAAGTTTTAAGTGCTTCATAAATATTTTCTACTTCTATTCTACTGTCTGCCTTGGACATGAGTGACTCTTGAGATGACCACTTCTGGTTCTAGATATGCTGAAGTTGAATGAATGCTTATTTTCAACAAATAGCACGTTCTTTGCTAATCTTTGCATGGCTCTGATTAATTTGTTTCTTCTTCCAAGCAAATATGATTTTTTGGCAATAATATTATTCCAGAGCTGGTGCTTTATTGCTTATTGGGGTTTTTCTTGTTGTTGTTACTACTGCTTCTATCATTATGATCACTATTATCAGCCTTGCTATTATAATTATATTGTTGCTATTATTACTTGTTATAGTATTCTTCAATAATAACACATCAAGGCTAAGGCTGAGTCACTGTAGAGAGATGCCTGTGGTGGACATCCCATTTCTTAATTGGTAGGAAAGTCTCTGACAACGAATTCATAGGAAACTTATCATAAGAAAGCAGGGAATAAAAGGCACAACTCTTACTTAGCCTGTGTGGGGAGGCAATTAAAGAAAACATGGCAGAAGTCTCAAGTCAGAAGAAGTATTTGTTGATGACTAGTTACTGTTACAGTTATATTTATCTGTACAAGAAGATGTCAGGAAAAATCTTTTAAGGAGTCTTGCATTGGCCAGGCAGTGACATTGTGCAGGACCTTGAAGCAAGCAAACTCAGTTTGGTTTTATTTTTTGTTAAACAGTGCACTCTGGGCAGGTCTTAGGACAACAATTGGTATTTGTTTGACAGAGGGCTTGAATCAGGGGCCAGTATTCCAGTTCTTGAGATTAAGACTTTGACACAAGTCAGCTAGTGGGTGGGTCAGAAACTCCGTATGAGCACTTAAATCATATACGGACCCTATTAGAAAGAGAATGGGAAGATTGCCATCTTGACATGGGACTGACTGGGAAAGGTTAAGATACCTGCACTAAGTGGGAAGAGTCTTTATGATGTGCACTGGATACAGCCCACTCCTAAACTCCTTGAATTTGAAAAATGCAGTAAAATATAGCACTTATAAACCAACATGCACTTTTCAATCATTAGTGTAAAAAGAGATGAAAAAAATTGCTAGCTCTCCCAGTCATCTTCTCAAACCATCATTAACTGATTCATTTCTTACCGGTACTATGGCAGAAGTTCTTATAGCAGGAGAAATTTAGAAGAACAGGTAAGAGTGTCTTTATGCATATCTGGTAATATAAATTCCATTTCCACTTGGTCACATGAGCCTTCTGTCAAGGTTTAAATGCCTTTATACTAGTGGTTTCCAAACTGTATGCGACCGTGGACACAACCATATCAAAGAGTAAAAACTATCAAATTGACAATTTTGTCTGGTTGTGGCTTAGAAATGTCAAAATCATTGGGCATATTTAATGACGTCCCTTTTCAGTACTTGCAGTAGAAACCAATTGTGCTCTACAAGAAATGCTCATAATGAACCCTTGCCATTAGTCTAAAATGTTTGGGAATCTCTGTCTTCTTCTAACAACTAACACTCCTCCTTTTGAAATGCAATATCAATTTCCTTTGCTTTTTAAGACTTAAATTCTGCAAATACATAAATGTTTATTGATGTTTATTAATGTATATATTTAAATGCATATATTTAAATAGGTGTGTATATATATGTATATTGTATATACATTTTATGAATATATATATATATAAACATTTATACATATGCACATGTATATACAAATACATAGCTGTGAGTAGCTCCTTAGGAGTCAATAGAATTAGTCACAAAGTCAAAGACAGGCAAGAGCTGAAGTATTTTGATAAATCAGATCCTCAGGCTGATCCAGATGATGACAGTGTGGGGGCCAGAATTATTTACAGCTAAAAGTTCAGCTGGAGCAGAAAGTTTCATTTTTTCTATCCATTTATCTTATATACGCTTTTTCCTGGAGTTGGAACCTTCCAATGAAAGAGTAGTAATAATGAAGGCATATACGGTCATTTATATTTATATTTCCTAGCAGACCATATGTTCCATATATACATTTACATTTGCTTAGAAAAATACACTACTATATTTATATACGTGGAACAGAAAATGAGATGACACTGAAGCGAAGTGTGAACCTGTTTTATGGCAACTTGGATATTAAGTTCTCTGGACACATTTTTATGGGAATCAACTTACACTATTCTGGATCTTTGTTTATTATAATCTGTTACCAGAATAGCAAGTTGCCACATTGTGTTTTATAGTGTCCTGACATAACATGAATTTATAAGGGTGTTCTATAGTAAAGTGCCCATAAGTATTTAACAGTCAGTTTAGATGGTCATTCAGCTTCTCCTCACAGGTTATGATGGAACTATAAACAAAAGGTAGTAGCAATAAATAAAACTAATAAAACCAGAATGGTGAAAAGCCTTGTGTAGGCCCTGTGTAAACAGAATACTATGTGCAGTCCTGCAGGATTAACAGCATTCAGAAACACCATTTAATAAGTACTCTACCACTACAAAAATACCCTGTGACCGCCAGCCGTTTTAGGTGATTCCTATAATGGTGGAGTTTTCAAATAATTTCATCCCAACTCACATTTCTGAAAGGCTTATTTGTTTTTTCAGGCACCAAAATACCATTGAAAATCTGATTTGGAGGAATCCATTTAAAAAAAAAAAACCCACCAAACTTTGATACCTTCCCACCAAGTTAAGCACTCAAATATAATATGCAGGTATCACAGGAAGCTTAAAAATTCCAGGGCAGGGGCCTAATCACATGCTAGTGGGGCTACAGCCAGGTGTAAAACTGCTGATATCCCTGAGCTGCCTGAACCCTGCTTCAACCCAGTATTAAAAATGTTTTCCCTTCTTGCCTTTATGCAGGACCCAGCTGACAGGTACATTCAGAGCACAGGGATAGGACTAGTCCTGACACAAAAGGCAGCCAGAAGCAAGACTTTCTGCCTGGTTGGTATGGTTGAACACCTTAATGTAGTTAATTTACCAGTGGGCTGTGATATGAATATGGAAAACTGATTTTTAATTCCTTTCTTCTAGATTTGGGAGGCAGGGCATGAATATGACTCCCAGGGAAGTATCTAATACTCTGCTATAGCTTGTCTTTGTCTTCCTTCCTGCTCTGTTTAAAGCTCAGTATGGTATTGTCCTACTCCAACAAATAATTTAAGCTTCCTTCTTTACGCTTGGTTTCTGCCCCATGTGGGAATACAGCCCAGACAGGTTTTGTTCCAGGGGACAGGCACGGCAGAGACACGGGGACCAGACACAGCCCAGGCAGGAGACACCAAGCGTGTACGTGCCTGTCCCCCCGTGCCACATCCAGGAGCACACATCGGACAGCCCATACAGATCAAGGGAAAGCTGAACTACCAGAAATGGGATTTGCAGAAGATACTCTGCTGAGGTCAGGTCTGCCAGGAGGACATGGCAAATACTTTCCCTGTGATTAGGGCACCCGTATTCACATTGCAACCATCTTCCCCAAAAATTCTTTCTCCCAAAGAAGTGCTTTCATCCAATCTCTCAAGGTGCTGGTGATGGCAACCATATTTACACAATACCCTACTCACTAGATCTAAACCGCAGATCGCTTGGAAGCAAATGGTTGTCTTTACTAAGCTGTTATCACCAAGCAGACTTGGAAGGGGTCTAAGACCAAGTCAGCCAAAGAGGCAAGTCACAAGACAAAGCATGTTTCTGCAGCCCAGTGCCTGGGAGGAAGTCACAGATTTTGACCTCTGCTCCTAGGACTCTTTCTGTACTTGCCATTTAATGATCATTAAGTTTGGTGCCGATGGGGAAAGAGTTAAGTGCTGAGTAAAAGCAGACACAGCTGACAAGGACAGAAGTGAATGAGACCATGTAGGGTGTGTGGGTGTGTGTTTGTGTAGGGGGGTTATTACCTGTGATGGGACTGGTGTGGTGCTTTTGGAAACCCAAGGCAGAATGGAGAGGCTTTGTATCTTTGAACAGGGGCTTTGTAGGGACAGTTGGCTGTGTAATGAAAGCTAAGTTAAAACATAGGGGTGTGTGGGTGGGGGTTCCTACTAATGACTTGGTGAGTTGCTAGGTGGACAGCTAGTGGGGAAGTTGGAGAGAGCGAGAAGAGGAGGGTTAATGCATGACTTTGCAGACCAAGAGATATATCCTCTTGAGTGGAACTTAATATTGCATGCACCTCTTACTCAAAATGTGAACTGCAGACCAGATTAGATCAGGGAATGTTAGCCATGTCCAGTGCAAAATGTTTTGTTTGGTTTGGTTTCTTTTAAAACAGAGAGAGGGAGCATAAGTTCAGGGAGGTAAGTGAAAGTTCAGTGAGATTTCTCCACATTCATTAAACCTGAGTTCATAGTCAAGCTATTGAGTCACATACAGACATACAGATGAGGATCTTGCCTGGTCAGTTAAAGAAAAAAAAAAGAAAGAAAAACCCCAACCCCTTCCCCCCGTAAGTTCCTTGATGTTCAGTAGGTGTGGTTGGGCGAAGACAAGCCAGACCAATACCAACAGCTGCATGGAATCTTTCCACGACTGAAAGGTGAATAATTAACTGCAGCCCCTCAGGGGGAGGTGAGTCACTACCCCGATTTAGAGTTATGTTATCTTGTAATGAACAATAAGAGGGAAATCTATACGTGTCCTGACAGTTCTAGTGAGACATCGATGATCTGTGCCCCAAAAACCTCAGGAAGGGAGTTGATCAAAATGCACCTCTAAGAAAATAACTGATTTTGTACATACAACTCATCAGTGGTTCAAGATAACTTTTTCCAAGAAGATTATTTTTTTTTCTAGACATATGAAATTTCCTGAGTATAATGCTGATGTTTAGACAAGAAGGAAAAGAATGTGTTGGTTTTAACTGGTAACATTGTTCCAGTACCTAAAATCAGATACAATCAGGGCGGGAATTAACTTAGTTTTCTGAGTCCAGTCATGCTCACAGTGTTGCCTGCGGACTCTTGGGATGGAGGGAGGGCGAATATGAAAAATAAGCCTGCTATTAGGCAACTTAAAAACCTACTAGTAGAAGAAAGAGAGAAAGAGGGAAAGAGAGAGAGAGCGAAAGAGAGAGAGGGAAAGAGAGAGAGCAAGAGAGAAAGGAAGAAAGAGAGAAAGGAAAAGGAAAAGGAAGGAAAAGTAAGGAAAAGTAAGGAAAAGTAAGGAAGAGAAGAGAAGAGAAGAGAAGAGAAGAGAAGAGAAGAGAAGAGAAGAGAAGAGAAGAGAAGAGAGGAGAGGAGAGGAGAGGAGAGGAGAGGAGAGGAGAGGAGAGGAGAGGAGAGGAGAGGAGAGGAAAGGAAAGGAAAGGAGAGGAGAGGAGAGGAGAGGAGAGGAGAGGAGAGGAAAGGAAAGGAAAGGAAAGGAAAGGAAAGGAAAGGAAAGGAAAGGAAAGGAAAGGAAAGGAAAGGAAAGGAAAGGAAAGGAAAGGAAAGGAAAGGAAAGGAAAGGAAAGGAAAGGAAAGGAAAGGAAAGGAAAGGAAGGGAAAGGGAAAGGGAAAGGGAAAGGGAAAGGGAAAGGGAAAGGGAAAGGGAAAGGGAAAGGGAAAGGGAAAGGGAAAGGGAAAGGGAAAGGGAAAGGGAAAGGGAAAGGGAAAGGGAAAGGGAAAGGGAAAGGGAAAGGGAAAGGGAAAGGGAAAGGGAAAGGGAAAGGGAAAGGGAAAGGGAAAGGGAAAGGGAAAGGGAAAGGGAAAGGGAAAGGGAAAGGGAAAAGACCTGGGGAACCATAGACCGGTCGGTGTCACCTCTGTGCCTGGCAAGATCATGGAGCAGACCCTCCTGGAATCTACGCTCAGTCACATGGAAAATAAGGAGGTGATGGGTGACAGCCAACACGGCTTCACTAAGGGCAAATCTTGCCTGACAAATTTGGTGGCCTTCTATGATGGGGTTACAGCATTGATGGATAAGGCAAGAGCAACTGATGTCATCTACCTGGATTTGTGCAAAGCATTTGACACTGTCCTGCATGGCATCCTCATCTCTAAGTTGGAAAGACAGGGATTCAACAGATGGACCACCCAGGGGATAAGGAATTGGCTGGATGGTTGTACTCAAAGAGTTATGGTCAACAGCTCAATGTCCAAGTGGAGACCAGTGATGAGTGGCATTCCTCAGGTCAGTATTGGGACCAGCACTGTTTAACATCTTTGTTGGTGACATGGACAGCAGGATCGAGTGCACCCTCAGCAAGTTTGCTGATGACACCAAGCTGTGTGATGCAGTCGACACGCTGGAGGGAAGGGATGCCATCCAGAGGGACCTTGACAGGCTTGAAAGGTAGGCTTGTGTGAACCTCATGAAGTTCAACAAGGCCAAGTGCAAGGTCCTGCATGTGGGTCAGGGCAATCCCAAGCACAACTACAGGCTGGACACAGAATGGATTGAGAGCAGCCCTGAGGAGAAGGACTTGGGGGTCCTGATTGATGAAAAGCTCAACATGAGCCAGCCATGTGCACTTACAGTCCAGAAGTCCAATTGCATCCAGGGCTGCATCAAAAGAAGCAGGACCAGTAGGTCGAGGGAGGTGATTCTGCTCCTCTATTCTACTATCATGAGACCCCACCTGGAGTACCGTGTCCAGGTCTGGAGCCCCCAACATAAGAAAGACATGGAGCTGTTGGAGCAAGTCCAGAGGAGAGCCATGAAGTTGATGAGAAGGCTGGACCACCTCTCCTATGAGGGCAGGCTGAGAGAGTTGGGGTTGTTCAGCCTGGAGAAGGCTCCGGGGAGACCTTAGAGCAGCCTTCCAGTACCTGAAGGGGCCTACAAGAAATCTGGAGACAGACATTTTGCAAGGGCATGGAGTGATAGGACAAGGCATAATGGCTTTGAGTTGAAGGAGGGTAGATTTAGATTAGAGGTAAGGAAGAAATTCTTCACTGTGAGGGTGGTGAGGCACTGGAACAGGTTGCCCAGAGAGGTTGTGGATGCCCCATCCCTGGAAGTGTTCAAGGCCAGGCTGGATGGGGCTTTGGACAACCTGGACTAGTGAAGGGTGTCCCTGCCCATGGCAGGGAGGTTGGAACTAGATGATCTTTGAGGTCCCTTCCCACCCGAACCAGTCTCTGATTCTATGATTTTCCTCAAAGGGTTTGAATGTCCACTGGGAAATTTCCAGTAGTGTGCAAATCCAGAAAGCTTAAAGGCTGGTCTAAACTTGACAAATCTTTTCATACATTAACTCTGCCCATATGAGAAAGGCGGTATAGATTGATCTTCCTCATATGGAGGGAAAAAAGACTGGAGCCCTTGGATCCTGCACAAGACACAAGGCACAAGGCAATGCCGTTGCTGCTGCTTCTAGGGCTGCAGCCTCTTTGTTAAGATTTTTAGGGTTCTGCAGATAATTCCGTTTCAGAAAGTGGCTGGTAGACAATACCCATGGATCATTCTTTGCTAAACCTTGCAAAAGACAAGTGACTCTGTGCCTTCTCCTCCCTCCAACTAAAATGTTGATAGATCCGATATGACTGTTTCCATTTGGGGATTCAGGACTAATTAGCTCCACAGCATGACAGCCATAGAGGAACAACAGCCTCATTTGTCATGTCATTATATCATGCAGCCATGTTATTATGGAAGGCACACCTCTTGGGTTTTTTCTTTCCTCCAGTCAGTTTAGAAGTTGCATTGAATGACTCAACAGGGAACTGTGTTTGTGTCTTCTCAGCAAGAAATGAAACCAGGTCCCCATGCTAGGGAAAGCAAGTGACCCGAGTGAGTGAATGAGGGGTTTCTTAGAGTTATGGGGGGGTTAAAAGAAGAATAAAACTTGTAAAGATTGGTTTAAACTGTGCGGATTTCCATGGAGCCATGCCCACATCATTATCTCAGTAAAGAGTGTTTGCAAACAGTACACAACGAAACATGTAATTTCATAGGAAAATCAAAAAAGGGAAATTAAAAAAGCAAAAACAGCAATAGGCTGAATTAAAGCTGCTCATGAGATCTTGATCCTCATTTGTGGGTATTAATTTTGATTACTGTATTGTTGACTAATTGACAACTGTAAAAGAGAAAATCTTCCCACATGCTCTACCATGTTCCATCTAGGGTCAATAAACTGTCACTGGGCATGCTTTAATTATTGCTTTGTCATCGTCATATCTTCAGTTCATTACTGCAGATGGTCTAAATCTGGTGCAGAAATCCTGTGTTTAGTTGTAATTTTTTTTTTCCCATGAAAATGAGAGTAGCCAGTGCTTAGAAATGTAAGCCAGGATGCTAGGGAGTGATTCAAGAACAAACAAAAAATTTCTGGTTTAGAGTAGAGCAGACTAAAGTGCTGAAGACTTCCAGGATAAATATGCATCTTAGCAGATTTCAGAAGGGTAAGGCAACATACCTCTAAGAAGTTTTTGCTGTTGGAAGGAAGCAAGCAAGCAAGCAAGCAAGCATACATACATGCTGGAAGATCACAGAGAGCCTAGCAATGCCAAGCCAAGTCCCACCATTGTATAAAATGAAGCTCTAAGCCTTAGATATAGATTTCTTCTATTTGATCATAAACATGTAGTGAGAAGCAACACACATCTGAAGGCTCTACACAGCAATGAAATAATAATTTCAGCTTGTTCCCTCCAAAAATACCTCTAAATGGGAAAGCCAAGCAAGGTCTTTGTTTAGAACTGTCCCACTGACTTGTCCAAGCTGGAGTTTGACCCCTGAGGAAGTCCAGCCATGCTGCTTGTAACACACTCTTGCTTCAACTGGTATTTCAGTGACTTGTTTTCTCCCTGCAGTTCAGACAGTATTTTTTTTAGCCTTGACAGAATGGCTAGACTAGGTAATCCACGCAAACAGCTGCTGCATGCAATGTGATCTTTTCCCCAAACCTTTTTAACAAAGACTTCTGAACTGTTCCTTAGTTTTGGATATGTTGGAAATATCCAGAAGCTAAAATCTCTCAATATATATGTAATTGACATATCAACTGTCTGACCATACTGCTTTTAGTTTGAGAAGTGTCCCAAGAAGATTAACAGGACTGCATGTTCACAAAACCACTCCCTAATCAGAAAGAATTCATCAGGAAAATACCTCTGCTGCAAACCACTTTCACAGAGGATTTGCTTCTTGAATAGCAGTGTTCTTGTCTGTAGTGAAAAGAAAGATGCTACTGATTTTTGTAGAGTGAGCTTTGCAAACTTTCAAACTTTATCAAAGATAAGATAATTGGGATTTTTCATTGTGATGAATTTTATAACTTGAAATTATTTTGTTCTTTGTCAATCACAGGCATTTCTAACAAAACGCCTATGTGAGCTCAAGTAATATTAAACTAAGTGTTGCAAATATTGAAGATATAAAATAACAAAAATGGATCCAGGGAGATTTGAAAAATGAACAGGAGAAAAGAAATAAAGGGTCAGTCTTTTAAAAGGCCTATGAATACAAGGGAAAACACATTCAGAGGAAGGGAGGAATTTGAAAAACAGTCATTTTAAATAAGTCAAGAGGTTAGAGTGGACAGAAAGTTAGACATGCATTGGGAATAGGATGTAGCATCCAAAAGGGTAATGCAGCTGTGAATTGCATAGGCAAGGGTAAGATCCCCAGTGGGCAGTATGGCAAAAGTCCTTTTCTGAACATTACAGGTATTATTCCATCCACAACACTGCACTATGTTTTAGGAACTTATGTCCTGAAAAAAAAATCAGTGTATTGGAGAGCAGTGAGGGAACAATAAAAAAGAGTAGAGGTGCAGAGAATTTATTTTAATAGGTAGGATTACGTACTAAATCTGTCAAATTTGGTTAACTGGGAAAAAAAGGCCACATGGATAAATATTTAAAAGGTGTCTAATAGGAAAGGAATTATTTTAGGACAACCAAAATGCTAAGAAAAGGAAAGGAGGATGTATGTGAGAATGAGGTGTATCAGACTGTGAAATGGTCCCCTGTGGGATGAGAGAAAAACTACTCTCCTAGTGAGAACGACTTTAAATGAGATTGGATATTATCTTAGTGACCAAAGGGGCGGCTGGGAATATCAACTATTTCTGAGATTTTGTAGGCAAGGATCCAAATAAAATAATTTTCCAAAGGCCTTATTTTTTGCTGAGCCACACACCCTTTCTTTTTCTCGATAAGATATGTTGGCTGCTGGAGTCCCTTTCAGTGCTCTGCTATTGCTGGCCACACTGTGAGTTAATTAGGAAGGAGGTGTATGGCTGAACACTTTGCCCCCTAAATCTCTGCCTGCCCAGCATCCCTAAATAAAAGTAATGAGGGTCGCTGTTGCATGGCAATAGCATTACTTTGCACTATGTATTTCCACATCCTGTGCTCTCCCAGGCAGTCTGCCTACTGCAAGTACAACCCCCCAAGGAAACTGGAGAGCCAGAACCACCTAGGTAATGCCAGTAAACTAAACCTTTAGGCATTTCTTTGCTTTGATCTGGAGAAATGCATGTGCTGCGCTGTTTGTACCCTCAGAACAAATGGCAGTCTTGGGAACTAGCATGGATATTTAGAGATGATATTTAAATAACACTACTTGGGAAATTCCCACTGCTTAAGAAAAGACTAACTAAAACAAGAGTTTTCTTTCCCAGAAGGCTGAGACAGGTATAATGAGGATTAGCAGGCATAATTGATATGATTTCTATATCCTAGAGGATCATATGAGTCATCTTCCTAGTCACGTCCTCCCTGTTCTTAGTACCGATCAGAGTGAAAACGTTGCTGTGAAGTGTAAAGAGGCAATATAAACATACTGTGTGATAGAAGCAACTGATTGCAAACAAATAACTTCATTAAGCCATGTCTATAATAATTCCTCACTTTTATATAGCACTTTTCATCTGCAGATCTCAAAGTGCTGTACAGATGGAAAAACTCAGGAGGTAAAGTGGCTTGTTTGAGGTCATTCAGGTAGACAATGGCAGCTCTGGGAATAAACCATGCCACAGTGCCTCGCTTTGCATTATAAATGCCCCTCCTGTGCAGTCCTGGAAAGGATCACAGCAGTGAGCCTTTGGAGAGGGAGACTGTGTAGCTGGAGCTGAAATAAGCCTGAGTCTGATCATAAGACCACTGTGAATTAAAAAGGCCAAATTCCACCCTAATGTGCAATCTCTCTTAAAATCAACCGGAGCTTTATATTTAAGTATTTCCAAGGTTTTCCTTCCCATGGTGTCTGAGTACCAGCAAAATTACATCACACTAAAACAATGTCTGAGGATGTTTCCTTACTACTTTTTCCTATTAGCCCCAAGAGCCACAAGAGATTGTTTAATTTTATCACTTCTTTTTTTTTTAATTGCACATAAACACTGGGCCTAGTTCACTAACCATGGTGGAAAATGGAGGAAACGATTGTTTACTATATAAAAATACAGTAGTGCAGTGATGCCTCAGGCCTGGTAAGTACGAAAAACATCAAGAAAAGATTTCAGTCTTGAATATGTATATAATTTTAAAGTGCAGAAAAATAATTCTGCGGGCATCCAACATCCCCAGTTCGTGACAAGAGAAGCTAGGCAGACAATATCCACAAACAATTCATGTGATTAAAAAAATAAAGGACAGAATATGAGAGGAATCAAACCACAATATATCATAAATTCCAAAATTATAAATTCCATTATGCCTGAAATTTGGAAAGTAGAATACATCCTACAGATTCCTGGAAGGATAAAAAAGGCGCTGGTCCTGAAGCCACAAGTCTAGAGTTCCTTGCTGGCTCAGCTGCAAGCTCCCTCTGTAATCTTGGGCATATTGCTTTTGTTTCCTCTCCCACATTGTGGGTGTGCCTACATTGCAGTCAAAGTGGGATATTAAAGCTTCTCAGCCCAACTGAACTGGCTTTCACCAAGTTAGCTTATGTACTGTTAGCAATGCAACCATAGTGTGGAGTTGGGTAGGGACTAAATTCTTAAGGGTGGATAATGAAATTTGGGAAGAATAGAATCTGAACACTATCAGAGGAATCCCATTCATCTAGATTTCACATTATTCTTTATTTTCTGAAAGGATACTTTTTGGGGAAAAAAACCCCAAAATACAACAACATATTTTCTGATTAACAGTAGGAGCTGAGCCAAAAAAAAAAACCCAAAAACCAACAACCCAAACCAAACCAAAACAAAAGAAAACCAGAAAAAACCCCAAAAAGTTGATGGTCGAAGTTTTCAGTCATTTAAGGGATTTAGCCACATGCTTCACATTAATGTGAGAGCGCTGCTCTGGGATACAGATCTTAAGAATGGGAGATTTGTTCCTGAACTCCATCCAAATCGTATTGTAACTAGGGTATGAAATGAGATGAGTTAGTCTTCCACAGGGGTAAGTCCAGCTGAGAAAAAGTGTGTTTCAAAACTGTGAAGGCATTTTAAAGGAAAGTTGCTTATTGTTAAGTCAAAGTCTGGCCAGCTGGTAAATATACTTGTGTTAGGCTATAATTATATACATTTTAAGAAAGCATTCACGTACGGCGGAGGAAAAAAATTATCTACTTGTATTTTTTATGAAAGCATAGCAGCAATATAACTTAGATCAGTATCAAAACCAGTAACACAATCTGGTATGGCACTTTCCCCCCCATCCCCCCAGCTAAATGGCTCTTATGTACTCTTAAAACCAGCATGATAGTTAAAATACAAATAATGGGTATTAGATGGAAATGATAGTTGCAAAGTACAAACACATGTGAAAGAGTTGCTTTAGAAAGTATAGTAAGAGACAGCGTAAGAGGAAAAACTTTATTAATATCAGAAAGATACAGCGAAATATTTAGTGCACACATGTTTGGGATAAGAGTTGGGATGAGAAGCCAGATGCTCAGCTGGTGAATGTTGATGCAGCTCTGTTTAAATCGGTGGGACTATGCTGATTTACATCATCCACGGATTTTGCAGCTGGTTTCGATATGCATACAAACTTTGAAAGTTATCCAGACTTACCTGCCCTCTACTCTCTGGAAACAAGGCTGGAAGTCTGGTGGGATAAAGATTCTCAAGGAGATCTCTTGCATTTCTGTGGGCTAGAAACATGGTGAAGACAAGTATTATTGTGGTTAGGACAGTATTTCTACATTTTCCTAGCCCCGCGGGAAATCAAAATGCACACTAAAAGCGAATAATTAACCTAACTTTGTAAGCCTTCAAGAAGCATTCATTCTTGTATGATTCAAGCTGTATTTTCTATGAATCAGTGTTCCCCTCCCTACTTAAATGTAGACACATTATTTCTGTGGTCTGGAAGCTGAGATCAGATTTCACCCATAATGATTTTAGCTGCCACACAGCTCATCAAAATTGCAATTATAAATACCAGTGTTTTTCTTTTTCTGGAATGTAGACTGCATCATACAAGATCCTGCCAAAAGATGCAAAATTAGCACTGTGATGGATATACTTGTGCAGCCTCTAGGGAAGGACAATTAGGGAATGAAGAATAAGAGGAGAGAGGGAGTTGTCACTGCTCAAATGACCAAAGGTCTAAATCATCTTTATATCCATCTCCTGCATCAAGAGCTTTTGATTCTGCAAAGCCTTCGCACAGAGAAACCATGCATCACCCTTAAATAAGTGCTACCAGTTTGCACATAGTGAATTTTGAGTTAACAACTGCCCACTAATGTTCATAAGTGTAGTGAAAAAAGTGACAAAAATGCCAGATTTTGCTTCTCTCTTTCTCTTTCTTCCTTAGACAGCATGTTGCTAGTGTGTCCGTATAGAGCTTCTGCACAGAATGGATCAGGCTAGAGTTAGGACAGCTATCCAAACTCACTTGGAGGCTGTCTGTCAACAAGAAGCAGTTGTAATGTTTCTCTCCTGTTTACATTCTACCTGTGCTGGCTTGTATTAGAATTAAATCTCCATTGAATCTATGACAGGTGTAGCAAACATACTGTAAATAATACCAGACTCCTTAGCACTCTCACTACAGATGGAGGAGAGATATGGGAAGCATGAGCGGATCAGACAGACATACCTGGAAGTGCAGTGCTATTGATCCTGCCTCCAGCTTAGGGCTGGTCCAGGGACAGCTCAGTTCCTCATTCCATTCCATGTGGAAATCAAATATACATTTCCCATCTGTTCTTTTTGAAGCAGTAGCTTTATTTTGACAGTGCTTTGAACCGTCTCCCAATCTGCATGAAAAATTCCGCTGTGTGCTCTGTTTAATCATGTTCAGAGATTTTTGGGAAATAGCTCTGATTAGTTCCAATATCATTAGGAATGGTAGGGCTGTGCTTTTACATGTAGAATATATAACTTTTCCAGATGCACAGACTCTTATAAAATGACCAACTACGACATCAGTAGGGAAGACAAGAGAACAGGGAAGAATGTTTATAAAGATTTTAACCTCTAGAAAAATAAAGATGTCTGTGAGTCCTCAACTCAGCTGCTCAGTTTCCAGCCCAGATGTGAGACAGACTTACAGGACACGGTTCTGGAAAGTTTTAGCACTAGCTGAAAGGCTATGAGGACTTTGATTTACTTACACTGTAGCTAATGGAAATTAGAGGCATGGGACACAGTTTGTTGCATTTTAGGAAGAACAAGTCTGAACTACAATTTGTCTGAAGACTTCATATTCTCACTAAAAGTATTTGTGTAATGTCTGGCTAGCGAAGTAGTTTCAGATGTTAATTGAATTCAGCAGCTCCATTAATGCAATCAGAAGGTAAAATAGTACAGATGCAAAGGTTCAAATATATTGTATAATCTCAGTAAACCAGAGGCCACAAGTTATTGATTATGAAATAAAGTTATGTTTATCGCTACGATTTTACTCCTTGCTTCTTCATGATAACTGTACCAGCCAGACTGTGGAAATGCAACGAGCACTTCCATTATCTGGATTTTGTCTACACCGCAGAGAGTTTGTTTGTTTTTTGTTTTAAATAATTGGATGCTATTAAGTTGGTTGTAAAAAAAATGGTAATTTGTCTGTTAAGTCACTGAACATTTTTTCCCTCCAAATCAAAGTAATTATAGGAAAATGTGAATATTTTGTGTGTCTGCCTGCTTTCCTTTCATAAGCAATTGTTTAAAACATAGAAGTTCTATGTGGTAATTCTAGAAGTCGTTTGATACGCTGCTACATAAACTTGTGATTGAGAAGACAATTGTGTGGCCTACACAGATTAAAATGGGTTGACTGATAAGCATTAACCTACAACTGTAGTCAGAGAATCACTGTTCCTTCTGAAGTCACTCTACAGTCTGTTCTTTGTTGCCCTCTTATTAGATATCTTCTATCATTAACCTAAAGTGAAATATAAAATTCCTACTGTTAAAATTTATAGTCCCTGCTATTGGAGCAGCGATACATGGCAAAAAGAGAGAAGTCATTGATGCAAATAAATTCTGAATTATTTGGCGCTGCACGGGCTAGAAAACCATATATGTACAGCCAAATACAAATTCATGCACGTATGAAAGAGAACATAGGCCAGACTGAAAGAAGATGAAGACTCCAGTTTGGTAAGCAACAACTTAAAAAAGATACTATGTGATCCTGGAAGAAAATCAGCTGTTGGGATAGACAGGAGCATCCAAGTTACCTGCCTGGGCAGGCTGCATACCTTTTGTGAATGACAGAAAAGAACCGCTACTACAGCAGCCTTATCTGCCAAATGGCTGGGACGAGTGTGCACGTGCAGAGCAAGTAGGCTGAGAGAAGCAGGCACGAGAATTTGGAGATTCAGGGGAGCGCTGGGCAGCTGTGCATGCAGCAGAGCTGGGAGGCTCTCGCACCCAGCGACGTTAAGCTTCTGCTCCGCCTGGCTCCCTGGCTAAGCTTTGGTTGCGTGACCTGTACGAAATGGCTGCGCGGCTGCAGGGCCACCCGCAGAGGTGGTGCTGGGGAACACACTGCCCTCCTGCCAGTGCAACTTGCCCAGCCTGCAATCAGCTCTCAAGTTGCTCCAAAGATAGCACTGGAGGGCCACAAACTGAAGTTCTCCCCCAAGGTTGCAAACAACTCACAAACCATGGCCTGAGCTCTCCCGCAATATCAAAAGTAGTAATTTAAATCTTGCATGTATTACTAAAGGAATCTCCAGCAGGAAGTTATTTTATTTCTTGTGAAATGAGTGTGCCTGGTTTTTGGAATATTAAGTAGGACTCATATCACCTAACTTAGGTCATCCACAAGGAATTATTCACTTTGGGTTTCCTTACAGTAATGAGTGAGAAATAGGCACTTTTATGGTGTGATTCATTTAGGACACATTTCTGAAAGCTATCAGATGAATTCCATCCTGAAAGTGTCTATCTCTCTGATGACAAATAGGGACTCTTGAGTCACTAGTCCACATTTGGTCAGTTTACTCCCACCCACTGTGTCTTTTCCAGTGTCGTCTTTTCCAGTGTATAGTTCTGAAAAAAAGGTGGATATTTCACAGAAGATTGCAGAAAGAATCATGAAAATGAATATGTATTTGGGAAATTAATTTTATATTGAGGGAATGTAGGAGCCTACATTGTTCTGCTTAACCAAAATAAAATTAAGAGTCAGTCTGATCATGTTCTGTAAATCCATAGCATACCACCAACCATTAGCTCTTCAGTTTAATAGACACCAGTGTAAGAGGCTGCATTAGAAGACAGCAGAAATTCAGAATAGAAATTAACACACTCTTAATAGTGAAGCTAATTAAAATGGCAACAGTTTAGCAAAATTAATCAAATATTAACATCATGTCTTTCTGCATCACATAAAACAAGGAAGACAACAGGAGAAGACACAAATTAAATAAGAGCTAAGTGCTGGGCAGGGAAAAATGATGCTATTATATATCACCACCTGGGAAATTCTAAGTCAAATCTCAATGAGCTCAGCTCACAGTTTTTGGAAGTTTACCTACTGGACCTCTTTTCTAATACTGAAAGAGCAATTTTACTGTTCTGGAAAGAAAAGCCTTGTCTAGAGGTGTGAGCCCAAGTCAGTGAGCCAGAAACACTTTGTGTCTAATCCAGTTTTGTCTCTAACTCCTTCTGTTGCCTTGGGCAAGTCACTTAAACCCTAAGCTAAGAACATTAAAAATTTGAGAGCTATATTCATGCAAAGTATTTTTATTTTCAAAAACCTAATCTGTCAAAAGCCATCAGTACAAGCAGTAAAGAGAAAAAGTCCAGCCTTGCAAAACCCGTAAGGAATTTTGGGAAGTCACAAGCAATGGCAAAGCCAGAGTACATGAATTGGAGAAGGGGGGTTTTGAATCAATCTAAGCAGGTTGGGACTTACACTTGAACTCATTAAGTTTTACTCACCTGATACAAGATCAGATATTTGCTCAGCAGAGTACATAGTGAAGGTTTGTGTAATGAGGGGAAGAATCCTACAGCACGTGGTTTTCATTCCCATTGGATGAAAGATAAAAATTATAAACCTGCCATGGGTACACCAAAAAACTGGAACAAACACTAACTCTTGAAAGCTTTAATATTGTCCCACCAGGAAAGAATTAGAAAACGCTGAGTTAGATTAAACATAATAATCTAAATTCTGCTCCTGATTACAGGCATGTAAATCTGAAATAACATAACTTAAAAGACTTATTTGGGACTTAAATTGGTGTCTCTGTGAGCTTGAATTTTGTCCAGCTTTTATTTCAGCTGGGAAGAAGAAAACATGTTTATAAAATCTAAGCAGCCTACAGTTTATCTGCCTTTAAAAAGACACACACTGTGTTCAAGCCGGTAACAGACTTCCAGCTGTACTGAGATGCTGAAATGTACTGAATAACATATATTGACAACAGCATATAGTCTGGTAGCTGGAGCAGCTTATTATGTTCTCCCGTCTCTATCAGTGCCAATTCAAAGGCGTCTGGGTAAGCTGATAATACATATAGATTGTGCTGAGCTTTATGAAAGGACACACTTCTCTCAGAAAATAGCTAGCAGAAGCAGCTAGGTTAGCAACACGGAACTAGGAGGGTGCACTGTTTTCATGGCCTGCTTCAAGCATCTTGTCTGATTGTGGGCAAATCCCAGAGATTCACTTTCATCTCGTCCAACACACGGCACTTCACAGAGTCTTCCCTGGAGTCCAGCTGCCCTACAGCCCTCACAGGGGGTAGACAGGCTGTCCTGGGTGGTGATAAAACCCAGGTGCATCTCAAGCACCTTCTGGCAATGCCTGACTTTCCCTCCTGAGTACAGGCCATGCTCACAAGGGCTGAGTTTCTGACTTAGGTGCTGTAAACGGCATAAAAGCAGGATAAATCCTCCCTGGGTTGCTGGCTGATTTGATTGCTCAGCTGTACAATGGAAATAATAGGATCTGACAAGGGAAATGTGAAGATACAACAGAGACTGTGAGGAGCTCAAATGTTATGATAATAGATGTTGTACATGACCTTAAAGTAGATAAATATGAAATGAATTATTCACATATCTTTCATTAGTCCATCACAAAACCATTCTGATTTCAACACAGCTGCAATGACCTGCACTTTTTTCAGCTGTTCCCTGTCTCTTTTTTTTTTTTCTTTTTATGTTTTGCTTGCATTTAATGTGTTTTCAGGGATAACTTCTTGCTGAAGACGTATTAATCAAGAGTAATAAATAAAAACTGTAATGACTTTTTCTTTCCAATGAACCCCAGGAAATGTTCAGGTTTCCCTCTCCCCATTTTAAAACCTCCACCCTAGGAGTATATACAGCACATGTGAAGAACGTCTGGATAATGAGTAATTCTGAGTCACGAATAATGCTTCCAGATTTGCAATTTTGGCAGCTGAGTGTAGGATTCCCTGTTTGTACTGTGTCCAGTCCTTTCCTTCAGCTTTTCCCCCTCAGAGGCCCTGATTCAACAGACATATTTAGCAAGCAGGTCCTTTTGTCTACGTGAAGCTTTACTGATATCAGGGGATGCCCCCTAGGAAGCCAGGCAACCTACTCATCACTGCAGGACAAGAAGCTTTTGCCTTCTTCTTCAGTATTTCGGCTGCTAAAACACAAACAGATGCCTAAGTGCCTAATTCCTACTGAAACCAATGACGGAGAAGTGTTTAGGCAAGTAGGTAAGTGCCCAAATGGTGTTAAAAATGAACTTTTTCGTTCCCTGAGATGTGGCCCCCTGTACCTCTCCATGCCCCACTGAAGCTGCCTCTGTCTCACATATGCTGCGGGGTGCCGACTGCTATCAAGCAATTCATGCTGGCCTGCACGGTGGTCCAGACAGCTGCGGGGACTGATGGCTCAGTGGCTTGGCAGCAGCATTTCCATCAACGCTTTCACTCAGGCTTCTGCAGGTTTTGGATGATGAATATAAATCATTGCCGTTTTTTATGAAATGGCAATCTCAGCCCACTTTACATATGACCGTACTACAAAGCCATCCATAGCATTTGCTGATATGGTGAGAATACACCCTTTTCAGTCACGTCGCTATGATTCACATAGCCAGTTGTGTTGTTGGCAGAGAGACCACACCACAGACGCATGCCAGGCAGAGGGTAAATGAAGTAATCCCTAAATCCAGGTCCTTCAAGTCAAGGCTCACGCATACTGGTGAGGAAAGTATAGAAAGATTTTCAGTGCTAGTTTGTAAGTGCATGAACGCACAGAAAATGTATTTTCCATCAAGTGTCCAGAGCGGCAGCTATAAGCCCTTTAACAGTCAGTTGGCTAAAGACTGCGTAGACACAAACATCAGCATTGGTTTTGGTGAGGCAGGTCTTTACTCAGGCAAAGGCAGCTCCACTGCCTTTCAGGGTCACTGTGTATTTGGCCTTTATGAAAGGAAAGTCCATAATCTTACACATGTGGGTAGTTCTTGCTCCAGGACAGAAGTTATGTGCTACTCATTGATGCTAAGAGAATATGATTTCCCTCATATGATAACTACCCTCCCATCTAGTTGTCTGACAAGACCAGTTCCCCCCATTGCCATCCATGTGCTGCCTGATGGTGCAGGATGCTCTTGCCTGCCACCTTAACTCCCACACCTGAAATGCAACGTAGGCAACAGAGCAGGAACCTCATGGTCTTGGTCTCTCCACACAATGTGCCTAATTCCGACCAGAAAGAAACTACAAAAATCCGCATAATAAACCAAAAGAAAAACTGTAGCCAAGCAACAACTATTCCTCTGGTGTCCATTTCAGTCAACAGTAGGGAAAAAGCATACAGAGGCTGTGAAAGAAAGATCCCTCGCTACTAATTTTAATACTATAATTGTGTTCCTCTGTTGAAGGAAAATACTTGATGGCTCCTAAGTACTGTAAATCTGGGCAAAATAATACAGTAAGCAGATACACTTTTTGTGTGTTTCAGTTATTACTTAACTATTTCCTTCAGACTGAGAACTGTAGGGTCAATGCAAGGTCACGTCATAGCTGAGTCAGTCCATTCGTGTGACACAGCAGCCCGTGTATCTGCTAAAGAAAGTAGCCAGGGAAAAGGGGCTCGGCCTTCATTCCTTACTCACTGGCTACAGGCATTTAAAATATGCGATACCTATGTCCGTCAGTGAGAGCTGCATCACACAGGGTGGATACACAGGAATATTTTGACCTAATAAAGAATTTTCCTGATCCAAAACTGGAGGTTGGATGATCACATCTGCATGTTCTGCATAAGGGAGTTCATGTTCCAGGGTGGATCAAAGGCAGAAGAGTATGACAACACAACACATTGCATGCCATACAGCACAGGGAAGGGCTCTCACCATCAGACAGCTCGTAGCATTGTGCCCATCACTCAGTCACCACCTTTGCCTCCAAGAGAGGGGTTGGAAAAGCTATCTCATTTGAAGCACAAGCACTAGCTTTTAAGCTCATCAGCTCATGAAATGGCACTGCTGAACTCAGCTGAAGCATTTTCACCTCTGTTTTCTTCATTAATAAAATAAAGCAATAAATAAATAAATAAACTGGAAAATTGTCATAAACCAAAACTAAACAGGAAAGCAATTTTTTTTAAAAGTACCATTAAAAATTTGCCATTTGTGACTCAGTGATAATGATGTAATGTGTTGTACCGACATACAACAAAATGAGTGTTTCCTCCCAGATCATTATTGTTGTTAGCACTCGATGGGATTAATGATAAGTACCTGGCTTAGGAACTGCCTGCATCTTAGTCACTCAGTTCCAGGAGGGGTGATCCTGTCCTTCTAAAACAACTTTCCCATAAAATCAGTGGAGAAAAGTTGAAGACATCTTGTAAGAGATTCAGTCCAACTAAATTAGCTTTCTTTGTCTCCACAGATTCTGTAGAGATAGTAAGCATGTGGTCTCATGGGACCTCTTTCCAGCCAGAGGAAGGGCCACCAGAAAGGTCCTGGCCCCCCGTCAGTCTGAGAGGTTTGGTCACAGTTCCCATGACTCAGGTAAGCCACTTAGGCAGCAGGTTCAAGCATGCACTCCCCACCTTTCAAAAAACACAAAAGTAAATGAGCTGAAAGGACAAATGGCTCTCTCCTCAGAGGGGAGACTGGGGATGTACAAAAATAAAACAGAAGAATACACATAAGAGTAAATATCAAAAGCCTTGTCCCGTTCTTAAATTTGAATTAGAGACTTATAGCCTGATCTTCTTCTGGTCCCATATGTGTGCCTCTTCAGTTTTGAAAAAAGAGCATTGCACCCAAATTACTACATATTCAAATGGTTCATATCTTGTCAGAACCAGGAAAGCATGAGAACAACCTCCTAAGCAAGAGGTCACTTTATGAAGATATCTTTCGAAATCAACCACAAAGCCATGACAAATAACTAGATTTCTTCAGTTAGGAAAAACACAGGCAGCCTCCTCGCTGGAGCCAATACAGCAGTGGAGCTAGAGCAAGGCATGGGCAATTATGTCCTTAGTATATCTGTGAATAGATGTGGACAAGTGAATTTAGGCACCTGAGAAACTTGCAGGTCAGTCAGGGAGAAGTTTATTAGATTAATGCACCTTGGCAGTGATGGAAAAACACAGCGATTTTTATATTATCTGCAACATAGGCAGATCACAGAATCATAGAATGGTTTGGGTTGGAAAGGACCTCAAAGATCATCTAGTTCCAACCCCCCTGCCATGGGCAGGGACACCATCCACTAGACCACGTTGCCCAAAGCCCCATCCAGCCTGGCCTTGAACACTTCCAGGGATGGGGCATCCACAGCTTCTCTGGGCAACCTGTTCCAGTGCCTCACCACCCTCACAGTAAAGAATTTCTTCCTAATATCTAATCTAAATCTACACTTTCAACTTAAAGCCATTACCCCTTGTCCTGTCACTCCATGCCCTTGTAAACAGTCCCTCTCCAGCTGTTGTGGTTTTACCCCAGCTGGCAGCTCAGCCCCACACAGCCGCTCGCTCACTCCCTCCCAGTGGGATGGGGGAGAGAATCGGAAGAGTGAAAGTGAGAAAACTCATGGGTTGAGATAAAGACAGTTTAATAGGTAGAGCAAAAGCCATGCACGCATGCAAAATAAAACAAGGAATTAATTCACCACTTCCCATGGGCAGGCAGGTGTTCAGCCATCTCCAGGAAGGCAGGGCTCCATCACGTGTAACAGTGACTTGGGAAAGAAGTGCTATCACCCCAAATGCCACTGCCTGCCCCCCTCCACCTCGTCCTTCCTCTTCCCCAAGCCCCTTTTAAGCTGAGCATGACACCATATGCTATGGGGTATCCCTTCGGTCAGTTGGGGTCAGCTGTCCCAGCTGTGTCCCCTCCCAGCTCCTTGTGCACCCCCAGCCCACTGGCTGGTGGGGTGATGTGAGAAGCAGCAAAGGCCTTGGCTCTGTGTAAGCACTGCTCAGCAGTAACTAAAACACCTCTGTATTATCAACATTCTTTTCAGCACAAATCCAGAACAGCCCCATACCAGTTACTATGATGGACACCAGCCTTCCTGTAGGCCCCATCAGGTACTGGAAGGCTGCTCTGAGGTCTCCCTGGAGCCTTCTCTTCTCCAGGCTGAACAACTCCAACTGTCTCAGCCTGTCCTCATAGGAGAGGTGCTCCAGCCCTCTCATTGTCTTTGTGGCCCTCCTCTGGACTCGCTCCAACAGCTCCATGTCTTTCTTGTACTGGGGGACTCCTGAGCTGGATGCAGTACTCCAGGTGGGGTTGCACAAGGGCAAAGTAGGGGGGAAGAATCACCTCCCTTGACCTGCTGGTCATGCTGTTTTTGATGCAGCCCAGGATATGGTTGGTTTTACGTATGTCCCGGTTTGAATGGGATTTTGTTATTGTTTATATGAAAATAACATTTAATTAATTTATATATTGCTATTAACTAATTGCATTTCTAACCACATCTGAGATTAAGTTACTGTCATGGTAAACACTGCACCAATAGCATTACCTGCTTGGTCTTAAAGTTTTTTGGTTAATTTTAGAATGAAATATTCTTAAATTCTTTTAGAATTTTTGAAAATTTCATTTATTTATCTTTTTACAGATAAGATTTTCAGCATGAGCTACTTAACTAGGACACATTGGAAGTTTATAGTCCTTCATACTTCCTACTCTCTCTTAAATGCAATGGTGGGGCTTTCCTCCCCAATGACACCTAATGTTGTGTCCATAAAGTTCCATTAATTAAGTCTGTATCATATTACAGGCTTATTATTTTCAATGCTCAGAGCTGATTCTTTTGCCATTACTTGTATTGGATGTCACCATACTCCATGACCAATAGAGATGCTTCAGGAGTGATGCACAACTAAATACTGGAAATATCAAAATTCTACCCTAAAATTTTTGAATTAACATGAAAACCAGGCAGTTACCATGAAATGACCTGAAGACCATGCAACAATACTAAGTAAGGATAGATCAGACTATGAATATTCAAAGACCTTGACACGTCCTGGTGTAACTTAGAAACTATGTTTAAAATCATCCCACCAAATCAAGTTGTGCAGTTGTGATTTTCTTGTTAAAACCACTGGATCTGTAAGGTGTTCACAAAACCTCCAGGCAGCAAGAATATGCTTTTCTGAAGTATAAGCACAGTTCAGAGGAGCTCTATCACAAAAAATCACAAAGTCTTTTGGATAATTCCCCTGATCGCTGTTCTTGATTTTTATCTAGACACTGTCTTAAAATGAGTCAGTCATACGGATTTTAATTAAGAAATATTAGTACAATTCAATGTTTATTTTACATTAGACTTTTGCTTTACCTCAAAACTTGTATAATACAAATAGGTAAAAATGCTTAGATCAATCCATCATGAAACTGAAAAACTGGCAGATTTATCACTGCTCTAACCACAAGTCTTGATGATAGAAGAAATCACAACTTATTTATGTCTCATGACAACAATAGGTCTATAAATCATCTGCCATTATTTGATTGTGTTTGTTTTACATACTGTGATGAGTGAACCACATTTTATCTAGATAGGTGTACTAATCATAGAATCAGAGAGTCATAGAATGGTTTGGGTTGGAAGGGACCTTAAAGATCACCAAGTTCCAACCCCCCTGCTGTGGGCAGGGACACCCTCCACTAGACCAGGTTGCCCAAAGCCTCATCCAACCTGGCCTTGAACACTTCCAGGGATGGGGCATCCACAGCTTCTCTGGGCAACCTGTTCCAGTGCCTCACCACCCTCACAGTAAAGAATTTCTTTCTAACATCCAATCTAAATCGACCCTCCTTCAGCTTAAGTACTAAGTGGATAGCCAACAATTGGGGTACCATGGATGCCCAGTGATACTAGAATTTCTGATCATTTATTTGGTGTGTCTCTTAATTTTAGATAAAACTTTTTGTTAGTGCTCAGAACACAAAAGGTGAGGTGGCAGAAATAGCATCAGGAAACAGCCTTAGCAGAAACAAAAAGCGTAACTGAACTGCTGTCCCATGCTTTACATTGTATTACACCCTATAGAACTGGATTGGGTATGTTGCTTGGAGTTTACAAAGGTAACGCACAAATATTTTCCATGCTGTTCTTTCAGCTCTTTTTCAGAAAGAAGAAACAGGATAAAGTGTGGATGAAGGAAGGAAAAAATAAAAGATTCTTATTATTACAGACTTCTTAAAGCACTTTGTTTATTTTTGTTTTCTTTGTATAGAAAGGCTGGCTAGGTATTTTAAGGAGCAGTGTTAATTCCTTTAAATCCCTGAGATCTTCAGGAACTTTCTGTGTTTTAAGACACAGAGATCCATCCCATGTATGGGCGGAATTAGGGTGAAGTTATAATAACAAACAGATTTTTGAAAAGCCTTTTCTGTTTTATTACAGGACCATCAGAAAATGAAACAAACAAAAAAAAAGGCCTGAATGCGTTGATTTGGTTTTGGCCTGAACAAAAGTTCCAGAGTTGTTAAGGCAAAAATAAACAGACTTAATTCAAAAAATTACATAGGCCAGTGTCCCAGCTCAAGGGATAAAGACATTCTCAAAACTATTCCATCTGCAGGGACAGTTCATTTAGGTTCCCACTGAACTTGTGCAATTGAATTCTTCGTCATGATAGCCAAGTCATATTGGGGTTGGAGGTAAGCATCACAAATAAATGTGTGTGTTCAGGAACAGAGAGGAGGAAAGCCGTTTCAGTAAAGCTTCAAGGATGCTCTGCACAGATTCGTTGAAAAAGAATGCATATGGTCTCATAACTAACAATTATATTACTGCTTTCAAATATACTCTAAGTCATAATGATCAATAAAAATGCCAGCTTATTGGGAAGGAGTTTTTCTTTCACATGATTGCTGATCGATATATAACATGAATTTTATTGTTAACTTGAGTCGACTTAAAGCATAAGTGTTAAATTCAGCCTATTCTGTGTCATATCTAAACATTTTGCATCTGACATTCTGACCTATTTTTTACTGTTTATAACTGCAATATAAGTTAGAAAAAGAAAAATAGATCTGTAGATCTGTATTTCCACAGTCTGAAAGCATTAAGATCCTATGTCCTGGCCAAGGGCCTCCTCCAGAAACTATTCATCTGCATGTACAGGAAAGAATGTGTTTTCTGCAGCTACTGAAAAATTATGTCTCTGTGGCGTACATATAGGCAACATTTAATTGCCTTCTATCTTTCATCAGTACAAATCCAAAAGAACTGCAGGAAGTAAACCATGCAGAGCTATGACTGGAGACTTGGCTATTCTGGTTCTGCCTAAAAGCCTTTGCCGTTTTTTTCCAAGTGCGTGGCAGTGGGCTGCTCACCCCTCAGCACCCCAACCATGCCTTATTGTACAGATGACTTCCTAGCCAACAGGATGTACCTAGTACAGGAATATAGGTGTAATCCAGTTCGATAAATTTAGGCTCAAGAACACGGTGTTCCCTCTGCTGTTTCTCACTCTTCTGTTCCCTCCTCCTCTGCCCGTCCAGTGTTTTTGCCCTTTCTTACACATGTTTCCTAGAGGTGCCACCAGCTTGGCTGATGGGCTGAGCTGTGTCCTGACATGGGTCCATCAGAGCCAGCTGGACGTGGGACAGCCCCTGGTTTCCTCCCACAGAGGCCACCCTGCTGCCCACCATTGCCAACACCTTGCCACCTATAGCAAATACAATACCTTACTGGCATAGGAAGTGATGAAATAAAACAGTGTTAAGCTGCATTTATTGGTAATCTCCCGACTCATTGACTAATCAAGCAATTGATTGTACAAGAAACAGTTGTATCCATTAACCCATGCCTTGCAGAATGAATAGAAGGTGAACTTTAACTCACAGATAGTCTTTCCTGTTCACTTGAGCAATTCTCAGAATTTCTTTTCTAAGGACTGCTCTGAGAAAAACAGTAGGATGAAAATGGATAAGGGCATAAATTAAACTGTGTTGCAGTTTTATGGCAGGCTGTGCAGTTGTGGTCTACTGCAGGATAATCCAGTCCTCCTTAAGCACAGATTTAGTATTATGGTGAAGGCTGATCATCATTGATGCTGTTAACAGGCCTCCTCATATAGGGCAAACACAAGAAGCAATTATAGTCCTTTTTAGAGTAAGGCACATAAGACAGCTGAAACAAATGAGTCACTACCCAAAACTCTGGCCATATGCAAGCCGAATCAGAAGCTGAGCTAGATGGTGAAGGACTTTTGCTGAGAGATGTCTATAAATTCATCTAAACTATGTACTGTTTGGTGAAAGCCTGTGTGTTTATGGGCAGGAGCAGCCAGATGGAAGCAAAGAAGCCAAAAAGCCAGCAAGACAAGTACTTGCGAGTTTGAAAGAAAGCCAACTCATGGAACTTGGGGGACAGAGCTTTGGCTGAAAAAAATGCTTGAATCTGTGAGCAAAGAAAATGCTTTCTCTTGTATGACCTTTATTCATTTCCCAGAATCTGAATGTTACCTTGTACACCTTGTAAATAAACAGGATCACATAAAAAAATATATGGCTATATTATGTATCTTCTGTCATAATAGAAACAGTCTGCAAAACCACGAATGCTGGCTACCTACTCTATAAAAACAGTAACGATGGCGTTAGTAGTGCGATCTTTTTGGAAGAGGAAACCAAAGACTTCCCCAGGGGAAGAAATTGTGAGCTGAGATTCCTGTTGAGCATCCTAAACTCCAAGATAGCCAAAGATGCTTTCCAGTCAGAGGCTGAAACTTCACAAGAGGAATTAAAGCAGCAACTGGAAACTCCCCAGAAAGGGCTCAGAGAAAAACTGAAAAGAAGGAGGGAAAACACCTCAGTCTATCAGTGACAAATGTCTGGATTCACTAGGAAGATCAATAACAACGTTCCCATCATTAAGTAGTAAAGGGAAATCAAAAAGGTAATCAGCAATCTGAGTGTCATGGATCAGAGGGTTTCCTGGAAAATAAGGGAGGCTGAGAAAGGTGTAGCCAACTTTGAACTTGCTAAAAAAGTTGAGTTGCAGCAAGGACTCAAGCAGCAGATGGTTCACACTGAGAAGAAAATCAAAAGATCACAGACCTCACTGGCAGTCAGCCACCTCGAATGGCACTGAGCCAGCTGGAGAACAGTAGTAAGACAGAGTAATCACAGCATTTCTCTAGTACATCTGTAACCTTAAAAGGGGAGAATTTGGATTGTCAGATGCTTCCATTTGCTTTAACTTCCCACACCTCATCGCAAACTGTAAGGGTGATCTTTGGACACTACATCATGATAGCCCTGTTTTGTGAACTGGTTTGAAAGGCGCCCAATGCAAAATCAAGAATCATAGAATCATAGAATGGTTTGGGTTGGAAGGGACCTCAAAGACCATCTAGTTCCAACCCCCCTGCCATGGGCAGGGACACCCTCCACTAGTCCAGGTTGCCCAAAGCCTCATCCAACCAAGAAGATACAATAGTAACAGAATTCCTAACAAGTGACCAGATCTAAGGTTTTGAAAGTATTACCCAGAAATCCAGGAAGGATTCTTTTTTTTAATTCCAGCTAACCGTGTTTTTGAAGAGTTAAGGCATCTATAAAATACCCTAAGCCCAAGCCTGAGTCTGATGGGACACTTCAATAGTTTTAAAACATCAGCACTGGGGCAAGTCCCAGCACATCCCATCCTTTGGTGGTTTATTAGCGCCACATTCCATTCAGCGCAAAACATACCCTAACCCTCCCAGACCTTGGGTATAAGCTAAGGAACAGCTGAAGTGGAAACTGCTGGAGTGGAAAAATGGCATTTGGACCACTTGTATTGTGAAGAAATGTACAATCTCCAACTTAAAAAAAAAAAAAAAAAAAAGGTTTACAGCATTTACTAAATACAAACTAGGGACAGACTAAGAAAATGACTGAGAAGAGAGCAAGATATAAGGTCATGCAAAGGAGCTATAAAACCAGGACACCTGGCCTGTTACCCTAGGGCAGCGGATGGGGTGTTAGAACCCAAAGCTAAATAGGTATTAGGTTTGTGGAATCCTGCCCAGAAGAGCGCTAGCAAGCATATAGCCAGATTCCATTAGTTCTTTGAGTATTGCTTATCCAGGCACTACAATTGTGCAGACATCCATAGCCAAAGTGGACACCAGGATCAAGAACTGGAGGAGCTATTGGTGGCCAACCAGGCAGCAGGCACCATTCTACATCTCAAATCACATTTTAACAGTTCAGTCCAAGGACAGAATCATTACCCACAGAACTGTCTGAGAAAGGAGGTAATAATTCACCACAATCTAACACCAGAGATTAATATAAGATGCAAAATTCAATGCTCTATGTTTGCAAAGTTTCAGGACAGACATATTTGCTAAATCTATCCATAAAAAAAAAAAAATAGTTTGTGAGTACTGGAGAAATTAGAGTATTTTGTACAACTACTGAAAATCACTGAAAGCAAGCAGCCCAATTCTCTTCATGCTTACCGTGGTAAAAGTCTCAAGCAGTGGTTACACAGGAGTAAAATGTGTAAGACTGTGAGAGGGGCATTAAGACCAGAAGGCACAACATTGACATAACACTTGTAGAGCATTTCCATATCTTCCATACATTAAGTGGTTGAATAAAAGACGTAGTAAATAAAAAATAAACACTCAATTCCTTTCCACCAGCACTCACTGTAAAGCATGATTTCTTTTTTCAGGACATTTGGTTGGTTGTTTTTTGTAGGGCAAAGTTCTTTCTAGGTCATGAAATTTCTTATAAAATAGACAGTGTAGTTCCTGGAGTGTTCTAATGTTGTCAGTTTTATGTTCCCATTTCCAATCAGCTCAAGGAAGTCTGTCTTTGAGAGCAATTTGCTAGAAGGGTTGTTGTTTGGAAATAGTTTTGGCAACATACTGTTCATGAAAATTGTGTAGAAGCATTGAACTACAATTGCCTTGCATGGTATTGTAACAGTATTTGAAATATACTGTATTTTCAAAATATTCACAGTAATTTTACATTTTAAAAGCTAACTTGTTACATTTAAAACCTAAAATATGAGATAAGTAATTTATGGATCACTTAAGTCTCCATAAATATTTGCCTGCTTCATTCGATACCATATTAAATACTGCAGCACATCAATAGGAAGGGATGCCTGAAGGAGAAACCTCAGAACTATCTTGTTTCCTGTGGGATGGGCTTATTCTGGTTTACCTTTGTCCATGTAAACACTGCAAATAGAAAGGGGAAAAGGAAAAAATCATCTGAGAAGAGACAGAAATCAAAACAAATGAGTATGTCAAAAATGCTAGTGAGGTTAATTAAGGTATGATTTATTATTTTTATTTTTTTAAGCATTTAAAAGTGCAAAGGATTTTCCAAAGAATCAAAGCATGTAAGCCAAACTGATATTTAGATATGACTGCCACGTAAGTCCTGCATATTATTGAAAGAATAGAATAGAGGTCTGAAGTAAATAAGGGCTTCATTTTCAGTACTCACATCCAGTACTCACCACTCCATACGCTTGCCCAACATTATACCAAACAGTTATGTGATTCCATGGTTCTGTACAAGGCACAGCCAAAAAAGAGAAGTGCCTTGCAGGTACTCTGAGCATGGATAAAATATGTACCTGGATCATCTAAAGACTTTAGGTGCAAGAAATTACATAACTCTAATTTTGTGAGCAGAAATAATACATCTAAAAATGTGGGTGAAGTCCTGGATCACCATGAGCTCCCACTGGCTATTGATCAGAACTGTGGTCTTCAGTAGTCAGAGGAATTTTGTCCTATCTCACATGATCAGCATTTATTGCTTAAAAAACACTTAATTCCGCATGTCTGACTGCATGGCAGCACAAAATGAGAATGATGGCCAGGTTCCTAGATGGGCTGTGTTCACAGTCCTTTCAAGTTAGACAGTCTGCGAAGTCTAGACTTCCTGCACCTTTGAAATCCAGGACTAAAGGCCAAGGTAAACAAAGAAGCTGTCTTTTTCTTCTCTTCACTCTTTGATGAGCAGGATACACCCTTTTAAATGTAGCAAACCAGTCATTCCACCCCCTGGTTGTCTCTCCCCCTCCCCCCCCCCCCCCCCCCCCGCCTTCTTCCACCACATAACCCAAATATGTAGTTAGCAAAATGTATCAGATGTTCCCCAGATAGTTTGTAAACAAAGTTGTCCAATATTTATTAAATAATTTATTAAAATTCCCACCCACTTGCCTGCAGAAATAAGAAGTAGAACAACCATGGTAAACGTCTTCAAATATTCAAAGGATGTAAACACCAAATATGCAGTAATTAGATTGAATTATGTACTGACATTGTGACGTATTAGGTTTTGGAATAGTTCCCCTGGGGAAGCGGTTAGGCTCCTTGGAGAGTTTCAAAACTGGAGTGAACTAACCCTACTAAACCCAACTTACTTTAAAGTAGGAAACAAACTGACAAAGGCAGGAAGTTGGACAGTTTGAGGTAATAGGCCTTTCTTATACCTAAATTGTGCCATTTTGTGAAAATACATTTTTAGGCATGCTATTTCTGTGTGAAAGTTGTGTACTGAACGGGGGGGAGGGAATGTAGATCATATGACAACAGTATTTCAATCACCAAACAAGTGGGTCACAAAAAATTTCAGTTGCAGAGTTCATGAATTTTGAAGAGGAAGCTTGCCTGGTTTTTGGAAAAAAAAAAAAAATCTCCTTTCTACACACTGACTTTTAAAATATGGGCTACATCTGCATTAATGAGTGACAAGGAATCTGAGAAATCTGGTGCACATGTGGCTTGGCAGGTGCTTTATATTGAAAGGCACATGAGGCTTTGTCAAATTGTGTAGAGCTGCTCTAATCATAACCTCTGAGCATCAGTCATTGTTTACCTTAATTCTATCATAAGCACATCTGGGGTAACTCCTTAAAAGAATGGTAAAGGTAATTAGTCATGAATTGAGTTGGAAATCTGATAAAGTACTTATGACATCCATATTGGTACCAAATGAATTCATCATGGTTAACATTGTTACAAAAACACCAAAGGAATTAATAATAATTTGTGCCAGCATTTGAATGTGTTGCTAACATGAGACCAAGTATAATGAATGCGCTTTTTTAGTTTAAAAAGAGGTATTAAAGAGGTATTTAAATAGGCCTGCAAAATTTTATGTCTGTATTTTGTTAGTGATAAAGCACATAACTCTGATTTATGTATTACTGTCCTTGGGGGAAAGGACAGGCCAGTTAATTTTGTGCATCTTGTCCAGTAAGTTTTCAGGATAACTCTTTGAGGCTACATTACAAGAACTGGACACTGTCTGTGCAGATTCATTTCCTACTGCAAGAGCTCTTAGTTGCAGGCAGCACACACAGTGCCCCACCACAGAAATCCATAAATGCATAGTTAAGGCAGATCTGATTCTTTCCTGTTTTGACTCGGCATAGCATTAGCTAAAGTCGGTGCACCAGTAGTTACTTCACAGCAGCTAAGAAGCTGGCCCTGTGTGGCAGTGCCACTACCATGTGAAGCTGGGGAGAGGCTGGTGCTGTGAAATGGGCTGTGTTCTTTGAACCAAGTCAGAGGTTTTAAGCAAGAATAGCCTGGTTTATTCATGCTAAATGGCTACAGCTTTCTGCATTGGCTGCATAAAAAGTATTAGCAAATAGTTTCATCATTCTGTGCTAATAAAGGTCATCTAGCACCAAGGTGGAAAAACTGCCACAGAGAAAGAAACCTTGTTATAAACTTATGAACAGGAGGGAAGAAAGACCCTGTTCCATGTATGTGCAATGTATATATACAGTACTGTCCTGCCACTTCTATTTTCAATTGTGTCAACACTCAGCAGATTTTTAACTTGCTAGTTGGGAACTCTGTTCCGCAGGGGAATTGCAGGACTCACTGCAACAGCAGAAGCACAGGGTGGAAAATGGCACAGACATCACGCTCTGTCCGTGGGAGGGCGGCTGGACCCACAGCTCCTCTTCTAGTTACTCAGGCACCTCCTTCCCTAGTTCCCGGCATTTCCACATCTCTCCACTGCCACACTGATATCTCCCTATTTCCTGTTTATCATCTCAAATGCAGCCTGCCTTTGTTTTCCATCCACTGCTTTCACACTTCTCAGTATTTTAGTCAGGATCTTCTTTTTCCTCCCTCTTGGGTTCTCAGACAGGATCCCAAGCATTCAATAAGCTTATAACTTTGTAGCTCTGTTTGTATCTGCATGAGAGGTTTCCTGTTCTCTGTGTCTCCACCTGAATTCCCTTTGTAGCCAAACTCCTGAAAAGTCCTCCTCTTTTTCCTTCGTGCTCTTCCAGCATGTTTCCTTTCTTTCTCATTTCTGCCACTAAAAGTCTTACTTGTGCCTTAGTCACTTTTTATACTGATTTCCACAATCTTTCTCTATTATCCTCTTTCTCTTTGTTCTCATTTGCCCAGACTCGTTTCCTTTCTCACTCTTGAAGAACGCAGTGCTCATCCCTTTGAATTCCTCACTACCCTTTCTGTGCCAGGGTGCAGTCGGCCCTTCAAAGTTTGCACAACAGAGCTGCGGTTACACCTCTGCCCTAATACCCACTGACTCTCACTGTGCTTTCTGCCCTGCCCAGACTCTTCCAGCTGCTCTCTGACGCCCTGGAAATACATTCCATGCTCCAGTCGCTTGCTCGCACTGACGGAGCAACTTTGCCTTTGTATATATGAAGTCACCCTATCTTTTTAGCTCATCTTGCGTCTGAAGTGCATGGAGTATCTCTGACTCCAGTGGCTCTCCAATCTCTTTTTGTCTTTTCTCATCAGCCCCTGCCTCCAACACAACTGCAACAATTGTCAGTCTCAAAACTGGTTCAAATCTATATTCCTACCAGGCATATTGCATGCCTCCTTCGTAATGCCTCTGTCTACATCAGGTTGGGAACTCTGTGAAATCAAAAAATGCCTCATTCTGTGTCTGTGTAGCATCACTCTGGTGCTCAGCACTTAAAAGTGATTTATTTCTCCCATTTATATTTTCTTGACTTGAAGACATGTTTTCTCACTTGGAATGTATTTTATCGTCTGATTTGAAACTGTCATGTAATCATAACAGTGTGTTGGTGATAGCATAGTAAATTCCATGGCAACAAACTGTGATGTCATAAATGCAGGATTTATATCTTTTCTGCAAAATCAAACTGAAGAAGCAGATGGACGGGAAAAAACCTCATTAAAATACCAACAGTTTCTAAAAACTGCAGTAAAAATATCAATGGGAACCCAGACAAACATTGTTTAATAGATTTCTTTTTATACATGTTTCCTGATTTTTAAAAGCCTGCTTCTCTGAATAAGCCCCTCTTTTGGGGGTGGAAATATATTTTAAAATAACTGCAAAAAATAAGTGTTTGGATTCAAAACAATTGCCTCAGACAAATTAAATAGAATGGAAAGAAAAGGGCCACAATGGTGAGAAAATACATATAAAAATTTCTGGGCTACATTTCTCAAAGCTAAACTGCCAGTTATTCATTAGAGTGCTTATGACGTATTAAGGACGTACTTGCGTAGATTATTTACAAGAACTAAGAAGTGATTAATAAGAGGATGGAGCTGAAAACATTTGATGTTCTTGCTAACAAGTGGGCCCAGCTTTGTAATCAGACGTCATCAGAGAAAGCAGCACATCCCAAAATGGTATGAATCATTTCTGACTTCCTGCCCTCCCTCACAGAAAACATAGACAAGGAAAAATAAAAACTACTGAAGATAATATGGCAGTTAAAGAAATATATTCAACAAAATCCTATCTTCTACTTGAAAGACAAAAGGCGTTTCTAAACTGATGATCTTAAACAACTGCGATATTTCAAATGTAGTAATAACGTAATATCATGATTTACACTTTAAATGATTTACAATAGACATTTTTTTCTGAAGATCTCAAAAGATGTTGCAAATGTAAGTTAAATAGTAGAAAATTGTTTCCTGTAGAGGTCTGTAAGTTTTGCCTCCAAACTGATTTTAACAAATTTGTTGAGTAGAGTGTAAACTATGTCCTTTCAACTTGCCTGTTCTTCCTACCCACACTGTTCTAATCAGATTTATTGGATAAATGAGGAAGTTACCCTTTCCCCACCTTTAACTACATAGAAGGTTGCTTGCCATTAGATGCATTTGAGTTATGGGGAAAAAAATGTTTGAAGGAGAAGAAGAAAGATGGAAAACAGTACTAATATCTGGACATAGCAAAATCTGAGAGCTATTTAGCATCACTCAGAAGCATTTGTCACAGTCTTTGACCTGGTTTGGATGGCCCTCCCATTCTTGGCGTGTGTGACTTGCATGGACTACCGCAATCCTCCTGGGACAAGGCACACTTGGTGGAGAGCCTTTCTGCTGGTGACCACTATCTGAGTCTCCAGAGTCAGTCAAGGCTGCAGTGAGAAGGCTCTTTCTATGGAGAATTTTTGTAAGCACCTTTTTCTTCTCATGTACCCAAACAGTTCCTTGGGCTTCTACTACCTAACAACATGGGGTTTTTTTTCATCTAGAGTTCCTCATATAGTGTGATATTTAGTACCATGGAGAATCATTGACTCCTATGATCTCAGAATAACACCTCAGGTTTAGACTATTTTTTGTGAAGTTAATCTTCATATGCAGTGTAGGGATAAGGATAATTGAGACAATCCAAATCGACGAGAAAATGGTATTTTGGGACAGCACTGTTGGGCCTTGCATGTGCCCAGGGAATGGATGACAAGTAGACAATAGCTGTACTTCTAAATAAAAAATGTGTACTGTGGCTATTCATTTGTAGCTTCATCAAGTCTGACCACTGCCAGAAAGTCAGATATGTGACTTAAAACACAAAAATACTGTTTGTGCTCTGGAGAAGGAAGTGCTCTTTCTGAAACATTACTTAGGACTCCAAGCATGGTTTTCAGTGTGAATCCACATGCATGCTGTGGATTCGGATACCATTGTGTCACCCACAAGAGCTGTAAGAGCCAATTCAAAGATTTTATAAAATGCCATGTAAGTGATTCCACAGTTCCCACCAACCAGCTCTACAGCACTCGCATTTGGCCCTATAAATAGTAACACTTGTTTCCATGGAAGTACATTCAGTATAAGATAACGTTCAATGTGGGGTGAATTAATTAAATTATTTAAAAAAAAAAAAAATGCCCTGTGATTTGAGAGGTTCCAAAGAAAGACGTTTCAAAGTTTTGCAAAATTGTGCCTAACGCATCCTTAACTTTCTACGTTCCCCCCAACAAAAATCTCTATTTGCTTACCAGTTCGGATCAGCCCCCTCACAATCCTCTGCTGGATTAACAGAAAATGCTACACAATCAGCTAAAGGCCAAACCTCGGAAAAGGTTGCCTATGCTTGTGACAACACAATAAACGATTGCAGCGAGCTGATGACAAGCAGTTCAGATGAGATCCAACTGGTCTGATGACAAAGTAATCCTTGATGGCTTTCAAAAGATGGCTTTCTGTAACTCTCTGATGACTCCACAAAGAAATCAACACCACAGTCAGTCAGACTGAGGTATAATGTGCCTAACATACTGCTGGCATACAACCTATTCGGTAATGTAAAAAGTGGCCATACATCTTTATGTTACAAACATTTCCTACCTACATTTATACAGATATAAAACTGTTAGTAAAATGGAAGCTATTTGAGGCTTGTAAAAGAAAGCAGAGCATATTATCTGGATTATTTCCATTTTGGACATATTTTTTTACTTAGTCCAGTATGAATGGTTTATATTAAAACATTTAAATATCGAAAGAGGTTTTGGGTTACAGACTGATAGTAGTTCCATAAAAACAAATTATTTTTCCATTTCTACAAAATCTAATTAAACATGTGAAAACAAATGTGTTGTGTAACATTAAAGTTATTCTTCCTTGCCTTCAACAATAATGCACAACCCTGGTAATTCACTATGGACAGTTTTTTCGTTTTTTGGGTTTTTTTTTTTTTTTTTTTGTGGGTGGGTTGGGTTTTTTTGGTTTATTTGGGCTATTTGGGGTTTTGTGGCTATGTGGCTGGTAGTTGATTTCTTACCCCTTTGTGAAATATTTCTCCATATTATCTCCCTGCTGTCCCCCTGCCGTCCCCCTCTCTCCTCTTCTGATTTCAATTTAAAATATTTTCCAGCCTTTATGAACTTGGGAAGTGACATATTGCCTTATGGTCATTTCTAATTAATTATAGATTCAAAATTTGTGACAGTAAAGCATATAACTAACTCTATTATTATAGTGAAACTACACTACAAGATACTTTTAAACATCCAGATGTCCCTTAAATAAAGTATGACAGGCACATGAATGATCTAAAGTCTTGTCCATAAATGACAGGCAGATGCACAATCCCTAGTCTTGTCCATGCCCCCTCCATGCAGAATTGAGACCTTGGCCCTAATCCATTGTCATTGCCATTAACTGTAATCTCTCGTTTAGTTTGACTGAAAAGAGAATGCAAGGTGATGGAATCTCTGAGTTAGAACCTTTTGCATTGTCACAAATACTTCCTACTCATGTTTACGCAAGATCAGTCTGAACCTGTGAGTACAACTTGAGATCCGACAGCTTGGGAGCTAGGTAAACTCATGCATGGAAGGAAATTTACAGCCTCATAGGTAGCTTTCCTCCTCAGACCCCAATTCACACCATAAACCTTTACTTCAGTATGTTCTGTTATAAGGGCAAAGCATCATATCCATGTGCCTCTTCACTATTCTTTTAGAAACATTGCCTTCAGCCATGCCTTGCTCCTTCTGGATCTCTCTCCACCTTTGCTCTTTGCTCAGTAAGATGTTTGTAATATATGTCACTTGCCCTCCCATCACCTGGCTTTTTGAACTGTAACATCTTCACCTCCTCTTTCTCCAGCCGTCTCCAAACAGTAATTATTGTTTGAATGTCTTGATGTTTTGCCAATAGTGCACTTGAAGAAAAAAAATAAATCATTCTTTCCTCACTATAAAATCCTACTGACAGCAGAATCACCTCATCCCTGTCTTCCTTTATTTCATTCTGTTTGCTCACACACTATTGGCAAAACACCTACCAACATCCTCTACCACTGCTGTAATTGCTAGGACTCCAGATAATCCAAGCTCTATCTTATACTTGACGCACAGTTCACAGCCTAATTTGAACATCTCACACATGGCATCGGCATTTCTTATCCCTTCCATTCCCCATAGATATAACTTCTTTCCTTCTCCCTTCTCTCTCACTTCAGTGTCAATGCTGACAACATTTCTTCCTAATTGTCTTCTCTGAATTCTCTTTTCAGTTTTGCCTGCAGCCTTCCTTCCATGGAACTCTTTATATCTGAACTCTGTCTGCCTCCCTGCCTTTCTATCAAAGCATTCACAGCATGCTTATCATCTCTGAGGTCAGGTTTCTGCTCTCTGGCTTTACTACTGTTCACTTCATTGATTCTTCCAGAATATTCCTTGTATCTCAGGTCGCACAAGAGGAGACAGAAAGGTCAGCCACATTTGCATCTCTTTTAAAGGCCCATGGGCAAATATCTTAGTATTATTGTAACTGCTTACTAGATTGGGATCTTACAACATAGATCTCTGAATCATCACGAACCCGCTTACAGACCAGTTAGCTTTGATTTTACTGTCTGATATTAAGTTCAATTTCTGATTATTTTTTTTTCCCCAGGAAAAGATCATTATAGGCAAAGTGATATATAATGTTAGTGGACTAAATAAAATGCTAATTTTCCATATTCAGCTGTATGTAAAATACACCAGGATACTTTTATCATGCCCAAAAAATATCTGATGATAAAGTTCAAATGAACTTAACTAATCCAGTAAGTCTCGAAGATAGATACAGGAGACAATGAAAACTCAGATTGAGGAAAGAAGCAAATGGAGTAAATTGGCTTTGCAGGACTGATTTTGCTTTAATGTAATGCCCTGAAGACAGCTGTAGGACAACAGTACAGTACAGTTAAATGAACAGATGTGTGCACCAACCATACGTTCATAAAATAAGAGGTAGCCCTTTTATATGCACGTCTGCTAAAGGAATAAGAATAGAAAATAACATATTTCCAGTCCAGGAAAGGGTAAAATATTCAACCCATACCAGAGTGGCTGGTCATTAACTCTTCCTCTTTATTAGGGTAGTAGTAGAAATGGAAAAGTTCAATTTATCATCAGCAGTAAGATTACCAGTCAGCTGTGGTTTTTACAGACTTAATAAGTGATATGCTATTGTTGCTAACTTTTGTTAAGTTATTGTAAGTTGTATGTAGGTGGTCTTACAATTTTACCTGATTATCTATTTGATTCTTTAAGCTAAAATACAGGAGATTTGATAAAAGAAATGCCTATTAAATAAACATGGTATCATTCTGCCCTATTTAAATAAATAATAAAACTCACAACCTTTTTAGAAAAAGTCCAATTGTATATCTGTCAACTTCTAACCACACTGAAACCACAAATACAAATGGTATGAATCATGAGACAGAAATGGAAGATGGATGTTACCTTCTGTGTGTTGTGATAAGATATTATCACCCTTCTATAAGATTGATGGAGACATCTAATGAGAAACATTGTTTAAAGGAGAGACAATACTGTGACAAAAACCAGTTTCTCAAAGTTTCCCCACTTCAGAACTGTTCTTTGGGAAAAGTAATATGCAGTCATTCATACACATAACATGTGATGGAACATTTGGGTACCATGAATATCTTGTGGAGGGTGATCATTCAATTTACTGTGTACATACATGGGACGCAGAACATGTTAGCACCATGAACCTTTTCCTAGTGAAACCAACACCAACAACAGGAATTCTTGTATCATCAGCAACTTGCAAATATTTGAAAAGGCATAAAATCTCCAAGCACATGATAATAGGTAGATACTTCATTAGTAAATGTTTCAAGCCATATTAAGCATGGCAATCTCTGGGTAAGACCTTTTCAACATAGTCCATGTGTGTCAGCAGAGGCTCTAGGTAATACACATCTTACCTCACATTAGCAATTCAAATGCAGTGTATCTAGTTCGATTTACTAGTCTAGGTACCTACAAAGTTACCTCCAAAGTGCAATTTTTTCCATTCCAAAATCATTATTAAAATGACTGCCCTCTTCCTCTTTATCTCCCTCAGGAGCCTAGCCAACTAATGCATACTAAACATCTAACTTTTAAAAATAAAAGGTGATATTATTTCCAACCATCATATGAAGTGTGTCCAGTGTCACTCAAGGTATAACGAAAACTATAAACAAGTAGTGTCGATGTTAGAATTGGTAAGCTAAAGCTCTTCATTTGCTTGGTGTCTGGCATAAATTGGCGTCACTCCACTGAAGTTTCTGCAAAACGCTTGGCCTCCAAAGTGACAGTGGATTTTATATTAAAACTGTCCAAAAATGTATCCTTCCTGTATGTCTCACCACTGATGGTTACAGCAGAATCCCTTACCAAGAGACATTCTGTTCATCCCACTGGGTCTGATTCACTGTTCACTTACACCACTGTGAATAAGACAATGAATGACATTGAAATTATTATAGACACATCAAGATTAATGAAAAAAAGACCCAGAAGTATCAGAGGAATCAAATCAAATTGAAGCTAAATTTTTGTTTATGCTACAGAATTTCTCCCATTAATTTCAGTAACTTTGTTCGTCATTGTCTTTTTATATTTTGACCCTCTTTTTCTAGCAAAATTAAGCTTATTAGTCTAATTATGCCGAACATTCTATGTATGTGTGTGTCTGTGCACATCCTTATGCATCTGTGCATTTCTCTCTCACTGACTCTGGCCATCCTTCAAACCTTTTGAAGCCATTACCCAGCTTAATTAACCAACATGGCAGAGGGGAGTTACTCTCAGACATGCTAAGTTTCTATGAGTTTCATGAAAACAGATAGCCAGAATGAGAAAATAGTTCCTATCAGTGTCCCTGGAAAAGCTGTTGTGTGAGTCTGCAACTTATTAGACACCAGGGAATGTAACCACAAAATACTGCTCTGTAAGACAGTGTATTTCAGTAGCTTCACTGTTCGTAGACCTACTAGGAATAAAGTCTACCACCCACTGTTAATTTTCTCTCAAACTGCTGTGGAAATGCCTAAGTGGCTACAGATGCACAATCTCATTCTAGGATTAATTCGCTGCAGAATAACCTCGCTGTCATCCAGAGAAGGCAGGTAGTTAGAGGATCAGACTGGCCATTCAGACAGGTCTTCCTGAGCCAGTACCCATCCCAGCAGCAGCTGACTGCAAGCTCAGAGCATAGACTGCATAAATGCCTTTTCCAGCACAGTCTGGACTCTCCTGTAGGCAAGGAACATATCCTCATTCTCTGTGTGAAATAAACCTGTTGCCCTATATAGAAAGGTTAGATAACAGCAGCAATGATAAAGACAGTGCCTGTTTTGAAATGAATCCAGATCACTGTATGCACACAGTACAACCCTGACAGATTTGAAAGCAGTTCTGTGCAAACCAATTGCCTTGGAGTTCAAGATCCCTCTTCTTTTAAATGCACAGGAACAAACTGCAAGCCAAGGAACAAATGAATAGCTTATACTGCCATACTTCAGTGCTGTGGGAGACTTTCAAAACATCCCCACCTTGGTCTCTCCATCTGCATTTGTGTTTTATGCTTCCTAGCTCAGGGAAACCGAGTGGCACATGAAGATGAACAGCAGGGAGAAGCAGAGGTGTTAGGAGATATCTGGCCATTATCCACCCCAGTCACTTTCTCATGACACAGTTTTTGCCAGTGGCATTTCTATGAGAAGGGATAAAACCTCATAAAACAAAACAAAACCAAAAACAAACAAACAAACAAAAAAAGAGCACCACCTTGGTCTAACTAATATTCGCTTTCCTACTTGTTTTATATTACACAACCAAGTGTGCTAACACTAAAACACCACATCGTCCATGCAGAAGTATGAGTTAGAACAGCTGTAGCCCCAGTGTAAGTGCCCTTGAACATGCTGAATTTTTCCAGTGTATCACAATTACAGAAACACCTGTGCCAAACAGCTTTCTTCTGATCCTCTATAAAAGTTCACAAAGCCTTCAAACTTTCTCATTTTGTACAGGTCTGTGCTGCCTTGAAGCCAGCTCCATACATCTCAATATAGGATACCGCAGAATTGTTCCTTTTTGTGCCTCAAAACATAAAATAAAGGGTATGTGCAGGTGCAGTGGTCAACATGTGATTCTGTTAGTTGACAATAAAGCATAAGTCACAACACAGCGATATTCACTTTCTCGATAAATCCTTTTCATAAACAAAATTACTCTCAAAAAAAATTACAAGCACAAATATTGTGACAACAAATGTTATCTGTGCCATGCTACTTGGAAAATTCTGTATTCTAGATTTCTGCAGATACAACTATCACATAAGTACATGTTGGGTATTGTTTTGTTATGCATCATTCTGGGGGGGGGACATGTTGTTAAATCCTATGTACACATCATGGCAAAAGCCTCAGGACTGAATACATTTGGCTTAGTTGTTATTTTACAAACAAGATGCTACGGTTGCATTAGCCTTAGGACCTGCTGGCTAGCGTCTATTGATTTATTTACATTTAAAACTACCCAAAGTGTCTGTTTAAAAAGGGTCAGAAGAAAGTCACCCTTAGCAGTCACCACAGAAAGTGTGGATGACTATCCTTCAGGCAGAGCTCCAGAAAAGGGAAAGGGAAGCGGCAGAAGTCAGTTACCAAGCCTAAGTGTTCAGCTCATGCAGAACTGCTGCCTGCAGATAAGCCTGCCTTATGAAAGATGAGGAGTATGTAGTAATTACACAGCCTCCCAAGTCTTAGCTCTCTACAGCCATTCCTAGCTATTGGAAACTCCTCCATGTCCAAAAATTCAGCAAAGAAAGTTTTAATAATATATTCATCCAAAAGGTATGATTCTTGCAGTCTTACGGGGGGAAAACTTCCACCATCCCCATTTACATAGTCCACTGTGAAAAGGGGTTTTTTTGGTCTTTTTTTTGTTGTGTTTTTGGTTTTGGTTTTTGGGGGGGTGGGGTGTTTGGGGTTTTTTCTTCCCCAGAGCATGAGCAGATAATAAATAATGTTACTACACTAATTCAGGAAGCAATGTACAATGGCAAGCATAATTTGAACCACTTCTGCATTACTTACACACTCAAGAAAAACAGCTAGATGTCATTGTGTACAGCTCAGGGGAAACATCTGTTCCAACTGCCTTGGTCAGCAAGTAATAAGGAATAATACTGAAAATATCTGAATGCTGTTATGCAAATCAGTGGTATGCCCTCATGTTGAATATTATGTTCTGTTCTGATTACTCCACCTAAGCAAGGATTTACCAGAAATAGAAAGTGACTGGAGACAGCTGATAAGCATGTTACAGCCATGAGAAAGATTCCA
This sequence comes from Grus americana, assembly GCF_028858705.1. NCBI lineage: Eukaryota > Metazoa > Chordata > Aves > Gruiformes > Gruidae > Grus > Grus americana. The sequence goes on from NC_072891.1 coordinate 19,478,501, forward strand.
TAGTCTTAAAATGTTAGGACTATTTAGCTTGGAAATAAATAAAACCAGCAGTCACAGTGCAAGCATACACTGTAAAATAAAATGGTATGAAGGATGTAAATTGAAGACCCCTATTTTGCTTGCATTTTCTGCCACTTTTCTCACCCTTCATCTGTCTGGTCTATTTAGATGTTGAGATATGAGAATTAAGAACTGTCTATTACTCTAAATTTGAACCATGGCTACCGCAATGAGGCCCACAGATGGTCACTAGGCAATCCCATAACAAACAAGAATAATCTTATTTACCCTTTGTCCTCATAAAACAACCAGGAGAGAATTAAATTTAAAAGGCAACCCATTTTAAATATTAAAAAGGAAGCACTCCTATAACATAGCCCCAAGTGTGGCATTTCGGTGGCACATGCAGCCCTGGGAAGCATCTTCTCACCCAGGAGGGCAACAGATGTGGGAGCGAGCTGCCCTCCCGCAGGTGTGTCACCCAGCCCTGTGGCAGCCCAGCCTCCTGCCACCTTCAGAAGCTGCCCTGACACGAACACAGGGTGGCAAGGAGGACAGCACACTTGTCTTTGACCTTTTTAACTTGCCACTGGAGAGCTGGGGATACTGCAAGGGACTGTCAGTGCAGAAGGGGGGTTGATGCTCCCGCCTTCCGTCTCTCCATCACCGCCACCCTCCCTTGGCACATAGCCCCCCACCCCGGGCAGCTCACAGTGACAAAAAAGCAGCACCAAAGCATGGAGCTCCCAAAGTTTCCAACTAATACTCCAGATGTTTTGTGTTGTACATTAGGTATTTCTCCACACTCCTTTCTGGATCATTCAATGCTGGAAATCGTCAGAGATATGAATCTAAATGTCTGTGGTCCTGAATTACATGTTTCTAATTCACATTTCCATCAAAATATTTTTAGGAGTGATGAAGTGACCTGCTTTACTTAAGTGTTAAACTCAATTCTACAAGATAAAAACCCAGCCAAAGAATTTAGGGGATTCAAAGGGCTTAGACTCTGTGTCAGGTCAAAACCACCGCAGTCACATACGGCAGACAGACCCCCTCTCTGTAAGAGCGAGAGCGTTGATGCACGTTTCAGACACAGAGCTGACTGCTAACTGATTACCACAATGAAGAATCTTCCCTGCTGTGACATTATTCCATATCTGTCTGCCCTGGGGTTTCTTGGTCCTTTTCAGAGGCTTCCGGCAGAGGTGATCTCTGACAGTCAACTGCACTGAGGCACCAGCCCACTCAGCATCGTCATTTCTGTGTCCCAGATAAAGCACTGAAACTTCTTTTCTTTCTATTACCCTTTATCTTCCCGTGTGTGAGAGACAGAGAGAGGAACAAACAAAAGAGTGAGAAAAATTGCTCTCTTTCATGTTTTTACATATCGAAACACAACTATTACAAGCAAAAGATCTGAGATGGGAATCTTAATGGTGGCGATCAAAAATAATCTTCCAGCTGTAGTATTTATGGTTCCAGTTTTAGTTTCAGTAGATAGGAAATTTGTTCCAGCATCATAAGCTTACTTCCATTTGTTGTCTATTGCAAGCACTGGCACATACTTTTAGTGTGGATATTGTGGATACGGTCTGTGAATACATGTTGGCACTGGTTTCCCTGCAGCCACGGAAACACCTGCCTCCAAGCTAATTTATAATCTGCACCTATGGCCATGGGCCACTTACAAGTTTATTGAAAAAGGTCTTGACAAACCATATAGGAAAGACTGTTCTTTCTCTTCCTGTTCCACATGACATAAGTTTGGCATTAACAAGTCACATTTTTATGTCTAACTTTATAGATTGTTAATAATATGTAAAGATATTTGATATGTAAGATCATAGGCCAAATATTTCTCACTCTACCCATGTGAGTAGTCCCACAAACTTTATTTATACAACAAGTCTGAGGAAGACAGTCATGCCTTACCTTCTCTGTAAAATTATTCTGCAGCGTTATGATGCAGCTCTCACCATTACTTACAGCATTCTCATTAACTCTGAAGTACAATGCACGTCCCACTCTTGAGCTCTTCAGACTAAATCCTGTAAGATGAAGGAGAGTTGTCAACACATAAAAAGAAATCTGATAAAGCAATAGAATGCCCTAGTTCTTCTCACATACGATTCAGTATAGTAAAATATCAGATCCCCTTCACGATTTCTGGGTTTAAGGTATTCCATGTCATTCTACCTAGAAAGGATTATGAAAATCCATTCAATTACTATTTTCTTGAAAATATTTTTTCCTTTTGTTCATCAATGACTGTGGAGAACAGGTCTGTAAATGAGTCATTGCTTTTGATTCTAGTGTATTCAGCTGGCATACTATGTCTTGGCCCTGTACTAGACCTAGGTGGTTTGGTTTTGTATAATTAACGTGTAGGCAATCAGGAAGTGGAATCTCCTAGGATGTTTATAAATATCATGACGAGTCATTATTAAAAGTACCAGGAATGATCCTATGGATGATACATCACATGGTCTGGAAAGCACGGAGGAGAAGTTCAGGTTGTAGTAGTTTTTCTCCACTAACTTGCATAGGAACGAAAAGCAGTCCATAAACTACAGAGCAACATAAACAACTCATTCTGATTCAAATCTGGATCCAAGCTGGAAGCGTCTTGGGTTTAGCATTTAGCATTGAGCCCATTTCAACATAGAACAAACAGCAGAAAGTTTCCACGGCATTTGCAGTTTTATTGGAAATCAGCAGATGGTGCTTCCACAAGGCCTTTTACAAGTTATGCTTAATGAAATATATAGGTGGCTAGGTTGTACTGAAATGTTAATTTTAACTGTCATGCCTGGCTGTGCATTGCATTCATAAAGTCTGTTCACTGACCAAGTTTCTTGCATTTTTTTTAATTGCTGACCTATCTGTAAAATGGATGACTTTTGTCAGAAGTTTCACTGTTACGCTTCTACAGACGACAGCATAGGTACTCAGAGTCTGTCATTCTACACCCCCCGAATGATAAGAACAAATTGCATAGCTACTTTGCAAGGTTTCCTTGAAATCTAAAAATACTGACTTAAGTTAGACTGAGAGGCAAAGCCCTGCACAACCCTGGAACGAGCATCCCACCTGAAGAGGAAAACGAGCTGTGGGTATCAAACAGAGGCTCGGGACAGATAACAACTGATGCTAGCACTAATCTGTTGAGGAGTAAAAGTATCAATAGCAGAGGTGCAGCTGCTTGCACAGCCACAGTCTATCTTGATTTCAAGGTCAGCAAGGAAGTCATTCCACGCCTCCACCTACTTGGTGTGTCCCCTCACCTGCACAGATACCCATCCTTCTCCCCTTCTGCCCCACAGCTGGCAAGTAGCAGAGGAAAACAGTCATGAAGCAGAAGCCATTTGTGGCCTCTTTCAGCACGTGCCACCAAAACTGCTTGGATGTGCCAGCAGAGATGCTGTCGAGGGGCAGCATGTTGCTCCCCTCCCTGGCAGCAGGCTCCCCTTCCACCTCCAGCGCAGCACGCGGGTGGGTCCTCCCTCATCCAGCTTATCAGACAGGCGATCCCAGTACCGACGGCTGCATTTTCCCCGTGGCTAACTGCCGCACATTCTATATTTGACAGCAGAGCTTCAAAATAGCCCAGGACCAAATATTTCATTCATAATTACACTCAGATTACAACATGCAGGTATATTATCATTACCATAAATTTACAGTGACCTAGGACAAAACAAATGAAATTAGTTTCTCAGAATGACACGAGAAAGACCAGTAGGGATTTTCCAACAGCTATGTTCTATTTTAACCCCAAATCCATCTTTCTCCTTTGCAAATTAACCTTACATGTACAATGTCAGTCCATTTATATCCAATACTTTATTGCTTAGCAGTGGATTCCTGAAGGTATTCTTGCAAAACACTTAACTGCCTAAGGCCTGGGAGAAATAAAACCTGTTTCTTTTGTTCCCAACTGTTTCTAATGGGATGAATAATCCCTTTAAGTCTGGCAGCAGCTAATATGCCCAGTCAGTGGTAACAATGATTTCCTGAAAGCAACTGATCTGTGTACATCAAATTCTGTCTTTCCTTAGAGCAGATACCTGGGGAAAGGAAGCCACTCCCGGAACAAAATATGATGTCATCATAGTGTGAAAAGGTCATCTGGTGAAATTTGTGGAGAACAGCAAAGCAAGTGAGGCTTCATGAGAGGAACTTACAGCAACCACATGTAATCCTTGATGTGACATGAGTTACCTGGGCAGAGGCAGGACATCAGAGAGGGCAGCACACCTCATAGACCTCAGACCATGGGGTTCCCATGGACTTGGTGGGAACACTCCTCAAGGAACACAGCAGAAATGCCCCTCTGGACAGCTGCAGGCTGAACACCTGTCTTTCCTCATGGCCTTCCAGGGAGTCAGAGCTCGGATGCGATGAGTGGTCTCAGGGGGAGCATCCCTCATGGCACGCCATTTGAAAGACACTGGGGACATTTCCCACGTGCAACTGAAATCCCGTCCTGTTCCACTAGAGGGTTATGCCTAAAGGACAAGTCGCAGCAGCAGCAGCAGCAGCAGGCAGGACCGTGTGCTCTGCCTCAGTGTAGTGCTAATTTTCATTGTCCAAATACAGGGGTACAGCCTCTAATTTACACCACTAGTTTTTCTTGCAGGAGCAATTTATGAAGTACAAACCCCTATATGTTGTCTTTTTCCCCTGCCTGTGTCTCCGAGCCTTCAAAGCTCCCCCTACAAATTTTTCTCAGCCTGAGTTTGCTGCCTGTGGAACAAGAAAACTTGTCTGATTGTAAGACATTAAGACAAAAGAAGGTGCCAAAGATGTCTCTTCTCCTCCAACATACAAAAGAACTGCTTTTTTAAAGATAAAGAATGTTTACAGCATTAAAAAAAAAAAAAATTATTGCAGAAGAGATTGGCTGAAATAACAGGCCACGCACAATAACCATGTAACTGAGAAAGTGATGGGTCCTGGTCTAATAACAGGCATCACCTCCACCTGTGTATCTTGTCTGAGCAGGAATGCTCAGAGAGATCAGATTTGAAGATAATCTTGATTCTGCATTTGAAAGGACATTGCTGCAATTGAATCACAAACAGCATATCATTTCAAGCAAAATATTAAAATATTAAAGAGAAAAAAAAATTGCAAATAAATCTCCACTGTCTACCTTCCTTCCCCACATCTAGACATACTTTTATCTGTAACGATTAATCTCTGTGTCAAGTTGTTCCTTTTTTTAACTTGGGGTTGGAATCCGTCCAGAATTTGACATCCCTTTTCTGTAAAAAGAATATGACTTTATTTCTGAGAAGTTCCAAGTATATTTTGGAGTTTTTATCTTTTTTTTTTTGAATACAATTAATAGAATCAACACCCTCATACTGCACTCTGATTAGAATATTGTAGAAAAAGACAAAAATTACCTGCAACTGTCCTGCTGCAGGATAAAACTGATAAGCATGTGCTAACAAGCCTCCTTTTTAGGAGGCTTAAAGAAGATCTTAAAGATTAAGTGCATCTTTTAACAATACAGGGTAAAAATAGTACTTCTATTTCATTTGTAAGTAGTTCCAGACATTGCAAGTTACGTTGTTGCTATGCTGTTATTTTCCTCAAAAGAGTCAGTTACTTTGCTTGCAGTATTGAATTTTGGGATATTGCAGTTTGAGCGAAGTAGCACACAGAGTGTGATGCTTAAATGACTCTCTTACTGTGTAGATTTGTTACATCTTCATCTTTGACATTTTCCAAATGGATTCTTCTAAGGATTTGTGTTTTACTAGTAGCAAGTGACTAAAGCATGCTTCAAAATGTTGTGGGTAAAGCATTCACTTGCCTGTGGATGTACTTTCTTTCCACCTAACGGATGCAAAATCAGTTTTGACTTAGGTCTTCTTAGGAATGCTCTCCTTTATTCTGTTTTCCTCTGTTTTACCAATAGGTGAGCAAATTACACATACATTAAAGACATCTAAGAAGCATGGAGCTACTCGAATTCATCCTTAGTCCTCAAGAGGTCTCTCATTTTATGAATTCTTAGTAGATATAAGTCAGTTTGGATTAGTGAACATTTGCTTAAATTAACAAATTTTCAGATTTTCAAATTGTTCCTCAAAACCTCCCTTACTATCTGTTTACTGCTAAGATCCCTTTTTAAATTATTTTCTCTGCCAAAATACCATGAGCACCGACAGAAATCATGAGTTTGCTTTGATTCTCTATGGTCCTCTCTGGAGGTTCCAATTATTCCATTATTTACCCCTGAACTATCCTTTCTCTTCCCTCTCCCCTGCCCTCCACCAAAAGCTCTTGAGTTTCTGTAAATTAATATGAAGAAAAGTGTCTTTCTCTGACAATCACATTTCCATAAAGTAGGCCACTTTTGTTATTCTGCTTTCACATCTTTCAAGGCCAGCATGACCCCATACCTTGTAGGTCTAAACTTCCTAGTTGGAAATTCTAGTGTTTCTATCAAGGACATATTGACATTCTTCTTAAAATGCTAGCTACTGGAATCCAGACATCACATCAGAATCTCAGCTTTTATTTTTTAAAAAATTATTTGCAAAATATCATTGTTCTGCAGAAAGACCTGAAAATGTGATTGCCATCTCAGAAACCACAATGTAGGAAAGAAAGAGAACTCAATTAAAAACTACTTATTAAGCTGATTTGTTTTGAGTCAAACCTCACAATACACATACATTCAGGTCACATTGACCCTGGCAATACTGCAGCTCACTGCGGCGAGTAAACATTGAAAGCAAAAGCTCATGAGAACCTCTGGTGAGAGGAGTGAGACCTAAGGCACCCTCTAATTAACCATTACTGCCACATCACTACAGAGAAGCAGGAGCCTACCAAGACTCTCAGATTTGCTGTTTTGGCTCCTACTTAATGGATAGCATTATTACAGCATTCAGGTTAGAAGGAGTTTAGATGCTGTGGCGAATCAACTTTGGAATACACTGTGACTTTTCCCATTTGCAGAGATAGCCTCCTTTATATGCAAAGCTGGAAAGGAGACTACATCGCTTTCTCACCATCACCACCACAGAATTTCATCTTCCGTTTGAATCCTGTGTAAGATGCTCAAAAAGTTCAATGAGCTCAGCAGGACATGGTCAATGAGTGTGATGAGGGACTAGAAACAGGCTGAGTTTAGACTTAGAAGTGTGTGCAATTAAGGTGGAACTATGAAGCTAGAAATAAGGAATACATGGACCCTGGGGCCACTGTTATCGTCTACTGCCTGTAATGAAAGAAAGTGGCACAAACTTCATGAGCAAACCTCAGATAATTCTTTTGTCTTCAAAAAAAGTGACTCAACGGTAAATGTAATAGATATAGATAAAAGACAGCCACCTAATACAGACCAAATCCTGAATGTCAAGATTTTATGATGCATTCATGAAACATTTTTTCTTTTAAAAATCAACTTTTCTTTATCGTTTACATTTTAAAGCATGGGGCCAATCCATGGATTTTTGCATGCATAAATGAGATAAAGGAACAGAGCAGCAGGAAAGGATGGCCAGTGGAGACAGATTTAGTTGAGATTTGGGGCTTCTCCCTTTTATTCCACAGGTTGTCTATAAGTCTTTGGGCACATCATTTTGTGCTTCATTCAGTTGCCTAAACTAAGACATTTAATGTCATTTGTAAAGTCCAAGTGTACCCAGGTTATTCATACAAGGCTAGCAGATGTGATGCTACACACTTCTGGAGCGGCAGGATAGGTACATTGTGTGGGAAAACGGCTAAAGCCTTTTTCCTGCCTATATCTATCTCAGCCTCTCTCATCTGACATGCAGATAATCTCCATGCTTACTCTTCCTGCTCTCACAGCAGCCTCGTACAATGGAATTGTTAAGGATTAGTAGGTTCTCTGAGTTGGAGGCCCCACAGGTATCAGCCCCACTCTCATGGCCAGGGGAAACCAAGGACTTGGTTGATCATTAGAAGACGTAAGGGCCAGGGCAGAGACAAAAAAGCAGAAGCTCAAACTCATGCGTTCTGGACTGTCCTGCAAACTTGTGACTGAACTTGCTACCCTGTGCACAGAAGATACAGTATCTCCTCTTTTTCCAGACAACCAGGGAGGAAGGGAACTTACAGTACCCTAAGGACTGGGAGTCTGGATATCAATCCTTCTATTCATGACTTCTGGCTCCTCAAGTAATCTCTTGATCAAGTGTAGAAGAAAGCATATGTGAACTAACGAAGCTAGTGGACAGAACAGGAGCAGCAGGGCTCCTCCTAGATGCCATTATTGGGGGAGTATTGGGAGGACATAAGCCAGTTTTTATGCTACTGGAGGGAGACAATTCTCACAGTACATACTGCGGAACCAACAAACTCTCAGCAGTCCATGCAGGGCCTCCCCTTCAAAAAAAATGTATGCAATAGGTCCCAAAAGAAAGCATAAATTACCCTGGGCTCTTCTTCCTTCCCATACTACTAGCTAATACTTGTAGTCATATTTATTCCATAAAACCCTGGCTTCAAAATAAGACTTTAGAAGGTCTACAGATACCGCTATTTCGCACTGCAGTAAGACAAGTTGACAGAGTTACTTGCAGTGCCATTTACTTAATATAGCAAAATACCTTGAATTTGTACTAAAAATTAATTTTGGAAATTCACTGTTGTTCATGTGATAGCAGAAATGTGCTTTGTAATGGGCTGAAAATGTTGATTACCTATGAAGAGTTGTCATACATGTGTGATGCTGTACCAGACTCTGAAATAAAAATGTTTACATACTAAGTTGTTTTAATGAATATATTTCATTACAAAAGAAAAATTTGAAAGAATTGGGATAATCATGAGACATTCCTTTTCTGCTCATAAAAATAAAGCAACTCATCACAATTGGGGAAAAACCTTTTCTTTGCTTCCATCATAGCCATGACCTTAACTTCTCTAAAATTCTTTGTCACAGTTAGTCTCATTTAGATCATTATTTTTGATGAGGGCTCTGTCTAGTTCATTTGTTTCCTCACACGTTATATATTCACCAACATGTGCAACACAGTACTAGAAGGTGACATTTGGAGTTTATCGATATGTACCATACAGGACAATTTTGATAATGTCCCAGTAAGCTGCCACTGACTAAACAGCAGTCTAAAATCCATTTGGTTCCATTAATCTCTGAAAGTAAACCATTAAAACTGATCCTCTTCCTTGATGGGCAATAAAGTAAATACAAACCTCACAATAAGAAGTTAATGATCTGTCCCTAACAAGGCTGTAACTTTGACGTACTCAAGCACCTACTCTTTCAGTCTAGAAACAAGATCCAGTATGTCACTAGATACATGCACTGAACTGGAAATTGTCCATTAGTTACCCTTTTTGCCATGCTATATTCAGCTTGTCATGGTTGGCTATGGGTATCACTCTTAACAGTGATTTTTATTCCATTTAAGCTCCAAGTCAGGATCTACAGTCAAACAAAGCCTTTTTTGGATTAGAAAATGATGTGACTCCACATACCCAATGAATCAGATATGCCCTCCACATTAACTTTAATAGACTCAAACTAACAAGAAGAAGAATGAAGTAATGGCAAAAATTAATTGAATTTTCACAGTAGTTATTTACAAACTACGACCATCTTCACTTTAATCTTGGGTTTAGTCTCCCATCCTGTTCCAGCTGCAACTGATTGCCAACTGACATGTCTTTTGAAGTCTGCCACACAAAATGTTCCAGACCTTAAAAGTACAATGACCACACATAACCCCTCCATTCCTAAAGCACCATGCTCCTCATCTATAATTTTAACTTAAAAATTTGAAGTTTTATCACTGAGCATGACATAGCTCCACTTGGCAGACTTGTGGAAGTAGAAAAGGCAATTTGCCAGTCAGGAAGCTGGGCAAGAGCCATTCTGCACTTAGCACATGACTTAAGACAGCCAACAGCCAGCTTAATGCTGCCCAAACTGAAATGGCCTTCCAGGGTGCTGTTCTACTGACAGCTTTTCTCGTTCTGTGCTCCCTCCTACTATGCCACTTCTTAAGCCTTTACGTGGAAGTGGGTTGTCTAGAGCTGGTGGTGCTGCCTTTCTGGCATTTAGGCATTCCTTTAAAACAGTAGCATCCTAAAGGGATGTTAAGAGCAGGTTTCCAGCAATAACTACAATTTCTTTTCTTTTTTTTTAAGTTTTCAAAATTTGATTTAGAATCAAAATTCCTGCTGCTATTGACAATACTGCAGTCCCAACATGAAGGAGAGACTTTTTCCACCCTAGAAATTCCATTGTCTGTGTGCATTTCTAGTTTTCCTCTGTTCTCTGAAATTATATAGAAAAGTATTTGATCAATAGATCAGTAAAGTGATAGATCAGTATACTCCTTTATCATTTTTCATTTAACTTCCTCAGACAGTTAATAATTTTAATACTTCCCTTCTTACAATTTTTTCCATTCCTATTTTCTAGTGGAATTTTGTTCTTTTGCCCAAGTTTTCAATAACCTGGAAAGCTTTCGTAACTCGTTTAGCAACCTGTATTCATTCTACTCACGCATTAAGCTCGTCTTACCACGTCACATCCTGTTTGCAATGAATACTGAATAACAAAGCTTGCTGCACTTCCTCTGTGCTGGTTCATGGTACTGCCAACTCAAGAAAAGAAAATGTCTTTGGAGTGTCTAAGACAGCTCGTCCAGTTCTGGCCTACAACAAGGGGAAAGTATCCACCAAACTGTAGAGGCATACACCATTCTGTTACTAGTCCCTGAATCACCAAAAAATGGTAGGAAAGGGGTCAGTTTGGCTCATACCACATATATGTCAATTTTATCAGTCCTAAAATGTGAATGCCACCTGTCTACATGCCCTTTCTACAGTATGAAGAAAGCCACAAACACACAGTTACCAAACCTCCATGAGCTACCAGAAACTTTCCATATTTAAGATCAGATTACTCGAAGTCACACGGTTCTATTCTTCCTGTGAACCACAGGAATCAGGCTAAACCTTTAGCGTGCCCTCCAGACAGTCTGAGCATCTATCATAGGGTGGATTATTACAACTGCAAATTGCTCGCCTACAAGAGGACTTCTTGACGATGGTCAATTCCTTCTTTCCACTGAACCACGGGGAGAAATACTGAACCACGGGGAGAAATTTCAGATAGTATACCTGTTTCCAGCTGTCTTGGTCAAGAGGCATGACAGCTTTTCAGATGTGACTTGCCAAATATCTACTGATGGTCAAACTTATATTCCCTTTGCAGCTTTTACCGGTGGTATTTATTAGGTAAAATCCCTATTACCTTTTAATTCAATCCATTGCCCACTACCTGAAAACAGACATCAACTTTTAGGTCCACTGAAAGAATCACCTAATAAGCACAACACTTGCCAATACCATACAATGCAATTTCTATGTATAACAGTCTCACTTACATGTAGGAATAATTTCAGTGTAATAGCACATGTATTCACTACCTAATATTACATTCAGTTAATATATTTTGGAGCTTAGTTTTATCAGGAATTGGTTTGCTTAATTTTTCATAGAAAAGTATTGGCCAAATCAATAAATGAACCTTTGCAATCCAAATTTTTATGCTACTTTATGCTGAAAAACAGCACATGAAATTTCTACAGAAAAGGCTGTTGAAGGCTTATATTGCCCTATATTGAAGGGGAAAAAAAAGAAAGGGAAAGCTTATAAAATGGAACAATGCAATGGTGCTCAGAGATGTCCTTAAATCTGGTATCTGAGATGCAAAAGAGGGGAACCTTTGCAAAAGTGCAGTATTCCAGAAATGGACCCTTCTTTTTTGTAATAATCAGGACAATTAGATGGGAATAAAGGAGGCTAACAAGTCTTCTCTCCTACCAGAAGAGGACGTTCTACCTTCATTTGTGTACTTGCTCTGTGGGAGAAGCCAGTTGGGTGAGAAACCACACAGGATGATGCATACATCCAGGACCACAGGAGGGTGTTTGAGTCCTTTTCCTCTCCCTTGAATGTTAGGTTAGGAAATGACAGGATAGGCCTTCCTATTTTCTCTCGCCCAAAATCCAGATCCCTTGCAAATAATCAGCTTTTGCTTGGAGTCTTACCCACATCCTCGGAAAACTTTATGCAGACGTGCTCCTTATCAAAGAGAGCGTCCCGAGGTGGTCCATTCTTGATACAAGCAACCACTCCTCTGTTGAAAGGCAGCTCATTGAGGGGAAAAGAGTAAAAGGAAATACATCATACTAGTACAATGAATACTGACTTATCACAAAGTAAGTATTCCTCCTACATATAGGTATGTGTGTATATATATGTGTGTGTATATGTATATGTACGTTAACAGCACATGTCACACAAGGTTACACTTGGGGATTATTTCTTCCTCCTACTCAGTATTTTGCTGCAATTTTCCTCAGAGACCAGCAACTTAATATTTTGGATTACGGGGTCTGTTGTAGCTACAGTTATATTACAGATAGGACAAAGACATACATTTTATGTAAATTGAGAGCTAAATCTGAACTTTCCAAACGTTTGAGATGTTAGTATATATGGGGGTTTTTAAAAGGCTTTATTATTCCAAGATCAGGGCCAGCTGCAAAGATTGGATTCACATCCAAAAAACATATATAAAAATGCATACACTTCTTGGTAGAAAGAAGTTTTAAAACCTGTCAGGCTGAGAACAACACTCTTTTTGTGTGCTGCCTGACAATTCAGTTACAGATCGACCCTATTGTTTTTTTGGTAATTTAAATATGATTGGTGGCAAAGCAGAAAGGGGTGGGGGAGTTGTACAGGGAGGCACACAGTGAGAAAGAAGAAAGCATTTCTGATTATACAATATATCCCTGACATGTTGTTACACACCAACCCAATATTTAGCATTCAAAAAAGAAGAAGAAGGGGGAAAAAAGAAAAACAATAAAAGAAACAGCAGCTGTTTCTATGTGATGTCAGAGAACAGGTGTGATACAAATCTCCATACCAGCGCAATCATATTGATCTCCTGATGATACACGCATGAAGCACATGTGCAAACGTTATCGACCCATCCGGCATCTCATTTCCAGGAAAACGGCCTGAAAATGCCTCTCTATAATTGAAAACATTATCAGGATAAACACCGTATTGGCCAATTATTAAAAAACACACATACTGAGTAAGAAAAGGTGAGCCTGCCCTCACAGCACGCCCCGGCACGGCGGGCGTGCGGTGCCTCCTCCCTCGGCAGCAGCCGCCTCCGCTCCCCGCGCGGCCGCCCGGACACCCTGGGACCCCCCGGGGACCACCCCCCGGGCCACCCGCGCTTGGGTGAGAAGCGGCTCGGCCCCGGCGCTGTCCCCAGGGGGGGCACCATGCTACTTCCCGAGGTGTGCGGCGGCGGTGGGACGCCGCTCCGGGCCGGGGCCGCGGCCCCGCGGGGCAAGTCGGAGGGAGACCTGGGAGAGGGGGGCCCGGGGGATGGCGGCGAGGGCAGGCAGGCCTCCGACCTCCCGCCTCGGCGGGCTCCGCGCCCTTTCCTACGCGCCCCGCGACGGGCCGAGCCCAGCTCGCTGTCCCCGCAGCCTGCAGGGCTGCTCCGCGCCTCCCCGCCGAGCCGTGCCCGCCGGGGGGGGTGGGGGGGGGGCACCGGCCCCTCGGGGCAACTTGTGATCGGGATCCGTCCCCTCCGGGAGGAGATGCAGGTTCTGAAACCGGCCCTTCATTTGCGGCTCGGGGGTAAGGGGTGTTTTGCTGCTAATTGTTAATGTCGTCTGCCATTAGAGGGCACTACGCAACTCTGCATTAACGCTGCTCCGGCGAGCGACGAGGGAGAGGCGGGGCGGGGGGGGGGGGGCAAGGGGGAAGGAGAGAGAGAGTGTGAGAGAGAGTGGCACCAATTTGGGAAAAGATTAAAAAGGATGTGGAGTCCCGGAGCTTCTGAAGTGCTCAAAATGCCCGGGCGCTGCTCAGGACGATGATCATAATAATAATAACAAAAAAAAAATATGCAGCGAGGTCAATCATTTACCAGTCTGCTTCTTAATGCGTGTGACCGCAGGTGGTACCGAGGGACATTGTGATTCATGCCCACTTTCAAAGCAGGACCAGGGCCCGGTCTGAGGCACCCAAACAACTGTCTTCTAATATTAGCACGGCTGTATTTCTGGATCTATTATAGTCTGTCCAGACAGATCCCATTGTAATGGGATCTTTTATTAAAAGATTAGCACTATCTCCTGCAGTTGGTGGAAAAAAATCTGTTATCACTGAGTTATTTGCAGTTGTGGGGAGGGGGCGGGCGGTGGGGGGAGCCGGAGGGCGGGAGCGGGGAGGAGGGGTGTGGGGAGGGCCGGGCGGAGGGCGCGGGCGGCCGCGGCGCACCGGCCCCTGACCCGGCACTGTCCGGGCATTCCTGTCTGCATACTTCGCAGTCTGTTGTGCTTTGGTGGCTCAGAAAAGCGAAAGAATCGAAATTAAAAAGGCAGCTTTTGAATAAACAATACCATTTTCCGTTAAGTAATCGTTTTGTATAAAAGGAAATATCGCCTACTCAGTTTCATTCAGTGGTGCCAAAAAATGTTATAAATGAGAGACCGCCAACTTTTCTAAGGGGAGAATAATGCCAGACTGTGCTTAATAAACTAGTGCCCTAGAAGTTCATTATCGATGTTGCAATCTTTTCTGATTCTGAAAGGAGACCGCCTACGTCGCCCCCATTCCCGTCTCGTCCTCCCGGGCTCCCAGTGAAAAGGCTGTCACTTGGGCACGGCCCTAGGTATTAAACTTGTATTTGGTCCTTTTTCTTCTTTTTTTCTTTTTTTTTTTTTTTTTAATAAGGTTTGGGGCTGGTCGGTTCGTTGGGGTTTGGGGTTTTTTTGGGCCGAGTCCCGCCGAGCGAGCTGCGTGCCCGCCAGCTGCCTCCCGCCCGTCGGAGCTGCGGGGAGTGAGATTTATTCTTAGCAGCCACTTCGCGTAGGGACGGCAGCGCCCCGCGGCCGCGGAGCTGACTCCGGGCGGGCAGGCGCCGCTCCGCGCCCCGGCAGCCTCCGCATCTCCGCGCACCCGCCCGCGCGGTCGCGGAGGGACAAGGGGTGCCCCTCGCGCGGCCGCGACCCCCGCGGGTCTCCAGTCCCCGCGGCGCGGGTGCGGTCCTCCGCGCGTCTCCCCGCTAACGCGGGCGCGGCCAGCTCCGCGGGCGCGGTGGCCGGGGCTCGCGCTGCCTCCCGCTGCGGCGCCAACGGCTCCGGCGTCTCCGCCGCGTAGGTCTGGCGTGGGGCTGCGCGGGTGCGCGCCCGTGTGTGCGTGCACCTAGAGCAGATCATTGGAGAGGGTTTCCAGAAGGTGGAAAATGTCACCTGATTCACACTGAACTTTTTAAATCTCCCCACCCCCGAGCAGACACACACACACATTAGGAGACCGCCCACCGCAGACAGCTAAGACCCCCGTATAGATTTAAAGAGAGACTGCATTCAGAGCCTGACGTTCATTCAATAGAGCGATCATAAGCAGGCTGGCTAGTGCTCGCTCCCTCTCCCTACTCCCCCTCACGCTGTTTCTGTGTCTCTCACTCCCTGCTATACTGAGGATGTTAAATCAGAGAATCCACCCGGGCATGCTCTTACTCCTGATGTTTCTGTGCCACTTCATGGAAGATCACACAGTGCAGGGTAAGACCAGATTGTTTATTCGCAGATATGTTTCTTTATTATTACTATTGTTTTCTGTCTTTCGGGCACGGTTTAGTTTGCTTGCGGTGTTAAAACGCCTCTCTCCAAGGTCCAACAGGACAGAAGTTAACGTGGGCATGGGATTGCTTTGTACCGAGGTGCAGAGGTGTCATTTAGGTTCCTTTTTGATCGGATCTTCGCGCTGCTCTGCATAGGCAGAGAGGACAGATGAGGATGTTTCTTGGTATTTATTGTTATTATGTAGCATGAATGAAGAGCAGCATCGCGAGGGAACTTTCCCAGTCTCGGCTGAGTGCTCAAAGTTTGTTGGTAATTTAGCTCAGATTTTTATCTCGCCTGCCTGACGGAAGGAGAGGTGGTGATGGGGAGCCCCACGATTACAGCTGACATTTTTAGAAACCAATAAGTGGTCATTTTCCGGACATTCCTTTAATATTGGGATTTCCTCCTCTCCCCGCCTTTTTTTTTTTTTTTTTGTGAATAAATATTAGTGTTGTAAATTCTCCTGCACTGAAGAGTAAGCTAAAATAATTTGGCTTTTTTTTTTTCCCCATGCGAACAAAACAAACCCAAACCTGATATTGACAAGTCTTAAGAGCCCTCTTTCGACACAAGGGAATATTGATTTTTAGTTTTGGAGCTTTCTTCCCTTATCTTGACCATGTTCCAACCACAACCTGGATGTCTTTCCATTGCTTGTAGTATAATTTTTTTCCTTTTTTTTTTTTTCCCCTACTACCGACCTAGAGCGTAAATTAATCTAATGTAGGCAACTGTAAGACACAAAACTTTTTTTTTTTAAGGGCGTTGTTTGTTCAATGATTTTAAGCGGGGTTTGGGGGGGGGGTGTCTTCCCCCGCGCCCAGCGACATCTCGGCTGGCCGATCCTGACCCCTCGCTGCGGTGCATTCCCCTCGGAGTAAGGAGGCAGGATCGAGCCCTGGCTGGATTAGGACCAGAATCAATTGGTATTGAGTTGCTGGAGAAGTCACACTGGTTATTCACGAGAGACTCATCCCAACCAAAACTCTCCAGCTAAAAAGGGGGAGTTGCTTGGACTAATGTTCTTGGCTTGACTCCACAAATAACAGGGATAACAGTGAAAAAAAAAAAAAAAAGGGAACCCACCCCCCCCAACAAAAACCTCAATCTATCCAGTTTAGGGACAGTGTACTTTCCTCTGAAATTCTTGCGGGAGAGACGGCACCTATAACTTTTCCAGCTTGATCGATTTTTAAAACTCTGTAGGACCTCCTACTCTATGTGCCCTTGTATTTTCTGTACTTTGCTCACTTTTTTGGAGCTCTTCAGACTTATTTTAGTGAAGGAAAGACATTTGTTAATAGAAACAGCAAAATGTGGAGATTTCGAAAGACTTCGCTAACAGCAAATGTTCCCAATTCGTGGAGATTGCAAAATGGGCTGGGACTGAAACTCTGTGCGGCACTAAAACAATGCTGCTGTGCAGCCGCGGTGAGGAGGAGAGGGCAGGGGGAGGAGGAAGGAATTTGCAAGCGCGATTTTCTTTTTATTCCCTTTTAAATGCACATCCTTTTCAAGCCTCTGTCACGTGCCGGCAGTGCTCCTTCTGCTCTACATATGGAATAAATAGCTCCGAAAACTGCCTCGTCCTGTTTTGATCCGGTCTTTTCCTTCTTTCTTTCTGTGTTTTTTTATTATTATTATTTGTTCTTTTGTGGTTTGTGTTTTTTGTGTTTTTGTTTGTTTGTTTGGGGGAGTTTTGTGGGTTTTGGTGTTTTGTGTTGTTGGGGTTTTTTTGTTGTTTTTTTGGGGGGTTTTTTTGGTTTTGGGTTTTTTGGGTTTTTTTAACTGCGCTCCCAAATGGGTAGGAGCAGCTGCGGGTTATGAAATGGGACAAATAAAAGTAAACAGTCTAGTAAAAGTCATTGCAAGGCGCACGTGTTGTGTCTGGGTCACTGGTGACTGCCACTGATCCGGCTGGGTGTCTCCCCCCGCCCCTCGTGTCGTCGTCGTCCCGTCCCCCCCCCCCCCCGCAGCTGGGAATTGCTGGCTCCGGCAGGCGCGGAACGGCCGCTGCCAGGTCCTCTACAAAACCGACCTGAGCAAGGAGGAGTGCTGCAAGACTGGCCGCCTGACAACTTCGTGGACGGAAGAGGACGTTAACGATAACACGCTTTTTAAGTGGATGATTTTTAATGGGGGAGCCCCAAATTGCATCCCGTGCAAAGGTGAGGGGGTGCTGGCGAGCCGCTCCTGGCTGAGGAGCGGTTCAGGCAGGGACTGGGCTGGGGGAGGAGGGGGGGGAAGGAGCTGCAGGGGGGCAGCGCGGTTCTCCCGCTACCTTCGTCGGTGAGGCTTTGCGAGGCGTTTGGTACCAGCCCCGGGATCAGTGAGGGGACCCCCATTTCCGCAGGGAGGAGGGGAGCGACCTCCTCTCCCCACTGTCCTCACTGGCGGGGGGAATTTCCCTCGGGTGGTTTTTCCTGGAGGCGGGGAACGTGCTTTGTCTCTGTGCTCTGGGGTCATGGTGTCTTTTTTTTCTTTAAGCAGTTTTGACACCAGGTCTGTTCTGCACACTTGGTACTAAAGTGGTGCCTCTTTCCTTCCATCAGAAACGTGTGAGAACGTGGACTGTGGACCCGGGAAGAAATGTAAGATGAACAAGAAGAACAAACCTCGGTGTGTTTGTGCTCCGGATTGCTCTAGTATCACTTGGAAGGGCCCCGTGTGTGGCTTAGATGGGAAAACCTACAGGAACGAGTGTGCCCTTCTCAAAGCCAGATGTAAAGAACAGCCCGAACTTGAAGTCCAGTATCAGGGCAAATGCAAAAGTAGGTTTGCAAATCTAATCCAATCTCCCTCAAATGCCAAAGGGTGTGTGTGTGAGTGTAGGGAGAAGGAGCTGTTGGACCTAATCCCCACAGGAACCAGAGTGATGTTGGGAGGCACCAACTTCACAGACAAGGATGTAGCTGGATTGAGAGTTCCCCACAGTCTAGCAGCACTTGTGTCCCACCAGCTACCCTGAGATGGGAAAGTTTCCTCCAGCGGCCCTTAAATGAGGAGAGCTGCTGAAGGCTTTTATCTGATCATTTGTTTCATTGTGTCACCCATTCACTCCTTGTTGGGGCTCTGGGATCTCCTATTAATCACTGTATGTTTCCATCTTTATTTCAGAGACCTGTAGGGATGTTTTATGCCCAGGCAGCTCCACATGTGTGGTTGACCAAACTAATAATGCCTACTGCGTGACATGTAATCGAATTTGCCCAGAGCCTACTTCCCCTGAACAGTATCTCTGCGGGAATGACGGCATAACTTACGCCAGTGCTTGCCACCTGAGGAAAGCTACCTGCCTGCTGGGCAGATCCATTGGATTAGCCTATGAAGGAAAATGCATCAGTAGGTATCTCAATCAGAGGGTAAGGGTGGGGGGAGCTTTCTCAGTCACCTGTTTCAGAGTATTATGTGTGCAATTGGATGGATGTACTTAGCCCCCAGGGAGGAGGAGAGACTTCCAGCAGCCTGGGTTAGGGCTCCCCTCCAGGAAAAGGAGAGCCAGGGTGAGCTTTGCCCCAGAAATATGGCAAAAGGGATAAGGGAGTATAGGGCCTGATCCTGCTTATCTTGCTGTTGCTGTGGGCGCTGACATTAGTATCTGAAGCAGAAGTACTTGCCATTAAATAGATGATGACATGGTTACAGTGTAACAAGGTCTCGATATTCAGTGGATCTGGATTCCTGGAAACAATTGTCTTCAAGTGGTCTTGGCAAAGCTTGCGTTAACTTAATTGGAAACATCTGATCACTTTTTCCTCTTTAGAAATATTGCAGAGTTTGGAGACAGTGGGTGAAGATAGGAAGATAATCTCTGTGCATCTTGACATTTTGTATTGTGATTTCCAGACAGGACTGATAGCGAACCATGTTAAAGAGGAAGCACCTTCAGGGCAGCCTCTGCTCTCTTAAAACTGTTGGGGAAACTCATGGGAGTCTCAGGCTGCTTTTAGATGGCATAGGTTGAGGTGAATTCCCTTTCCAATCTTGTAGACAACTACTCTGTGTGGGTTAGTTTAAAAATAATTGATTTAGAAATGCTGAATGTGTTGGCAAAATCTGTCCTTACCGCTAATTTAGGGAGCTGAATTTCCACTGACATCAAACAGAGCAGGAAGGTCATGTACAATAGGCAAATGTAATTCTGTATTCCCAGAGCCAAGCTCTGCTGGCACAGCTGTCTTTCCTCCCCCACATATAGACAGGCAATGGTGTCCAAGGGACTACTTGCTTGAGCAAAATCAGCAAGTATCATCACATCTGCTGCATCTGAGCTTTGTCTATTCACAGTTCACAAGGGAAAGGGAGTTTGGGGTTGTTTGTTGTTGCTTTTCTTTTTTTCTTTGTCTTTTCACTTACCTCTAGTATCCTGTGTATATTTTTAGAAGCCAAATCCTGTGAAGACATTCAGTGCAGTGCTGGGAAGAAATGCTTGTGGGATTTTAAGGTTGGCAGAGGTCGATGCGCCCTCTGTGATGAGCTATGCCCTGAAAGCAAGTCAGACGAGGCAGTCTGTGCCAGCGATAACACAACTTACCCAAGCGAGTGTGCCATGAAAGAGGCAGCCTGCTCCATGGGCGTGCTTCTAGAAGTAAAGCACTCTGGATCTTGCAACTGTAAGTGAGATTTTTAACTCTGCAGACATTTAAAGCTTCTGAAGGGAATCCCTAGGTAATGAAGACTTATATCTTTAAACGTAAGAAATCTTGATTTAGAGATTCAAGATACCGTACAGGTGCCATATAAGTTTGTATCTATCATGCACACACTTTGGTTATTGTTAAAATGCAATAGATCTCCAACAACCAGTTGGCCTTCAAGTTGGGGTTTTGGGGCTATTCTAAGGACAAGTGATTCTGTCAGAAAGGGGTTGCCCTAGCAGTGTAATTCTAGTGATTTTCTCCTACTTTGTCTGCTCTCGTGTGCTTCGCTGATTGCTTTATTAACACCTGGATAAACTCTTAACTCGATCCAAAAGAACAAGCTTAATGGTAGTACATGGGCACCTGGTTTAGCACAGTTGCCTCTACTAACTCTGAATGAAGGACACAAAGCAGTTAAACCTAGAACACAAGAGCGCTTTTTATTTGATTTCAGGAATCTGCCAATAAAACCTGAGCCATTGATTCTTCAGAACTTTCTGCAGTTATGACTTCATAGATTATGTATAAAAAACCTTATTGCATAACAGCAGATGCCAAAGAGCATCTCACTACAAGTCGCATAAAATGCAACGCTGTATTGTGGCTGTTCAGAGGGCTTTGAAAACATGCACTGAGCTGCTTCTGCGCTGTTGTTGTCCTTATTTAAACAACAGCTCCCCTGTATTCCCCCATCTAGCCATTAATGAAGACCCAGAGGATGAAGAGGAAGATGAAGACCAGGACTACAGCTTTCCTATATCTTCCATTCTAGAGTGGTAAAACCTCCATCACTATTGGAACAGCCATTGGGCACGAAATCAATGTCCATACTGTAAATAAGTGTATGCTTATTTATTTTGGGGAGAAAAAAAGTATACATATAGTTGAGTCTCGTAGACATTTATTTATACTGTGTCATGTTTTATAATTTATACATAAAATGTCTGGTTGACTGTACACCTTGTTTTTTGAAGAAATTTATTCGTTACGGGAAGAGCAGTGTTATTTATTGTGAGGTCTCTTACTTGTAAAGTAAAGCTTTTCTTTTTCCTTGTAAACTGTAAAAGTCCATTCCTTAGAGCTTACCCACATGATCTCACCTCTTTGTTTCACTGATGTTAACTCTTTTCCACTTAACAACTTGCATGTCGGTTTCTGTTATGTTTATTTATTGGATTTTCTTCTTGCCGGTTCTGTACATAA
Source organism: Grus americana (assembly GCF_028858705.1). Lineage (NCBI taxonomy): Eukaryota > Metazoa > Chordata > Aves > Gruiformes > Gruidae > Grus > Grus americana. Next base: position 19,500,039 of record NC_072891.1, read on the forward strand.
AAGATCCCTCGGGTTTTTGTTTACAAGGAATCTTGACTGACCAAAAGGCGTTGCAACTGGCTTAAGTATACTTCCAGGGTGCAGTGAGGCGATCTTTAAGGAAACTTCTCACACTTCACTTTTCTCTCCTTCTGATCACATCATGTACTGAAGTGATCTCAATGTGCTGAGCGATTATACTGTACTATAGAAATTTCGGACCCAAAGAAATCGGATTATGAAGGTTGTTAATAGCTACAGGGCTAACTGTAATAAGAATAAAGGTTTTATTTTATTTGTATTGTTTTATTTTTTGTAACATGCATAAGTTTTATCAGGTGTTTCCTTTAAGATGGTCTTGCAGTACCACTTTCAAAGTTTTCTTTTCCCAATCAGTGTGTCACTAAAATTATATCAAAGCTTTATCAGTTCAAGTTTCTTGCTTTTCATAATACTTTTTTTCTGATGCAATTTTATATTTTCAAACATGGCGAGTTAAATATAAATTCATTTAAATATATAGTTTTGTACTTTTCTACCATGTAAATGTGCAATGTATATAAAAGTTATAATGTGTATTTGTAAATAAATGATGAGTGAAAAAATAAAAAATGGAATTTTCCCTAGAGGCAGTCCTTAGTTTTTGGTTGTAAAGGGTTCTGGCCCTCTGGTGCAGAGAAGACATACTGGTGGTTAGAGGAAAGGAGGCTTGTGTGTGGCATAGCAGTGGAACACACTGGTTAAGGCCAAAGCTTTCAGCTGACATTGATTCAATAACACACACCCCCCCTTTGTTTTTTCCAGACAGGAGCAATGTCTGAAGAAGAAAAATACCAATGTTCATTGGTATTAATTAATTTTAAATCCAACTACAGTGATGGAGGAGAAGAGATTCGGCATTTTTTTTCCCTCTCCATCCTCTAAATAAAAAGTCTGTCATTTCTTGGACATCTTTAACTTCCATATTTCTAGGAGGCTGTGAACATGCATTTGAATTTCAGATCCATGTTACTGGGGTTGCAGTTGTATCACCATTTTAGATGACCAATAGAAAAAGCAAAACATGGCCTACTTGCCCAAATTCAAGATGTGTAACAATTGGCACAAAAGACAAAAAAAACCCCAAACAACAAACCATCAAAGAGCACATCATCACTTGGATATTATTTTCTCCCAAAAGGAAGGTTAATTTAGAAGTTCTTTTTGGTGAACCAATATTCAGACTGGGCACACTTTTAAGAGTGGGCACTAATACGATGAACTTAGGAAAGGTAACAACCATGAGCACAGCAGGGACAAAACCCCTGTTTTATGCTATTGGGGTTATGCTGGTCTCCCAAATAAGACCCCATTTATCAAAATTTCTCTATCATACTGCATAAAACTTTAAAATGAACTTAAGCACCTCATTCAATAGTGTTTTAAGTACTTCGCTGAACTGAGGTCTGAGAACAGAAGTTGACTTACCCATTTTGTTTAAATACAAATCATATTTGAAGGCTGTTCCTGCTATAGTCTTCTGTATAATTTTTACTATAAACTCTGATTTGTTATGGGTTATTTAGCACTATCCAAAGCAAATACAATTTCTTCATCTGTGAATACATAAAAAACCACAAGTGTGCATTTATAATATTGTATTCAAAATAATAGCAAAAATATTTTGCCCTTCATCCTCCTGTAGCTTTATGTAGACAAGTAGTCTCTTTGGAAGGAAGTACATGATGAGAGGAGCAAAGGGAGCTGGATGTTGGTCTCCTGAGGGAACAGAACCCAGAATAAAAGAGAACAAGGGCTGGGAGAACAGAGGGATGGAAAAAGAACTGGAAAAAATCTCTTAAGGAACTAATAAACACATGACAATGACATAGAGACAGAATAGTTAATAGATGTGGAGAGTATCAGAGGAGATTTTTCTCAAATTCAGATAGGTGCCAGCTACTTCATTTCCAGCAAAACAGCAACATTAAAAGACTGTTTTTAATTGTAAATATATTTACATGTCTTACAAAGAGACTGTAGCAGAGCAGGATTTCTGGGTTCTAATTTTATGTCCTGCTGCTGGTTCACAAAATAACTTTGAGAAAGTCACTGACAGCCAAATTCAAAAAAGCAGCAAAAATGCCAGGAAGCTATATTTACACATGTACGTGTACGTGAAATGGCCACATAAATCTACATCAGGTTTTTGCTACCTAAAAGTTCTGCTACTGCCTTTCCCATTGCTACTGCTATTTCTATACAGCTGAAAATCTTGAAACCTACCTTGCACCAAAGCCTGTCTGTGATGTACAGGTGAGGCATCTCCTGAGAGGCTCCATGAGGTAAGCATCTTCTGTGCATGCCTAACACACCAACCTCGTCATGAAGCACAACAGCCCCACAGACTTTCTCCCAGAAACATGTCCAGAGGTTGTGGCAGCACGACTGCCAACATTTTACATAGTATCATACTTGTAGATAAGGCATTTGTTCATGAAGTGGGAGATGCAGGTTCATTGCCAGTCTCTTCCTGAGCAGATCTTTCCCACATCTCCCAAGTGCATCCACCACCAACTCAAGGTGACACTCAGGCTGGAGAACTGTCTGTCGTGCCTGCTGAAGCCATACTTCTGTACTGGAGAGGAAGCAAGATTCATTGAGAGAGGATAATTTGCAACCCTAATAGGTGCTCCTTTTGAAGAGGAAGTCCTGGGTTCTTGCCCCAGGGGCTGCCTACACATTTCGCATTTGTAATTGAGTAACATATATAAATAGTGCTTGAAGCAGGGGCCAGAATCCAGGTTGCCTCCCCTCCTCCTTCCCCCGATAGGTAAGTGCCTCCATCCTTGAACTACAAAATCATGTTTAACTCTCCGCTTAAATCAAGGTTACAAATCTCACATCTTTTTCTATGCTGAGTCATAGTTACAACTGGAGAGACTTTATTTTTTTCATTCTCTCTTCTAGGCTTGTATGTGGGGAACTTCCTGGGAAGTGGAAATATCAGCTTAATTCGCTCAGTCTAATGAAGGTGCTGAATCCATTTTTTTCTACCTTTTGTTCTTTTTTTGTGTGTGTTTTTGGTTTGATTTGGTTTAGTTTTGCTTCCTCTCTTAATGCACAGGCTACCCTGGATGTTGTTTGAACGAAGAAGCAGAGATGTCTGGATGTCTAAGTACAAGAAGGTGGTTTCCAGCTCTGAAACCATCTTGCACAAGCTTGTAAAACCAGAAGAGAAATACATTTTCAGAAATATCTTTCTCTTCAGTGTTTTCTGTTGTCTAGCATACATATCCCCCCTGCTGTAAATCACATTTCTGAAACTCCTAGGTCACCATGGAGTCTACTTTGGTACTGAATCCCAGGCCTGTGAACTCCATTCACAAATGCAGGCACAGTAACACAGAGTGGAGTGTGTATGTTTGGAAACAGAAACACACATTCTGGCACTTAAGTGAAATCAGCTTAATTCCAAGAGACCCAGCTTGAGGCATTTGAACAATACGAATATTGCCTCTAAAGCCCTGGTTCCCAAATGTATTTCTCTGCGCAATACATGCAAGTGAGTATACACAATTTTGATCACACTCGAATGCATTCCTGATAGCTATGTTCATGTGACATACTTAAGAACGTATCATGGACCTCTTTTTTTGCACCTTTCACCCCTTTGCTTGCTTTCTGCCTGCTAATACACCTCAACTAAAGCTACATTCCAAGCCTCTCAGCAAATTTCGAACAGCTGCCATTTCTTTTTTTTTATGACATAAAAATGTTTCCTTCTTTCCCTCCAAATGGGAATCAGGTGAAATTAAATTTCAGTATGCAGTGCTGTTCTCTAGGCAGTGACATTTTACTATACAATGAATCACCAGCACAGAAACATCTGTATCTTATCCCTTTGAAGAATTAGGATTCCATGCTTTCTGGTGAAGCAGAACATTTGTACATAGACCAAGGGGTTCACAAGGTATGAGATTTTAAATTCATAACTCCCTGAAGATAAGGCAATTACATTTTTTGTTTGATATTTCTGTAATTTCAAGGCCTACCTCACCCATTATGGCAGCATGAATTTTGCAGGTAGTATACGAAAAACAGTATGCATCAGTGAACTCTTTAATTTTCTTTTTTTTTTTCTGATAGACATCAATACATAATAGACCCTAGTGGTAGGATTTTGCTGACACTCATATGGGATCATCTGTATAATTCACATTCATTCATTACTTCTAAACAATGTGGCCAATGAAATTATCACACATTGGAGAAATATGACATGAAAACAAAGTGTGAGCCATAATGTTCAGCTCAGAGACTGATCTGGAGTTAAACCCACAGGTATGGTTCATTTTTCTGTAATTTACAAGTATATTCTTTTGATCTCTTAATCTTTCAATGGATTTGCTCAACTTCACCATGGGATTGAAGAGCACTAATGTGTCAGAAAACTGAGAAGGAACTCTGGACTTTGATAACAGCTAATCAGACCTACCAGATGCTACAGGATAATGAGTTTACCAAGGTGGTCCAGTGTAGATTTGAATGTGTAAAGGCCCCTGAATTTCCACCAGTGCCACTCAGTAATAGCATCTGAACTTCCCAGTGCTTCAGTGAGGTCTACAGATACTCAGAACTCCTCAAAATGAAACCACAGCACTCACATTCAAGAACTAAATTTTAGTCACTTGGTTTTAAAGACTTTTGAAATATTTAAAAATGAATGTTGGAACTATTTTTCATAGCACGTTAGAGGTTCACAGCAAAAGCAGCATTTTAGAAAAAACATTCTTACCCTGTGTAGCATGGTTGTAGGCAAAAATACAGTTTAACATAAGAAGAACAGTCTTAATATATTACCCAAGATCCCTTAGCAATTTGGAACACTCTTATTCAGACAATTGTGTTCCTATCAAACTTCTGCAGAGCTTCATGGTATGTACTCTTCATTTCAAGTTTAAATCACTTCATATTTTAAGAGGCACCTGGAACTACAAGGATGATGTTGGTGGGTGGCCATTGTTAAAAGTATCTTAGAAGATACTAAAAGATGCTGCCATTTGATTTCTGAATTAGAAGCATTGCTAAAAGAGGTCACAGGGCAAAACATGTAGATAAGCCAGATGATAGGTAGTTATGCAAGTCCTTGGACAATGTAGACAAAGGTGGCACTGATGACCAACAAGTCCAGCAAGGGAAGCTTGAGGGATGGAGCTGCTTCTGCCTGGAGAAGGGAAGGCATTGGGGGGCACCTCAGAGAAGCCTTTCCCACCTACGAGCAGGTCATTGTGTTGACAGAGCGAGGCTCTTCGCAGCACTGCATGGTAGCAGGACAAGAAACAACAGGCATAAGTTGAAATAGAAGAAGTTCACACTGGGTATAAGGGAAACCTTTTTGCCCATGAGGACAATCCAGCAGATGATCTCCTGACATCCCTTCCAAGCTGAATTATCCTATGATCCTCTGAAGAGGTATGTCCACCCACTTTTAAGTCTTACAGAATCCAAAATCAGAATAGAATGTCCCATTAAAAAGAAACAATTCCCTCAAGAAACATTCAAGGAATACCCTGTCACCGCAGCCATTGGATGCAATTGTGAGCAGGAATACAGAATGTTCCTTCTTTAATATGTTTTTCCTTTACATGATCCTTAAGTGATCCTAAAATTTCCCATAAACGTTAATTTTCATTCAATTTTAGTGAACCTTTTTGCTGTTCAAGTAATGAAGTATCTGTTCACTAGAATATTCATTCTGTGCTGAGTAGAATGTGTAGTGGAGAAAATGCAAGCAAATGCACAGAAGTTTCTGTCTGTATTTTTAAGTGAAAACAAGTAAATAAGATGAAAGAAGCAGTTAAAATGCAGTTTAGAACTATTGTATTGTTCTGATTTTCAAATTTACGTTTTTTTAGGCCTGACAATAACTCTCAAAGAGACAATAACTAGTACCAGCTAGATTGGTCAAGACAGCCAGGAAAGCAAAAAAAACCCAAGGCAAGACACTTGGAAAAATAATGGATAATGCCCACTGGAGCAACTAAAAAGAGCCCTGCAGGGATGTTTCCCATAATCTTTTCCCCACATACAGATGGTTTAGTCAGAGCAATTCAAATCCTTGTTTTAAATGGTGACTCCACCAAAACTGCAAAAAGCCTAAAATGCTTGGCATAAAAGATATAGAAATATTGAGTATTTCCACATTTGGACTTCAACTTTAGAGAAATTAATTTTCATTCATTTTATGAGAAAGAAAAAAGGACTGAGTCTATCTTTATAAAGATACAGACCCAGAGCTCCAAATTTACACAGCCCGCAAACTCGAGAGTTGCACTTCCCAACGCAGCATGCCTGGAAGCTGTGACAATTCGTTTATTAATCTCCCCGGCATTCTCCACTTACGGGCTCTGATGGAACTTCAGCCTTAATTGAAAGGCACTTGCCACTGTCAGCAACCTAGCAAGCAGCACCACATGTGCTGACGGGGCAAAATCCAGCCAGGGCCCACAGCAGAAGCCTGATCAAAACCCTCTTTTCCTACCTGGAAGAAAGGCCAGAACCTGAAGCGCTTAGCTGCAGCCCATGTACAGCAGAGGTAGAATAACATATAGACTTGAGGACACACAGTGTCTGTCTTTGGATGTGTTTCACAGTCACACTGCAAGTTAGTAAGAAGCTGTTTACTTCACACCGCAAAAAATACATGGTGAGGCTTGGTATGGTGTGGTTTTAGTATTAATATCATTTAATCTCTATGTGCAGGTGGGTCACTGCAGTGCACTTGTGGAGTCATACATTCACATACATAGGACCTTAAGAACATTTGGGAGTAAATCTTACTGCTCCTGCTCACCACCCTCCCAGTTCTCCTCAGTAATGAATCAGTCAGGATCTAGATAACTCTTTTCTGAAAAAAATCAGTGAGGGATTTCTACTTTGTAAGATTTTTTTTTTCCTTTCTTTTCAAAATGAGACATAGCATATGGAAAAGTGGCAGAAATGGAAAAGCAACAGAAGAGTGTCACAGCAAGGCAAATGAAAAAAGGGGATAGTAAAGATCCCAGAAAAAGAGCACAAGACCAAAGAGAAATAAAATTATGCTAAAAATTGTGTAAGAAGAGCTACACGCAAGAAGCCCATTTTTACCAGCCCCTCAGATGTATAAGCAATGCTATGAACACTGAAGTGCCATCTACTGGTACATCCCGCGCTGACTGGCTGTGTTGCCTGGAGTCCACCATGGGACACGTGAAATGGGAGATTCATCTTTTTCTCTGCCACTGACTTTTTTGTAACTGTGAGTAACAGACTCGCTAGAACAGTGTTATAATTTCTCTACTGTAACATGAAGATATTAAGATTTCATAACCTGTGTGCTGTCACAACCTGTGCAAAGTTCTTTGAGATCTAGTGGTAGAACACACTGCAAGAAGAAAGAAGAGGGTAAAGACCAGTAGGAGTTAAGGAGGAGGAGAGTTGATAGAACACAGTGTAAATGATTAATTGCTAAGAACAATACAATTTACACTGCAGTTTTAGCATATGAGTATGTGTTGCTCCAGCTGTGGGAACAGCAGACTCTCCAGATCTTGTTTCTGACACACAATAACTGTGAACTCTATTATGTTCAAATAATAAATCTAAGCAGCACCTCCAACATATGAATGAGCAAGAAAAATAGGGTCATATTTTCAGAAGTGTTAGCACATATTTGTCAACACCAAACTTAGCTAAATAGCACAAAGGAAGACTACAAGACAATGGTAACACATACCCAAGGCAGTATGTGAGCTTGCAAGTACATACATGGTTTTGAAAACCCATGTTTAATAGGTAAGACCTCTAGGGATGGAAGACTGTGCAGGGTCTTGGGTAGACTGGATGGGTTTGTTTTGCTGATGTATTTACTGGCTGGTATGTTAATTTTTTCAATGTGTTATAGAGCAGTTCCCAAGTTAGGGTCATGACCCCACTTGGGGCCGGCAAGCCTGGAAGTGAAAATGAAAGTGGGGTTGTGACCCTGGAAGTAGGGTTGCTAAGGGAAAACTTTGGGAAGCACTGATGTTGTGCTACTAGGTGAGACCCCTATGTGGACGGTGAGTTTAATCACTGCTGAGGGATAAAGTTTTTAACAGTGCCTATAATTCTCAGAAACTTAAGTCTCATTTCTGACTGATTTACTGCCAGATTAAAGTAAAGGTCTCAGGTATGTAGAGAGAGATTTGAGAATCAAATGCAGAATTGTGAGTACTACACCTTGAAAAGATCAGGCCCATCATGTAGTGATGACATATCCACCATTTTTCTTTAAAATATCCACTGGTAGCTGCAATCTGCTGATTACAGCACTTCCCTGACAATCCTTGGCCTGAAGAAATCACACCCACCTCTGCCATTTTTCAGGAGGGTGATGTTACCACCAGGGCATCATCGTGGGATGGAGCCAAGTTTATGGGTTTTGCCCAACTCTGAAGTGCTACCAGGGGAGGTGGGGGTTGTCCCTCACCACCTGCATGATCTTTGGGTGAGGAACAAATATGTTTGGTTAAGGAAAGAGTCAGTATGTTGAGCAAGCATACTGAGCAAAAAGGGATAGCCACTCTGAAGAAAAGACTATGTCTTATTCCATTCTTTAGAAGCAGCAGCACAGATACCTTCTTCAAGAACAGACTCTAAGCTTGAATTCAGCCTGGACTTGGAAGGTTTAAAGTTCAGTTGGCAGTATACACTCATCTAGTGCCACTTCAGGCACTTGAGGATATCCTTGCTGGTCTCCAGCTGCTGTTCCCGAAGGAGACAGTTCTTCCATAGCTCCTGTGTCCTGTCTGACAGCCCCATGGGGAACCTTGTGATACCCTAATGAGTTTTAAATGGAAGAAGATCCTTATGTGTGGACAAGTAAATTGAGCCCTTAGGCTCCTAAATCATGTAAGTACTTCTGAATAGTCATGAAAAGTAGACATAAAGAATTGTATCTTCTTATTTCTCATGCTCTATGCACATTTATTCCAATCTCAAATCATATTGTGCTATGACTGCAGCTTTCACAGTAGAGCTGGAGAATATTCCTGACTTTCACCTAGAGAAATATTTTGTAGTAATAGAACATTTGTGATATGCAGCATGCCATTTCAGTAAGTGAAGAGGCACTAACAGCTGATTTTTGGCAGTGACATGTCTCTGTTTCTCATTTATTAGTAACTTCTATTGATTTATACCAGGATTAATTATTGATGCAAATATTTCACCCATATTTTTTCTGTCACAAGCAGGGAAAAAATGCATGGCTGTGAATAATCCATACAATGGTTTATGAAGCCCAAATTCCTCAGAGAGTATCAGATATCCACCTGGTGTCCCTGAGTGCTGGATTTCACATTTAGATCTCTGAATTAACAGATGTGTACAGTCACATACAGGCAGAAAGCTCCTTCTTGATACATCTGAGGAGGCTCATGGGCACTGTTTGTTTTAAAATCATGGGATATCTTGTGCTTGTGAAATTTGTTCCAAATCTACTCGTTTTGGAATGTTAATAACCAGTACTCTGCACAGAGCTCAACGTCCAAGTTTAAGTTCATAAAGCACATCTAAAAAAGGTAAGTGTACCTATCATAACATGTTTCCAAAAAGAAAACAGCCATGATTTTGAGTAGAAGTCCCTGAATCTGAAAAACATACTTTTCTAATGTGTGCAGTCCTACTAAAAGGTACATCTTATGCATTTTTGCCTGAACATGTCAGTACATGAGATCCAACATATTTCAAATCAACTCAGGCAAATAAAATTTATAGAAGTCATTATTATCAAAACTATAAAAAGAGGAGGTCTCAGAAAGAAGAAACTAGATTTAAAACTTACAATATTTTAAAATACTGTACATTTCCGATCCATTTGTTTGTTAGAAGTGGGGAGCATTGTAAGAGCATTTTCAAGCTTTTTCTTCACAACTATGAATGCTAGAAATATAATCTAATATGAAGCACAGACTTCTATGCATTCACATTTTGCAAGAACTTGAGGATTTTAAGAAACAAAACAAAAACAAATATTGGAAAACATGATAAAGTCTTAAGAGTCAGCACGGCTGACTGCCAAGCAGAGAGGACTTTATTTATTCAGAACTGTTCTGTGTCTATGAAACTGAAGCCTTGTCTGCATTTCAGAATGTCTCTTTTTATTAGTCCCGCATAGGGCAATCATTCCCCTCATCTAGAAATGGTAAGTCTAGCTGAAACATGTTTTAAAGGTATATCCTCCTTCTGGTCAGTGAAGCAAGAGCACCAGCATACCTACATCTGTACTAAGGCAGCGTGAAGCACAGTTATGATGATGAAAAAAATTGCACTGCTAAAAACCATAATCATGTCAGTGAAACTTATTAAGTGTAGACCAGACTGGAATACACTATTTTCTGAAGAACCACAGAAAGCAAGTTGACATTCGGGATTTGCTTTTTCACAGGAGCAAGTAGCCACAGCTGCTTATAAAGTTTTAATAGCTATGTTTTTCACCACGGTGGCAAATCATCTAAGAACACATCAAATAAGCTTTTATTAGAGTCTTGTAAAATATTCGACAGCATGTACCGAGCCCAGAATCTATGTTCTCACTTTTCATTCTGATGATAATAAAGAAAAAAACCCCATAATATTTTGACATATCTGATCCACAGAAGTGGAAGAGTTGAATATGTTTGTCTTTGTGAAATCCTCATCTTTTCTCATGGAAAGCAAAATATTTAAGGTCAATTTTTGAACAACTCATGGAAAAACGCTTGCACACACTATCTGGATATTCAAACCAAATAAATGTCACTACTTGCAAATACAATCAGTTGATGTGCTGTCGGTCTTGGGCAGATTGGCTGCACTGTCGGGTACAGAATCCTCAAAGCTTCCTTGGGTTCCGCAGAAACTACCGATCATTGGCGATATCTTTGTTTAAAGCCTCTGTGGGTGCACGGTGGCTCAACAGTGTAGAGGGAGTGTAACAACTGTTGCTTATTTTCAGAAGAGAGGTTCGACAGACCCACCGTTAGGTGCATTCTTTCTCCCCTCTCCCCAAGTTACAGAGCAGCACTGCTGCCAATGAATAAACCTAGGCTGAGGAAGGAGGTGGAGTTTTTTGCCCTTGCACCCCTTCTGTGAAGGCAAGTAGCCCTAACCACTGGGTTCAGTACAGAAAGCTGGGCTGGGGCTGAGGTTACTGAGCCAGAAAGGGACCCTGAACGGTATCCTAAGGCAGGCAGGGATACAACAAAATCTTCTGATAACATTGCACTGATAAGCTCAGCAAGGCCACAGCAAGGGTGTGCAAGCGTAGTGTGAAATGTTATTGAGGTTCCTGGCATAGTTTTGGCTCAGGCCAGCTACCTCTCTCCCACAATTCAAAGTTGCATTTCAGGGATTTGCACAGGCCAAGGATCGTCCCCAACAAGTTACTATAGTCAGAAGGGCAAAAGAGCTAGCCATATGGACACTGGGCTTGCCAACCCACTTAGCTTCAGGACCAAAGAACAGTCCTTAGTCCATTTTATTCACTAATACAGACACAGCCTTCAAGTCAGATTCACACGCTTTATGTGTGAAACCCCTTATATATATGTTCTAAGAATTGCACGTATAACTTGCAAGTGATGGAGTAACTTAAGACAAAGCCACAAATGAGCTGTGAATGATACTCATCTTAACTCTAGCAAAGGCACACTCGTAGCAACCTATGTTCCTTACTCCTTTAAATGTACTACAGAGATTTCTCTTGCAGAATCAGGAGAGAGAGACAGCATGTAAATTAATATACTCAATTAATTTATTAATATGTAAATAGTGTACAAGTAAAACACTAATAACAGAAAATGTGCTTGTTATTAAAATACTCCGGAAAAAACCTGATTTGAGTAACTCAAGTGAACTTCACAATCCATGTTTCTGAATAGGAGAAATGCCAGATTCGGAATAAGTAGTTGCCTTATGGAATCTTGGCATTTTTTCCTGCTCAGAAATGCAAACTGTGAAGTTCAGCTGAGCTATGCAAATCATCTTGTCTTATGCTTCTCTTATTAGGCAATTCTGTCTTGATATTCTGAGTAATGACCTACATAATAGTCTCACTGGTACATGGAATCAACATGTTATTTCAAGAGTGGAGACACTCTCAGTAAATAATTGCTTAGAATAATTTCTTTCATGCTCAAATTAAAGAGCTGCTGCCTGCACAAATATAGCTAGGCAGACTGAAGCAAGGAATGAGAAGGAATGAAATGCTATTGGACACACCTTGTGGGTTCCTGGTATCACTAGGAATATCCCAGGTGCATAGCTCAGTCTGAGATGCTATCTAAACTATGGGATGTGGGCAGATAATTCACATTTCCTTTCTTGTATGTCACTGATCTGTCTGCATAAGAACAAGTTATCTGACCTACTAAACATAATAAATCATGAATCTCTGTTACAGAAAGGATCACAGAAATTTTTACAAGGTTAAAGCAAATACCAAAATACATCAATGAAATACAGAAAAAAAAGAAGAATGCATGACAATAAATCATACTAAAGTAGCCAGATGGACTACTAGTCTTAGCAAGCAAGCAAGAGGACTTAAATCACAGATGCTTATGTGACTTTGTTCTATTCCAGAAAGTTGATTTTACAGTAGGTAATTAAAAGCTACCTGCTTGTAGCATCCTAGTGAAGAGAAAGCACTCTAGTTTTCCAGAAGGAACTAAGCAGAGCCAATGGTATATACTTTTATACTTCAGAGAAGTAAGATAATTGCCCTGTCTCCATTAGGATTTTGCAGATGTAGTTAGCAAGTACTAGTTGATCCACTGGGGGGAAAAAAACATCAAGCAAAAAAGAAAGCAATGAAACCACAGCTTCGGAGCCTTCACTGCAATGCCAGCTGGGGAAATCTGCACCTGATCTGAGCATCCAGGTTAGCCCAGGAGCCCAGCGCAGGATCACTCCTCCACTCGTGACAGCTGTACCCCCTTTATGTGTGCAAAGTTTTGCATTCTTTGGAAGATCCACTTTTTTTTTTTCCCCTTGCAAGAAGATGAGCTGTTCTCATCTTCTCATTTTTCCATTAGAAGAACTTTCTGTCTTGGGTAGAACCGTTTGAGAATCTTGGATAGCCACCAGTACTTTGATGATTTTAGCTTAGATTTTCACTACAAAGGAAATGGGCAATCAGCCTTGTTAAGAGTGAAATCCGGGCTCTAGCAACATAAAGTTAAGCGGTGAGAAAGGCACAAGAAAACTACAAAATAGTGACTGTTGCATTTCTGAGGCTAATTTTAGCAGTGTGATTCACAAAGATTCATTAATTAATCCAGCAGACCTAATTGCAACTAAAGACATCTGTCATAAAATTATCTTGTTATCATCTGAAAATAAAGTCTTGATCTAACTTATTTGGTCCATGCATGGAGGAAGAAAGACTTCCATTTTTCTATTGACATGAGGATTTGTGGGCCAGTTGCCTTTTTTGACATCATCTCTACTTCCCTTAGGGCATCTAGACTGCCTGTAAACCCTTAAAAGATACAGTCAAGAAGTCCTTTACCAGGGAAGTCACATCCATCCCTAGAAATTATGCAAATCAAATAAAATAGCCACCCCTATTTAAAAAAAAAAAAATTCTCTATATAAAAAATAAGATGAAAAAGACGGAAGTTCTGAAAGATCACTACAACCATCCTGCAAATTAACAAGGTTTTTTTTTTAGTAGTTTGCAATCAAAATCCATAAAGCTATGGGGCTTTAGCTGCTGGTAAACAAAAGTCATGAAGTCTGCAAGAGGTCTTCAAGTCATCTTTGGACAGGCTACATGGTAATTGTATTCTAATTCTGGAAACCTATTGTCAGGAACTGGTGATAGGGACATCAGGTGCTGAGGATACTACAAAGAAATACAATCTTCCTCCAAATATTTAGGTAGAATGACATGGAAATACAAAGGACCTTTTGTGATTTCTTTCTGCTGACTCCTATCCACCCACTTTTGCTATAAAAAGGAGGATGACCTATGGCAGGAAAAAGCATGACTTGATGAGTTGTCAAAAAGGGAATGAATAATACAAAACCAAGAATAAAATTGCACTAGGCTAGAATCAACTTCCAATAAAAACACTTCCTAGGAAGTCTGAGTTTGGAGCTTATTTTTGCATGAAAGTATTTAAACTTTCACTGATATTTACAGTTGCACACTTCCTAATGCTGTCTTTTTCCATTAGTAAGCAAATTAGTTTCCATCTTACAAATTTCAGCTGGTTGACATAGCAAACAGCAGAAATGAATGACATTCTGGGAAATCTCTAGCTTGTAATTCTTGGTTCTTAAAGATCTGGCAGAAAAAGCTTCTGGTTCCAAGAGGCTGCCCCATAGATAAGATTATTATCTATGATCAGAGAATTCATAGCATTGCCTCTATTTTTGAGAACAGCCAGGAAAGTGATAAAAGCAGCTATGGGCTTGCTAGAATGACCCTAAGAATGTGTGAAAATTCATAGCAGAAGGCAAGAAAAAATGAAAAAAAAAATGAAAAAAAAAATAAAAAAGGAAGCCAAGAAGAGATGAGTAAAATGCTAGACATAAATTTTGTCATACTGACATTGTGTCGTCAGATGCTGACATTCTGTGATCAGACAACATATTTTCAGACAAAGGAAATGCAACAGAGATAATCCACGTGGGCATCAGCAAAAATTGTGTTACGACACCATAAAGGAAATTCTTAGTTATGCTAGAAGAAGGTGGTGATTACTGGAAGAATGGTAAGGCATGTAAAAAAATGGCCAAAAAAAGGAAAAAGGACATGACCACAAGTAGTCCTGGGAAATGAAGTACCAGACCAGAGTGCTCCTTAAACATCTTGTTTAATATATTTGTTAACTTAACTTTGAGACAAAATCCAAGCACACTTGTTGATAACAAATGTTAGGATACACAGTCAATACAGATGAAGACTCAGGTACTACCCAGAAAGAACTGGATGACATTGATCATTGATTAGTTACAACGGAAAAAAGAACGAGACTCCAAACTGAGTGACTAACAGTAATACAAGACAATTCTGTGATATGGACATACTACTACTCGAACACAATCCCAAGGCAGGACAGAAAGAGCAATGAAGTTCTTGAATAGTCTTCCAGAAGAAGCAATGGGGCAAAAATAGCCCTTATCCTCTTAAGATAGAACTTTATCACTTTGTTAGAAATGTTATGTGATGTGGTTGCGTGAAATAGGAGGACACTGGGTAAGCCAGAAGATCCCTTTTAGTCCCTATATATTCTTGGGTAAAAAGATCATAACACCTTGCTACTATTTCTAGAAATGTGATTTACAAGCACAGTAACCTGCATTCAACAATTTTCTATGAAAATTTATTTTCTTGTTCCAGTTTGTCATGTTGAGATGCTATCACTGCAAAACCCTTTAAGCGTTCAACAAAAGAATACAGAAATCCAAGTTATGATAGAAAACTTTTAACCTGATGAGACAACAGTCAAACTATAATAAATACAGGAAAGAAACCATGGGCTTTGCTTTTATAGGGAGGAAGGCTATGGTGATGGAGAAGATCCTAAAGATAATTATTCAAGGCAAAGTTCAAAATAATTTACATAAGCATTCCTGAAATCCGCTTTCATTTTGTAGCACATCAGTAGCCATTAAACAAAGTTCAATATCAGTGTTGAAAATTCTGGTTTTTTTCTGAACATATAATTTTCCTGCTGGCAAATCAACATTGCTCAGTATTTAACTACAGAAACTGTAAATGCTGTATATGGGCTTCAAAACCTTTTTCAAGAAATATCCCTAGAAATTGAAACTCAGAAGCATGAACACAGAAAATATTCAGAACACAGAAACAGTTTCAACACTGTTGTCTGTGTTCTTAAAGATGGAAAACTAACAAAAAGGAAAATTCCTTCTCTATGTTTACTATACTTTATGATTCTAGCTGTCCTTCTGAAGTTCATAATTCCAAGTTTGTGAATAAAGAGGGTATTTCAAGTCACCGCAAAATTTTGTATTTGTTTTTATCCAAGAAGAAAAATGTGACAAGGTTTTTTAAAAGCTTCTTCTGAAAATTGTACTTTTTTTGCAGTTGTTTCCTAGTTATTTGAGGGGTTTCTTCAGTTCATTGGAATTGGAGGCCTCAATTCAGGAAAGTATATTAGCATCTTCCAAATTTCTTTAGGGCCACGAGTATCTCCATTGAATACATGTAGGACTCTGCATCACATGAATATGAGAAATAGAGCTGCATTTTAAACACATTTGAGGAAACCTTATAAAGCATTTTAGGCCAAAATGTCCTCAAAATGCATTTGTTTTTGAATATGCATTTCTAATCAGGTAATATAAATTAGCAATACATCAAATATCTAAACATGAGGCTAAAGAGTTCCGTTTAAATTGTCTGAATCTGTCAGATGCTACTTATACAGTTGTTACGTACCTTAACAAAAAATAATCTTTGTGAATATACACAAATTATTTTTCCATTTCTAACAGATATAAGGCACACGACAAAATTTAAGCTTCCAGAAAATGTTGCTAATTTCTTAAATTTTTTCTGAGAGCCTTTGTTCTCATTCAGAATGCCAGTGATCTAGACCACAAAGATTCAATAGAAAACCTTGATCATTATGTCCATTTTGTTCATAAATGTACCCTTTTATTTCGTCTTCTGGTCTCTTTTCAGAACAACTACCACTTCTGCAAAAAGGAAAACCCTAATAGCACTTTCCTCCAGTGAATTCCAGTAAAAGGAGGCAAGCAATAATAGAAGTATGGATTCACGGACATTAAAATGAACCCATATGGAAACATGGGCAGAGGATCTGAGCAGGAAAAGTACTGTTTAAAAATTAATCTTTACAGCTTAATGTAGATTGTTAGGAACACTGAAAAAGTTCTGAAAACTCCTACTTCAGTGCTGCTACAAAGCCAATGCTCTGAAAAAGCTAAAACAACACTTACGTTGTCAGACTGGCTCATCTTAGAATGACAGCCTGGGAAATACACTTTGTGACCTAAATCTAAACTAACAAAAGACCCTGAAGAATACTTATTGTATCTGTCGTTTTAGTCACAATTTCTGTGATCACTGACATGTACATGGGTACAGGGAATTTACTACCCTCTTGGAGTATTACTACCCTTCACCTTCTTATGAGGAAAATGGGAAAGAAGAAGGGTCTCCAAAGTCTCACATGACAAATAAGTACAAAGAAAGAAATATCAGAGCTATAGTAGTATTTATCCTGTTGTTTATGAAATTGGGGAAAAAAAAAAACCTTAATTTACAGTATTCTGTTTTCTGTTTTTCCACCCCATTTCAAGGGTATCAAATGGAAAATATATAAGAAAAGTAGTCTCAAAGAAGGGGTTTTTAATGATAATTTCCAAATTGACGAGAAGAACACACAGACACAACAGGGATTACAAGTCTTTTTGATGAAGTCTCTCTCATTTAAACTCATTTCTGCTTTCTTCATGGAATGAAATATTCTCTCCAAAATTAGTATTAAAAAAAACCCCACAACAAACTCAAAGAAAGATAATTGCTAGTGTAAGGCTTAGAGGTCAGAAAAAATGTGGGAAGGGAGGTAAGGAGAATAGTAATAAATACATAGATACAATCAGAAAAGGCCAAGATAAGGTAATTTCACAAGCCAATTAATCTAGCAAATGTTTAACTGAACAGCAGGAAGAGAACAAGTAATGATCATACAGACTTTTGTATGAAAGACCTTCACTTACACAACACGTGGATGAGTTAGATCCTCCCCGATTTAATCTTGACATGTTAATATGCAAGTCAAAAGGCACAAGTATGAATAACTTCACTATTTTTATTAGCTAAAATTAAACTCACCAGGAATACTGAAGTGGGTGGAAAGACATATTTGTGTCTAACAGTTTCATTTCAGATGAAATATAAATTTATTTCTGTGGGTTTTGTTGTGTTGCAATACAACTGCCTTTGGTGAAAACTAAATCTGATACAAAACCAAAACATCAACCATTTAGTCAAGAAAATGTCATAGAAAATGGAATAAAAAGTGACCCCAAATTAAAAAAGGACTGCATGAACTATTTTCCATTATCGTTATATTTTAATTTTATGTTTAGGGAATTGTTTTAATTTAAATTATTTATTGCCAAATAATAGTTCATCTTCATTTGACAGGGAATTAATGTCACTTTTGCTTTGCACTTTCCTGTTGGATGTAAGTCATCTGTTCCTCAGTACGACACTCTCCTGCAGCTGAATGGCTAATAGTGGCAAGCATGCTAACACACTAAGCCTTTTAGTGGCATAGGGCAGAACCATCTCGTTCTCCCCAGATGTTGAAACAGGCCTACAACTTACATTTCAAGACCCCAATGTTTGACTTGGTAACACATCAAGCTATAGTCTCCAAAATTATTTCTTGTAAGTAGAAATCTCGTGGCATTTGTAGTCCTTATCTTATTTAACTAGACAACACAAACAGAGTGAAATTACTAATTTATAGCACTTTTTAAAATCATCAAGACAAATTATGGTACACAATAGAAATTGCATGACTACTAGAATGATAATCTCGTAATTAACTGTGTACATTACTAATGACAAAGCAGCACTCAAGCCTTTAGAACATAAGCATACTGGGAAACATTGGTAAGTAGACAACCTTTTTCAGAACTTCATTTTTGTGATTACTTTTATACAGGCTATAGTATCTTAGCAAGCAGAAAAACAATGTGCACCACTAGCGTAACTGTGATTTAACCAGTAAAAAATTAGTTTCTAGAAAGCCATTTAGAGAAGAAGAAAAAGGAGACAATTATTGTGAATAAGCAATGGGGTGCGTTAATGCATAAAAATAACAGCGCATTTTGGGAAAGCTGTGATGGGCAAGCTAAAACTGCTATTACCAAGAATCTGTATTAAAAAATGTATTCCTACAGCATGTAACCTGACTGGGGGTTATTTTGAGGAGGGCATAATGTTCCTTCACCAGTGCATTGCAAAAAAACAGCACATTCTTCAACATCTTCTTATAAACAACTCAGAATTATTTTTTCCTGGACATTTTCTAAATATTCTATTTATAAAATATTCTGCCAATATGAATTTCAGTAGTTTACTTCCATGGAAACAGAATCATTAATCCTTAAGAATTCCAACAGCTGCTTTACAGAAATGGTATTATTTTCCTGGCACCACAATCCTTTTTGCAGAAACTAATTGTGTCACCAAAACCAACGTTCCCGGTGCAGCTAATACAGTGATGCTCACAATCAAAATTTAAAGTTCTATATAGCATGCTGCATTTTAGTAGAAGATTTTGATGTCTTCCATCCAAATAGAGAAGATGCAGAAATACATGTGTGGTCTCTTCCAGATCCAGCATGCCAGTGCATAAGGCAGACAGATACAGAACTTGTAATTCCTTATCCAAGGTACTCAGAGCCAAAGCTGGATTGTTGCCTTCCTTTTTGCAGTCTCTTGATTTCAGATTCCAGTTGCTATAGGGACATCCATCTTTCATTTCTATATGGACAGTCACAGATACGCAGACTTTTTGGCAGCTCTCGTGAATCTTAGACTCTCAAGCTGTGCACTTAAGAGAAAACTTAATTTTCATTTTGCAACGAAGATCCAAAATAATTCATGGTTCTGTAGGATAATTTGAATATGCAAACTGAGTAAACCAAAAAGACCCAAATGTCTGGAGGCAAATTTTTTTTTTTTTGAGTTTTTTAACAAACTCGTGACATTTGGGGCCAACTTCTCATTTCTGAACAGACAGGTTCTGCCATGCTAGGTCTGTGACAAATGAATCAATCCTCACACAAGGTATACTATGGTCAGCCTTTTGATCAGGTGGAGACCTGGGAATTTCCATGGCAGGGGAACCCCAAAACTGCAGAGCGCTGAATATACACTGCCCTTTCCCAGATCACACTAGACAGGGGAGCTGGTTGGGGTGTGCGACTCGTATGAAAGCCTGCACACCAGTGTGCTCAGAGCAACACATGAACTCCTGCAAACACACAAAGAGAGCTAAAAGTAGCACTTTCTTCAGCCTGGTCAAGAAAAGAGGAGCACAATGGCAAATTGTATACAGATTGCTGCAGCCAGGAGAAAAAGTAAAAGCACTCCTTAAAACTTCTTACAAATTTTATAGCACAGCCGTTACATTCCCAATCTTGTCTGTGGTTCTGAACTGCTGAAGTCCCGAGTCCAGTTCTTGCTTCAGTCTGTATGGGGTGGAAACAAGCAGCTGGCCTTGAAAGTCTCATTTATATGAAAGTGAGGTGGAGCTTATTCAAAACTTAGGACAATAATTTTAAAACCCCCACAAAATAAGCAACTGGCTTGTGGTGTTTACTACTACAGAATATTACCAAGCTCACTGAAACTGCATCTCTAAAAGAACTTTTATGAGTAAGAAAAACCTTAATGTTTAAGGATATTACATAGGATGAGAACTTCTGTGTGGAAGACTCAGTGTCATCCTTGCCTTCAGTGTCCTCAGAAGCATCTTGTAGTGGTAACTACTAGGGGCTGCTTTTATGCTAACGTGAAGGGACCTCAGTCTAATCTAGTATTAACAGTCAATACAATTCTGTCCTATATTTCAGTTCTCCTAAGGCTAAAGCAAATTATTTTCAAATGTATTTTAATGGGCAGCCCAGTTGCTTCATTAAAATACATTTTTATTACATATTTTCAACAATTTTCTGCTCATCTCAAAAACATTAAAAAGCCTCTTCCTTCAATGAAACTGGTGCAATTCAGAATCTATCTGTAATTGATGTCATACAAAAAACAGGCAAGATAAAAAAGTGAGAGATTATTTTAAGCAAATTTCTCTTAAAGAGCAATGGTACTCTGCACAGTACCTCTTGTGAAATCTGACTCCAAAATTAGTTTATGCATCCAAATGAAGATCAGAGCAGTGAGAGAAGAGCTTCAAATTGCACAGAGCAAAGAAAAATAAAATGAAGTCACAAATCAGACAAAAAATTGTTATTTTCAATACTATTACATACCTTTGAATAAATTAACAATTAACCTAGTAATCTTTCTCAGAATTTATTTTCCTAAATTCTCAAATGCATGTATTTATTTTAGCTTACCTATGTTTGCTGTTTTCATAAGGAATTAGAATTTTTTAAATATAAACATTTGAAAAAAATCACTACTTTTCAGTAGAGTATCAAGAAACATCTCCTGATTTTGAATGAAAGGCAAACAGAGCTCATAAAGATGGTGCACTGCACTACGTATTATTATATGATACAGTGTTTTCAGCAATATTATAGAATGACAATTTTAAATCTTTTCATTGATATTAAGCAGTTTAGGGTGGGTTTTTTTTATCCTAAATCCCATCTATTATGTCCCAAAGCTCCTAAAATATCATAATCTGAATTTAAGGTTCAAAAACTATCCAAAATGTCAGGTATAGATTTCCATAATGGTTGGCTAGAGAGGAGCCTTTTAATTTTTGCAGCATGAATTGGAAGACCAAGCACCAGCCAGAGTCATACTCTGTCAGGACTGGAAAGAAACATTTCCTGAAGTCTTAATTTTCCAGGAATCTCAGGAAAAGCTAGGAAGGAAGAATGACTATCATTAGCGTTATCGATCAAGGAGTGTCTGACCTGGACAGCAAAAGGACTAGAATCTCTAAGAATTCTCTCCTTTTATTATTCTAAGACTCTCTCACTAAAAATACTTAGGCACACCCAGGATCTTTCAAAAATCATCTGAGAAAGCAGATGGCTATAAAAATTCAAATACTAAAATTTGCTTTACCTCCAGTTTAAAAAAAAATAAACAGAAATTACCCTACAGATGTTAATAATTGTCTGGGGTGGGAGTCGGGGAAGGGGGAGGCTGGCTTCTAAGTAAACAATGCAAAAAAAGACAAAGAGGTCCCTGCTGATGTAAAACAATAAAAGCAGTTTTCTCAGCAGTGTCAGCTTAGCAAGCCTGAGGGTCTGTATTTTAAACCCCAGTGGCCTGACGTCACTCACCCTGATGGTGTGTGTGAAGGAAGCTATCTCTCTACGATGACCGACCTGAAAAGTGTTTTCAAAGCCCAGTGGGCTAATGTCACTCACACCGACGGTGGATGGTGGGATCTCTCAGGGTGGCAGCCTGGGGGAAGTGAGCTGCAACACCAGCAGCCGACCATCACTCACTCTGATGGCAGGGGGTCAGCTGGGATTCTTTGGTGGCCTCCCGGGCAATAGTTAAAAAGAAGATTTTGGTTCACATGTCAATGTCTAGCTTGAAAGCAGGGAGTATAAAAAGTGATTTTTTTTTTTTTAAATTGTGGTTCACCAGTGGCAGCAGTGCAGCCAGGAAGGGGAGTTTCCCTGTGAGGCCATTTGATTGCATGTGAAGCTTACAATGGGGCTGGCTCTGCCTGGTTTTAATTTTTTTCTCCCATATGAGCTGAGATGTTTTATTCCCCCATACCAAAGGGGGGGAAAAATTAAATCCAGACAGCTCCAACTGCACTTTAAATTTTTATATGCAATCAAACAGACTGAGAATATTGTCAGCTTCCTTACCAACCTGGCTGCCATATAGAGAATGTAAATAAATACTAAAATCCCAAAACATCTTGTTCTTATGGTAACTCATCTCCTAATGCAGAAATTGTCATTTGGGACAAATTCTCCCATTAAATTTATCCTGACACCTAAAGCATGGTAAGGTTTGCAAACAACTATGTAAGAGGAATAATCTTTGCCCCACTGCAAATACAAAAAAAAACCTGCAAGCATAACTCCAGCTGGTATTTCATCAGCACAAGAAATTATTTTGGACAGAATGAAGCCAAAAGAATCATTACTTACAGAGTAAGCTCTTACAAAGATAAAATTTTCAAACTAAAAATGAGTATTTTAAAGACTAAGTTCCAGTCCTGTAAAAGTCAATTAATGTGAATTACTTAGTGTATGTTAAGCTGTCATGCTTAGATGTCTGAAGGGTCAGAATCTGAGAGTTACCCAACACTGAAAACATAGCTTCTGTACGTAAAAGCAATACAACCAAAAAAGAAAATGGAAGTGAGAATACACATAGCCAGTATAATCAGTTTGCTTGTACCCCTTTTCTACCAGTTCTTTGCTGCATTAGACTGTCGAGATCTTTGAGACTGATGCTATTGTTTCCTACATAGTTCCTCTGTGCCACCCAGAAGAAAACAAACCAATTCAAAGCAACAATACATTAAGGATTAGCTCTAGAATTCTGCCTGTCACTGCTAACTGTGGTTTATTTGAGACTATGAAATTATTTGTACCAGAATTGATTTGCTTAGGCATGGAGTAAAGCTGTGCAACCTCAGCCTTGCAGGAAAAACTAAAAGGTTAAATTTTCCTCTACAATTCTCACAATGTGTGCAGCTCACATATGTGAAGAAAAAATATGACTCTAACTCTGCATAGTTAAGCTAATAAGCTTTCTCATAGAGACAATAGAAACTGTGAGCATACTGTACAGCACAATAAGTGCTGGCACATGAACTGCTTCAGTCTTGAGGGACAGTGTTTCACAGTATATCAGTGACAGAAGACCAGCTTGCAGCCAGAATTATGAATGAAAAGTTTAAGCCTTCATGAAAAGTATGGACTTGGAATGATTCTTCTGCAGTCACGTCAAAAATTCATGCATTGAATTAGTTTGGGGAATACAGCATTTAACACTTCATTTTCTAAGACTGTTACACACACAAATTAATTAGCTTAACCTAAGACACGATGATTTAAAAAGGTGTTGTATTATATGTGTAAATACATTTACACAAATTTAAACCAATCAGACAAAACAGTATGCATTCAACTTAAACCTGTGTAGGAGTATCTTACAGGTCTACTTCTAAACCTGGGGAAATAGTGGGAGACAGAAAACCTCATATCTCTCCCTTTCTCAGGCACCAGACTGCAAGGGACTGTTGGTGCATATTAATTTCACGGTAAACTGTGTACTTGGAATTGCCACCCATGCTGTCTCTAGAGAGCTATGGTTATTTGTCTTGAAATAGTCTCTCGTGTTTGTGACTACTATACAATAATACTTCAGCAACAAATGCTATGGTTACATTTATATTAGTAAATAAACAGTCCAAGGACCCTTTTGTACCCCTGATGCAGCTCAGCTTACGTGGCACAGCTCACATCCATGGAGCTACACTCTTTCCCCTCTTCTCCCCTGCTCCAAAAACCCAATCCAAAACCCAGAATGGCCTCATCCACACAGCTTATTAGGAACAGTCCCAGGCCCACGCTAGTTCCCAGACTGTGCTCAGACACTGTTTGGGACGGTGCTAATTGGCCAGGGCCAAAATGGTTCCAGGGACTGTGCTAGCAATTAGCAGCACGTTCACTTGCGCACATGCTCAAGCCCAT
Source organism: Grus americana (assembly GCF_028858705.1). NCBI lineage: Eukaryota > Metazoa > Chordata > Aves > Gruiformes > Gruidae > Grus > Grus americana. The sequence goes on from NC_072891.1 coordinate 19,524,441, forward strand.
CAGTCGCTGTGATCTAGCACAAGACGGTCCTGTCTGTGCAGCTGCCAAAGGCAGCTCCTGAATTTGGCACCCTTCTTTGACAGATTCAGTTAATGAGGTGGCAGCTCCAAATTCCAGCTGCCGTGTGCTACCTCTGTCCTTCCCCCACACAAAGAGGAGGTAGCAGGAAGAGCAGGAGTTCAAAGAACTGAGCCACATGAAGCACATGCTGCCCAAAGCACCTCTGACAGTGAAAGAAGACACCAAATATAAAGATCCTGAAAGCTGGATCTACCCCAAAGATCTTCGTCTGGGCTATAATGATCTGCCAGCTGATGCAAAGTAGACAGACTCAAACAACTTGCCTCAGTTTACAATGGAGCCCTCAAGGGGAACTGGCCTCACCAAACCACTGGTGCCTTTGAACAGCTATAAAAAGCTTCCTCTGCTTCCAGACAGAATATTTCTCCTAGCTGAAGCACCACAAAAGGGACAAGTTTAGATTAGCTGAAGTAAATCTGAGTAAATCTCTAACCTACTATCACTCATGCACTGGAAAAATATTTTGGAAGAAAAATTAATTAACTTCCTGAGATGCAAAGATTCTTATTATGTCTATCTGCATGTGACTGAAGGTTTGGTGTGAAAGATAGCATGCATTAGTAGGCTGCTGATACAGTTGAAAAAAAAAAAAAGACACAAAACTTTGGGGAACAGAGTTTTTCAAGTCTTTCTCTCAAAACCCCTGAAGAAAAACTGGTAAGTTCAAAAGTTCAGGGTATTTTCCCACCTGCATTTAACAAAGGCTATTACCTCCCCATATAATTCCTCACTGCTGCAAAATTACTCCTACTGTCTTACTACATCTGACTTTGAACATATTCACTAATGATTGAAAAATTAGTTTTAAATACTCCTGTACTAATTTTAAATACTCCACCGAATTTGTAAATCACTGTCCTTACTGTGTCTCTGTATTATGCTGCCCAGAAAGATTTGTCACTTTTCTTCTTTTTCTGCAGCATTGTTGCTGTTTTTAAAGGACAAAACAATAAACATTTTAATTTCCCCACAATTCAGAAATATTTGATGGGAAGAAAGCATAGAAAATTACGTATTTGAAAGTGGAAAGTTCTAATAGAATAACTTACAATAGAAAGTGTTTTGCAACCTTTGCCCAATACAAAGACTATGAAATAATGGCTCTAGGTCTGACGTTTAATTAGGGTTATATAATACAAGGGCGTTGCTTGTTTGTTCTCATAGGAAATTAATGCTCTGTTGATTTGATAACTGCAGAAGACATTCATTGACAGTTTAACTTTTCATTAGAACTATTATTCTTCTGTCTTTCTTAGGATGGGAAAATGCTGAATTTACTTGCTTGCGCACAATTTTTGTATCTGACCCTGTCAAACTGCACTGTCAAAATCAAGAACAAGCCTGACTTCCCCTGGAAAAACACAGAAAGTTAGTCGAAACCAACATCTCCTCCTGTAGGAATTTCATTACTTTTTTGTTTAACAAACTTCTAAATATTTTTTCAGTTTTTCAGTAAAATTGAAGCTAAAACTTTAGCTAAGTTTTTAAAAAGTCAACAATTTTTTAATAAATAATTAGAATATTTTTAAGAATATCACCCCCCACACACCCCCAAACTAAAAACTTTTCAGTCCTTCACAATATTACATATCTGACTGTAACACTGTGCTTTTGCACCACGCATTTCCAGAAACTTGATGTCATTTGAGGTTTTGGCACTAAACACTATCATATTCGACTCTTCATTTATAGCAATCTGTCTTCTTTAACCATGAACACAGCACCATAATGCTTCCAAAGCATTAAGTACTGTTACTTACTTCCCGTTTACAGTTACTGTATTAAAAATACAAATCCACTTTAAGAGAACAAAGGCCTTGCCAGTCTTCCTTACTTAAATATACAAAATATGGCTGGAATTGGTTTAAAACCAAAACAGAGCTCCTAAAAGTACCACAGTATGTTAGGGACTTGCGTATCTTACTGAACCAAGAACGTGGACACATTTTAGATAGTGAAACTAAGAAGCATGTTAAAAAAACCCCAAACAAACCCACAACAGGTGCAAGAAGATATAGCAAAGCTTTGATGTCTTTGTACAGAGTGCACCATTTTGTCTGTGAAATATAATGGCAAAGAATGGGGCAAAAAATACCAATTCCACTGCTTTTGTGCCCAAGCTGGAGGGGCCCCCGGCGTTTGGGGCACTAGAGCTCGGAGGCCGCCGAGCCCTCCCTGTCTTGCTGGCCCGCCCCAGAGACACACACACCGGCCAGCTCAGCACCCTCCTGGGCCCGGAAGCCTGCGCCATCCTTCCCGGGGCTCGTCCCCTGCCATCGAGAAGTCGGCGTCATGCCCGAAGCTGCCAGAAAACGTTTCTGGGCCGAACGCGTAGGTGTGGGAAAGGGGCGCCTGCACCCCAAACACATGCATGGTTCCTTCACGGGGCTCTGGGCATCAGGCCTGACGTTCCTCAGTGCTGGCGATGGGGTGCCAGCAGCCCCCCGTCTTCTCCCCTTCCCCAGCCTTCCCTCCATCGCATTCTAGCCCTCTCCCTACCCGCCCCGCCCGCTCCCTCTCCCTCTTTCCGCCCTCGCCTTCGCGTTTCCTGTCTGGGCGGAGGAGGTTTGGCCCTGCGAAGTTGCCGTCTCCCTGCGGCTGCGGCGAGCGTCATGGCGGTGCTTCTCTCAATGTCAGCGGCTCTGAGGCACCTTGTCGCCAGGAGCGGGATCGCCGCGGCCCGCCTGTCGCCGGCCAGGTAACGGGCACTGCGGGCGCCCCGTCGGCCGGCTAGGTGGCATCGCCGCAGGCAGGGGCCCACCGGCAGCGGCCCGCGGGGGCGGCCGCGCTCCCGAGGAGGCTGACCCAGGCCTAAGGCTTCGCCGCGGCCGCCTCGGGCGCTAGGCCGGGGGGCCGCGCAGGGCCTTTCCGCTAGCGGCGGGCGGCGGGGCTGCCAGCGGGCGTCTGGCCGAGGCCTTCCTCCGGGGTTGTGCGTGTCTGTCTGTGTCTGTCCCTGCTGTCTTCCTCGCTGCGATTGACCGCCCGGTGTCCTTGCGGCGCCCAGAGGTCGGGAGCTGGTCGAAACGGCAGAGGAGCCCCGGCGTGGTGGGCAGCGTTTGCCTCGCTGCCAGGGAGCCGGAGAGGGCGATGGCTCTTTCCATCGCCAGCACGGTCTTCCCAGAGATTTGCACCCCTTGGCCCTGTTCCGTACCCTGCAGGTTTTTCTTTCCGTCCCCTGCGTCATCGTCCCCCCTGCCATTTTCCAGGGGATGTGTAGCTACTCCTTCACTGGTTCCTTGAAATAATGCTGTAACTGGCTTTATAATTTTTGGTGGCACTTTGCTGTTTGTTCCTTTAATGCAGAGACCTGTATTGAAAGTCCAGTACGTGACCCAACCTCTAGTGAAGATGTGTGCGTGTGTTTACTTCTGTGCATGTCACAGGACTTAGGTTTTTGTAAGACTCCCTTCTAATCAGGAGAAAAAGTATAGTTCAATGCCGTTAACTATGTTTTGGAAATCTTTACATATAAACATATGTACAAGATAGTTTCAGTATTTTTTTAAAATCTATGGGGCCTGAACACACCTAGAAAGCTATATATACACACACATATAGAGAAAGAAAGACTATGGCCATACTATTTTTCTCCACTTTTTATGCTCTGACTGTCCCATTGGTTACTGCAGCTTCCTCCCTCTTAAAATGGCACTGGTTTTACAGTGCTGAAGATTAATCCTCAGTCTCAGAAAAATGCATTGGAATTTGTGAATGTGAATTTAGGAATTCCTCTATGCTAATGCAGAAACTTACTGTTCATGTTTGACTGCTTGTTTCTGCCCTTCTTTTAGTCCTCTGTGGTGCTGACAACAACTGTTGCCTGTGCCATGTGGTAAACTGGATCAGTCAACTGATCCAGGTTAAAAATAATTTTGTTTGTTTGTTTTGAAGTTTTACCACTCTATCTGTTAAGCAGTTATTCCAGAACAAATAGTAGGATGTAGCAGTGGCGGGAATGAACAGCATGAAAATGTGAGGTAGGGACATTTAAGTTGGCATTTCTTTCAAGAAATTTCTTTTTTGAAATAGTGCCGTAGGTTCCTTCCCTGCCACAGAAAGAGACTGAAGAATTAGTGTCCCTTAATATTGTCAGTAAGAGGGAGATTGAAGATATTTGCCTGAGGGAGACTGGAACTTACGCTTCACATTCCGTAGGAGAGTAGCCTGATCATAAACCTGCGGGTTTCTTGGGGAAGAGGCAGGGAAGAGCACTACGAGTCTCTCTTACTTAAAGTTTTACACATTTTTGCAGTCATTGTAAGTTGGCAGAGTGGGAATAAAATTTTCCTTGGAACAAAGAAAAGATGTTTCAGATTAAAATAGTTTTGGCAGTATGAAGGAACAGTTAAGGCTGTCATGCATTGCATAATTTTTGTAAAATAATTAATTATTTTCTTCATCAAGCTGCAACTGAAATGTGTATCTTTCCTCTTCTCAGTAACTGTTTTATATGAAAAATATTGTTAAGCAACCTCTGCAGTCTCCCTGCTTGGAAGGGGGAATCAAGGTACATAATTACAGAAAAGGATTCAAGGCTCTAAATTTTAAATTCAAGATGTCTTCCTGCAGCTCACAGTGAGTAATAAAATTAGGCAGAGGTGCATGGGAGAAAGTGTATCTTTTGCTTCTGTACTTTCTATTACTTCATGAAAGCAGCCATTTGGTTTGTTTTCCTTTGTGGATACCTTTCATATATACCATATAATCCTTTGTATTTCATCAGAAATCTAGATGACTCCAATATCACGAGTTTCAGTAGACAGCTCAAAGCTTGGCAGTCTGCAAGTCCCATTTCTAGTTTTAGTATCTTGCATCTCATTTTGTAGAAAAGGGATAAAGTAACTTCCCTACCTCACAGAATTACGAATACTCTTATAGTACAAACCTCTTAAGCTTATTTTCCAGTTATAACAATCAGCAACTGTCCAAAAGCCTACTTTTTTGAGAAGCCAGTGGTTTACAGCCTGTCTTGCAATCAGATATACAGATCCTGTGATACTGGTTTCCTTTCAGAAAAGTATTTTAACACATGCAGTTGGGTGCAAGTAGCTTCTTTGTTACAACTGATTTATTATTGGAGTAATCTATGTATTTGTCAATCTGTAGAAAAAATGTACTATATTAGTATGCTAGATGTGTATCTTAAAGTAAATATAGGTGTTGGAATTACTAACAATAAAAGTTAACACTGTTCTTAGGAAATGACTGAAGAAGATGCTGGTATTGTCAACTGTGAGGGCATTTGAATGATTCTTCTATCAATTCAGCACTATGCTTTTGTTTACTCACATTCAGAGTAAGGTTTGACCAAGTTTGGTACAACTTGGTTAAATTACAGTTTCACGTTATATGCCTAAGTTAGGTTATGAAAGTAGCGTAGCTTATTGTTTTAGGATTAAAGTTGAAATCCTCAGGCAGTAGTTCTGTTTGCAGTGGTTCTTGCAGATTTTTGCATGTGAAACTTCTGTTAGTTCTCCAGTTTTCAGAACTTCAATTACAGAATAATAAGTAATAAAACCTCTGATTTTGGAAACAATTTCCAAGACCACTTTCTAGTAGTGACAAGTTTGTTTTATATTTGGTTCTTAAAAATATAATGACATCCTCTAACGCAATGATTGAATTTATCAGTACATGTTTAAGCACTTCAAAATATGCATGCCTAAGCTGCTTGATGATTCTGAACTGGTTACTTGTAACACAGCAAGGAACTAAGTGTTAGGTCCGAAGTTAAGAGAATATGCAGCAAAAATGCTTGTATCTTTATGAAGTTCTATGCACCTAGTTTAAATCACTGAAGCAGTGGTTACTGAGTCCATCATTATTCTGTCTGGCGGTGAGCCTAATAGACCATCAGCAGATGGCTTGACCTGACACAGAAAGTAGAAGTGCCTCGTTTGCTTAGATTACAGTTTTGAAGCTTTCATGTTGTAATATCTGCCCAGGTTTCAGGAGCTTGAAATTATATTGGACATACTCTTCTGAGTTTGGCCTCTTCAGGAGCAAAGTTGTACCTTTTTTGTCTGTCTTAATCTAATTACGTCAAATTTTACCTCTTAATTGTCTGCAGCCAAAATCTGATTAAGGGGTATAATTTCAATAATACAATAGCATTTCATGTGAATTGGAGGAAAGCAGAGGAGGGACTCTTAAATGTCTTTGTCTTGGGAGAAAATGCAGTGTCTCCTTACATTAGAAAATACAAGTAGGTGCAGCTGGGAAAAGAAAACTTCAGAGAAATTTCTACTGAACCGGGAGTCAACTGTTTGTTCCAAAACCACTTGGTATTTCAGAGAGTCTCTTTATTTCTCAAGGTATTGCAGTCAGGATACAAAGATACTAATTTCTGTTGCAGAAGCAGACTATTTTGTGTGCGCCAGTGCAATCCTGGCCACACAGTCCCTACATTTCGTAATAATGGATTGCTCTTGTCACTTTTCAGTGATAGATGAAGGTTCTTCAAAATGTATTACCTTTCTCTTGTAATTCTGTTGTAAAGACTTTTGAGCATGATAGCAAATATTTTGCTAGTTCATCCTAAATGGATACCTGAGGTTATGAAAGCAAAGAATTATGGACATGTGTGTAGTAGAAAGACTGTTATTCAATTCATGCTATATGCTCAAAAGAATGAGGAGACCTGGGATGCCATTCAAATTTTATTCTTCAGTTATTGTATACTTAAGCCAGCTTCCCCCTCAGTAAAAAGAGGGGGAAGCCATTTTTGTGGGAAAATAAAGAACATGTAAGTTACAGAAGAAACCTGTTTCATTTTCTGTCTTGGTCCTTCATGAATAATAGAGAAAATGTTTATTAACATTTAAAAAAAAAGTTTTTTCTCCTCAAGCTTACTTTTTTGTGTTATTGTTTGGTTTGATTTTTTTTTCTTTCTTTAAAATAGTGTTGGCTTTTTTGTTGCATGTTCATATTAAGCCATATGTTAAAATAGGGCTTAGGAGACTTCCCAGATCTGTATCTGGGTAGACCAGAGAGTTACACAAAGATGCACAAAGCTCTGACTGCATTTGGTTAATAGAAGTACTAACCAGTGTTAGTGCTAGCCAGTGTGACATTTTTGTCAAGTTTGGAATAAGTAGCATGTTGTATTACTTATTATTTCATACAGCTGTAATGTCTGTCTGCTACTCACTTTCATATACTGTGTGGGATAATGTACGTGTGGTTCAGACACATCAGAAGCTTTAGTTTTTGTGCATAAAAGCCCCCAGTTCTACAGCATTTAATGTCATCAAAATTAATTCCAATGGCTAACTGCATCTGCGAACATTACCCGGAATAAAATTTCAAGGTAAGACCAGGGGAAAAAGTTTTTTGGAGGTCTTGCCCTTGCTGTGTAAGTGATGTTTATACATAGTTTCATTTTGGTTATTCATAGGGGAAAAAGACCTTTTAAAATTGTAAAATTGAAGTTATATATTTTTATCTTGACTATCTGTTTTGTTTTTAATGCATATCAGAGCAAGTACAGTGAATCAGACTATCTTACAACAGAATAATACAGCTGTAAACTGAAATGTGGAATAAAACTCCAGGGAGCTTTTTGGTCATAAGATTGTGGTGACATGGAGGTTTGGAACAGACTCGAGGTTAAAGATGTGGAGAGACAAATGGACATAGCAAGGGGAGAAAAAGATGCCCAGTTTGAACATTTAATGAGCATAAGTTTAAAAACAAGACTCCAGGCAGCAGTGATTGTTCGTCTGATCTTGCAGACAGCCTGAAGCAGTAGTTTGGGAGTAGATGTTTCATATATCTAAGTGTATAATTCATTTAAAACCCATTCCCTTTAACTCTGTCCGCACTGTTCAAGTAACGATCGTATGGATCATAAGCAGCCAAATCTTAGATATTCACTGTGACTGAAAACATCTTCAGTGGTTATTTTTTATAGTCACATGTCCTTTGATGATCACCTGGTGTCTGGCTCTTGTGAAGGAAGACCCTCTTTCCCCATCAGTTTTGCGTGCTTTGAGGGAGAGAGGAGGAAATTTCTGACAAGTAGGATTGCTTGAGCCCTTTTGCAGTACTTTATGTAGGATCTTAAAGTTGCTAACCCATCACTGCTTGCTTCTGTCCTGTAAGAGCTGATAGGACAACAACATGCCATCTTATTCATGACTGTTGTGTTATTCATGGATATGCACTTTTATTACGAGGTCAGAGTGGCTCTGGCGAACCAGAATGGTGTTACAGATTTCCTGCTTTTGGCTTCTGTGTTTGGCATTATGGTAAGTAGGGTGTAGTAGCGCTCCCTGGTTCCTTTAAAATGGAAACAGGAAGCTTTGGAAAGCCCCCATGGAGGAACGAAGATGTTGGATGTAAAAAAGCATTAGAACAGTAGGATGTTGTTGTCACAGGGAAGTATTCTGTCACAGATTAGAGAAATGAAAAAGTGAAAAATACAATGGATCATTTAATTTAGCCTTCTTCTGATGCACATCATCTCTCCTAGTGACCTAAGATCAAGATTGTTCTTAAAGTTGTGTGGGATTCCGTAATGTTTCTTAAAGTTCAAGTACTTTCGGTATTGGTCTAGGTGAGGAAGAGGATGGGTAGAAAGATGTGAAAGTAAGAGGGGCAGAAGGGGAAGAGAGTTTGTGAGAGCTGAAGTTTGAAAATGGGGGCAAGGGGGAGAGAGGTCTGTTCTGGAAATGGCTGTTTTTCTAATGTAATTATTGAAAAGTAAGTAGAGCAGGCATTATGACAGAAAAATGTTCCTGTTGAGTCTTCTTAAATTGCTGTTCATTATTGGACATATAACTTCGAGTAACTTATTTTAATTAGATTTGGTTCCTTCACTTTTGGAATTAGAAACCCAAAGAGGGAGGAATGACAGCCTTTTCAGCAAGACAAGGTTTAATATAGACAAGCAGACAGATGTCTAAGGTATGTTTGTACTGAAAGATAACTAGTAAATAAGCAATGTGCTTGCTTGTGTGCTAGAACAGCTGAAAGCTCTTCTTACCAGCTCTGTGGCAACTAGTCATTGTGGGCTCAGAACTACAGGTCACTTACCTAAAGTTTGCCATATCTTTAAAAAAAGCACTTTTACATGCTAGAATAACTTTTTCCCTAAATCTACTGATCTGAGAACCTAATAATCTTCTCTCTACTTTGAAGATTTGAAAAGGAGTGGAGATATGAATAAAAACCCCAAACCCCAACAAACAAACAAACAAAACCCACCAAAAAACCTTGGAGGGTAGAGGCAAAGTTTGTTTGCACTAGTATCCTAAAACAGAAGGGCATAATACTTTCCTTCAGGGACTAAACAATTTAAAATAGGTTCTAACACAGCGTTTGAAAATGACACTTTGTTTTCAAAACGATGCTTTGTTTTCAAAACAAAACCCCAAGCTTTTTTTTGTGGAAAAGGCTTTCATGTTGGTATTTTCTAATACCGAATTCTTGGCATCTCAAAGAGAAATGCATTTGTAGAACTTGTTACAATGATTTCAACCACTTTTTTTTTTTTTCCCCCAAATAAATAAATAAATAGATAGATGATGAAATGTCATATAGATATGTGGAGAAGGGGAATTCAAATGCCAGCTGTCAGTAGATAGAATTTCAAATCTGTGTTAAGAAAATAATAACATTTGCTTTAGTGGTCGTGGTTTAATATATACTGTTCAGCAGGTTTAACACATACTGGAAGAATACTACTTTTTGGGTTACAGAAATGACCTTGATGTTGCCTTAATATAAGTTTGAGCGTTAGAATTTAATTCACCTTGTTATTCCATTATACGCCTCAACTTGATGGAATATTTATATATGATCGCAAAGCCCAGAAGACAATTGGATTGTGTTGTGTTTCTGACTGATAGGAGCTGTCAACTTTCAAAGCTGTTCTTAACAAAACTATGCACTATCAAAATGCACCAGTAAGATTCAGAAGTAGTGAAGTTCAAAAACCCAGACTAACTTGAGAGTTTAATTGATACCACCTTCCTCAATAACGTGCTGCTTTGGCCTTTCACTCACAACTACACACCAGCAAAATCAATATCTGATATTTCTTTTTGGGGGGAGGAATGCAAATCAAATCAACAGTAGGAATTACTAGACCTTGTATAGCTCTTAATGTATTAGACCAATGTAACAGGTCTTCCCTGTGGCACTGTGGGAATTCTTGCCTATTGTTAAGCACATGTTGATGAGTAGGAAGGACGGAAACAGTAATTACAGTTAATATGGTTGATATTTTTAACTTTTATCTGCATTCTCAATTTTCAATGTTGTTTTTGCTGACATCTTCATATAACTTATTCTATGGACAAATCATGTACTTGGTTGGAGATGAAATTATTACCATACTTTGTGACTGTTTCTGCCAATTTTATTTTTTTTAAAAGGAATTTGTGAACTTTAAGCATGCTTGAAAACAGTGTTAGGCATAAGGTAAATTTCTGAAGGTAGAAAGGCAATGTTATTACTTAGTTCTGTCTGGGATCAGCACCCGGTCTTGTTCATAGTTACTATACTTTATGTGGTTCAGTGTGATGCAGGAAAATATCTGTTCTTAAACTTGTGCATTTTTGGTTCCTTCAGAGTGAATCATGTCTGTTTGTATTGGGGTTTTTTTGTTACTATAGGGCCTGAAATGAAATTTTTAGTATTTTGAGAAAAACTAGAAATTAAAGATATCCCACCCCACTGGGCAGCTATTGATTTTTCTGCTGTTGGCCAAATTGTAATAGTGAAATTGTCTGTTGTAAGAGATTGAAATGCTGAGAGGCTTACTTATATAGTTAGTAGGGAAGCTTGAACCTACTCACAAATAGTTTAAATAAAAACCAAGTTTAAAAAAATCTTCTAATAGTTTTGGTAAACTTGTATAATCCTTAAGAGTTTATTGTTTTATACATTTTATCCATGTACATGGTTTTGTTCTCGTGACAAGACAGTGGATTTTGATAAGCTTTTTAAATTCTTTTGTAAGAATTTGGTTCTGTGTGTGTTACAGAGTATACCTCCAAACTGTCTTAAGATCACATCCTTTATTGTTTCTAATAAAAGATACCATTAAACTAGCAGGAGGCAAGCTGAACAGCTAACACTGCCTTCTTTATAATGCATATTTCCATATTTCCTAAGAAATGAATGTCATATTTCTGTCTGAGTTTCAATGCACAATTGTTCCCTCCTGGGTATGTTTAGGTACCATTTTATTAACAAGCCACTTTCTAGCTGCAGTAATTTCTGTCTGTCTTGATCTTCCCTTGACCTGTGACTGATGTTGAGGAAGTAAACTAAGTTTTGACTCAACTAGACAGACCGTGGGCAGCTCCAGAATGTGTGTGGGCAAACAATTCTTGCAGCTGCTTATTCTTGGAGTGTTAACATGGAAGATTTCATAAACAGCTTCTATTCATTATTTTTTAGAAATCAGACTTGATGTATTTTATATAAAATATTTGAAGACCTATCTTTTATGAAAAGACATACTCTATATGTAAATACTTTTTCTGATGTTGTCATTTGCTACTAGTCTAATGTTCTTATAAATGTTAGTGATGCCATTTGTATTACAGTCCAAACCAAAATTTTGTTGCAGAGGATATCTGTTGAAATATTTTCTATATATTTCAGTAGTTTTAAGTAGAGATTTTTATGGATATTGTATCCGATGTCAATAATGTTCAGAAGTACCATCTTTCATTATAAAACCAGATAGGTATTTTGTGGCTATTTAAAGACCCAGGAATAAACAAATGGCTTACTATTTTCAGTAGAACCACTGTATTTTAAATGAAAAAAACCCCCACAGAGCTCTTCATGCAATAGCTTTGACTGTTCTGTGGTGTATTCAAGGAGTGTTTGTATGTGCTGTGTAAGTTATCTGAAGGGAAATTCTGCAGCAGTGATGTTTTGTCATATGTGACTCTCGATTGTGCCTACCAGAGAAAGAGACAAATAATCTGAATGTTGTTGTCTGAACTGGAATTCAAGAATAAGGTTTGCATTTGAAGCACTAGTTTTGCCTTAAGGGTTTATTCCACTTTAGAAAAGAGTGAGCAATAGCAAGGCTAGCAGTTTCCTTTCAGAGAGCTAATAGCTGCTCAAATAGTAAGAATATGAAAAGAGATTAGCAAAAGGAAAGAATAGTGCCAGTGGAGGAAGAGAGGGTCAGTGTATAAGTAAGAGTACAAGAGAACACACAAATAGGGTAGCTGATGAGGTTATTTTTAGTCTCAAAGGTGAGTTCTCCAAAAATGCTTGTAAGGTGTGTTTACATTAATAAATAGCAGTAAATGGAAAGAAAATGAAGAAAAGTAATTGTGGAACTTAAGGGCACTTAAGCTTTCTTTTAAAGTAGACTTCATTTAAGTAGCTTGGCAGTTTCATTATATTACTCTTGTAACACACAATAATTCATCCTTCATCAGTTTGAAGAATTGTTGCCCCAAGACTGCAGGTGCTTATACAGTACTCTCTAGAAGAAAGGACGTTTTTTCCCCTAAACTAGTGCCATGTAATTGTTACTTTCACTTGCCTGTAGAACAGCAGTTAAAGTTTTGATGTGATAATTTTTTTAAAAATTTGTGTTGGAGACACCTGCACAGGTTGCTTACATTGCAGCCAACCTTGTTTTAAGCTAAAGACAGATGTATATTCTAGAATCACACTGCTACCCACAAGAAAAAAACCTGTGTGGTTAGTATCTTTTTTTAGAAGAGGTAAAGATTTAAAAGTGGTCATTATAGAGAGACTAGATAAAAAGTAAGTCCTGTGCTTTGGTTACAAAGTAGTGAGGCTGAAAGACAAGTGCAAATACATTGCATACACTAGAAAAAAAATGAATTTAAGAGGAATTAATGACTAGTGAAGTCTCAGGGAGCAGCAAGGGCTGGCTGCTCCTGAAGGTAAGGCACGCTGGAAGCTGAGGGTGATCCTAGCAGGGACAGTGCTCTCCCTCACTGACTAGGGTGCAGTCCCACAGCATCTGTACGTGAGGAGAGCTGGGTGCAGGTAATAGGGTCCATCAACAGCCCCAGACACAGTGAAGTCATGAGCAAGGTCCAGGGTCTGTTTGGGGAGTCCAGTCTGGAGCAAAAGGAACCAGAGACAGGTTTGGAGACAAGCTGCAACATGTGTCTGAAGTCCATCCAGGCAACAGGGTCTGAACATGACTGGAGTCATACTGCAGCTTGAGTGAGGGGTCTAGCCAGGCTAGGAGACAGGAGCCAGAGCCAGGGCTGGACATACGTACACTTAATGATGTCGCTCAGGCAAGGGCTGAAGACCCAGCGCTGAGCTTAAATGGAGCTGCAGGGCCACAAGCAGGGGGTGTTTATGGAGGCCCTGAGCGAGGCTGGTCATGACCATTATGACCTGTTAGTGCCCTTAGGGTCCTGGTGCGTGGTCTGACAGAGTTTGTCTTTCAGACTGTTAATATCAGAGCACAAGCCACCTTGAAAACTTGAATTATGTTCTTACATGTAAGATGGCAATCACTGTATCTTCTCTTCGTGCAACTCAGTAGGCAGAGTTACTGAAATATCATGGGGGTTGTTCCACTCAGAGGTGTGTGAAAAGGAAGTTGGAAATAAGTCAACAAAGGGGAATGGCAGGCAGAAGAACTAAAAAAAGGGGCTGTGGTGTGATGAAGGTGTATGATACAATGGAGAGTAGCTAAGGTACCTGATAACTGTGGAATGGCAACAGTTCAAAGAGGAGTTGAAGACAAAAGCTTGGTGTCAGGAAGGAAAATGAAGAGTAAGGTGGCTGAGACAAGGCAAAGTGGACAAAGCAAGGGTGAAATAAAATCATATGCAATATAATATTAGCTAGATTATCCCATTCTAATCTAGAACAACTGCTGAGAACATACAGTTCTGAAAAATGACCAGCTTCTGTATGTCACAAGCCATTTGTGAGGCATTTGGCTGTCTCTAAGTGCCTTTTACAAAGTACTACAAACATAAATGGATAGCTCTTAAATACATTTTTTTCATAGCTGCCAAACAACTGAGGCTTACTAGCCAAATAGCTTCATTGACTTTCACAAACCATTATAAACCAAGATATAGTTTTCCAGGAACATGTTAAAGGATTCTTTTTTGTACTGTAGTTTAGTTCAGTAGTTTACAATTCAAGTGTTTGTGGACATTAAATAATAAAGAAGTTGCCTTTATTTATATGCCATGTTTTACAGACCTTGCTATTACCTTAGTAATATGTATTACTTAAGCTTGTAAGTGCAGTCAAACAGGAAGGCTAAATGAAAAGGAAAGAATAGGGTTGAAATACAGGACTGTAGTTATGTCATAAATCAGTTTGCAAACACAGAGGCATCTTTACTCATTTTTTGTTTAATTTTACATGATTCAAAGGCTCTTGTTCAAAATGCATAAACGTCCCTAAGACAGAGGTGGATTGTGGAACATTAGTTTCATTCCTCACAATTTTGGAATTAAACCCTTTGACTTTTGTTGTTCTTACTATAAAGAGAGCACAGTTTTTAGTTATTGTCTAGTTGTATGAATGCCTGAGTGTGTGTGGGGAGAAGTTTGACATTTAGAAAGCACAAAAAGAGCAAATATGTCACCTGTGTATTTTGTCTTTACTCCCTACATAACTTTTCCCTCTTCCTTTTTAATTTTACTAGGCTTTCTAACTAGATAATGTGAAATTCAGTCGATAGTTGGTATGGGCTGTGCAGCATTTCCAGTATTATTTGCCTTTTGGCTGACTTGCCTGCAAGAGGTTTCCATTGGTTCACAGGGAACCTGTTCTCAGATTTTGATTAAAGGTTAATTTCCAAGATTAGGCCTTCTGGTTTGGAGAATGACGTGTAATGAAATTGCTGATCAGCAACTGTACAGGTGGCAGTAGATCAGAGCTCCTGTCACCTGGCAGTAGTTGGATATCTTAGAAATTATGTATTCTATTGCTGTAAAAGTAGTACACCAGATGTCCTTTCATAGTTTTATTATTTCTACTACAAAAATATTTAAATAATTTTGGGTCATTTTATTCTTAACATGTTAAGCCCCTCCCTCTGTCAAAAGTGTTTCTGGTCTGTTTGCTGTAATCTGGGAGAGACCACTAGCATGCTTTGAGTCATGTGCCTGTGGGGGTCTAGAAGCACTAGTGTGACCTTGTTCAGAAGTTTAGTTGCAGATAATGACTGAGTTTATGTTCAAGCACATTGAGAAACAGTCTGGTATCGGCCTGGTACTTGCAGAGAACTGTTTCAGGATGTGCAGCCCTCACTTGCGGGTGTGCTGACTTGACTAGCTCTGTGGATTTTTGCCTGAACTATTCCTCAGCTCAAGCTCTTTTCATTGTGTGTATGCTTGTGCCATGCATGTACCCACCTAACTAATGGTTCTACAAGGCATAGTGCTCAAAAGCATGGTGGAGACCCCTGTGTAGCTGTGCCGGAGTAGGTTGAGCCTGCCTGTGCTTACTGTCTGGTCATTGCAGAGCATTCTCATGGGTTGTGCTGGTCTTTGTTGTGTGGCAGGTGCTGTCAGCTCAATTAGCTGGCTAGAGAGCAGCTCAAATGGGCCTGGTTTGAGTCAGGGGCAGTGCAGGCTTGGCACTAAGTCAAAGCTAACCTTCATCATTCCTTATTGACCCTGCGAAAGCTGTTTAAATGAGGGAAACTGATGATGGGCAACTCAAGCTGTGTCTTAACAGAGATGACTTTTCTCCTGGGTACTTAATTCGAGTGCTCTGGTCCTGTGGTAGTTCTGGAAGGACTGCAGCTGTGTTTGCATAATGCTGTGGTTCAGCTGATACCTTGGTTGTCTATAGATATCTGTGAGATAATTCAAGTAGAACCTAAAATAACTAATTTTGATTGTTTTCCACTTAGTAGAGTATTTACTACTTGAAAATTCAACTTATTTAATATTTCTGAAGGCAGATGAACTCAACATTTAGCTTTGAAGATGCATGCAAGTTACAAGCCACAAGTCAAATGCTTAAAGCATGTTTATTTAGTACATTTATATCGCCACTGCTTCTTCTCATGATGCACGTTTGACTAACAGAAAAGCACAATCAGTTCCTGCCCTGTTTTCCAAACATGCAGCTGGAAAAAAATGATATATATATTTTGCATATGAACTGCTTAGCAAGTAGAAGCAGTGTTTATATACTTCTAGTTCAATTTTGATCTTTTTTTTGCCACTTAATACAGAAGTTTCAGTAGTTTAGACTAAATAAATTGGTATTCCTTTCATCCATTCAGAAACATAATTTACTGTGTTTGTAATTTAACATTTTGTAGGCAAAGGAAACATTATGACGTGCCAATATTGTCTGAGAATGTTACTATTTATAAATGGGCAACTTGCTTTTCCTCCAAACCCGGAAGTTACACATGCAGTTCATACTACAAAATAGAACTACATGGTCTCCACAGGCAGTGTTTGGCATGATGTTCCCTATTTTGTTTATGTTGGAACGTAATAATAATAGTAAAAGTATCCTGGTAAAAATAAAATACCATTGACTCTGTTAAGTCTTTATCACTTTAATTACAATAGTGAATCTAATACCAAGGACGTACTACCCCACTTTATTTAAGTTCATGTCTCACAAGTTCAACTTTACAAGATGTCTTTATAAAAATGCATTATATTTGGGCTGAATACTATGATCTGTACTGTATTTGACATAGTATAACAGGCAGTCATTACTGTCTGCATTTTATATGAGAGAACGTTATACTGATTTCAGTCTACTTAATTGCAGTGTGTGACTAGGGTGGATGCTGTGGCAGTTCTGAGCTGGCAGCATTTCCATATTCTTTTTGTTCAGAATGTAATGTCTTTATGGTGGCTGTATGCCATGAAGTTTATACTATTCCTGATAAATGCTGTAATATTGAAAAAGATTTTCTAGGAATAATTATGTGTTCAATATATTGAATGGTTCATCATGGCTTCTGCTTCGGCATATATGCATATTCATACCTACTGATGCCCTGGTCATTCAGTATCAGAATACTTAAAACACCATTTAGAATTATTTCTAAATGTCTGCCTTCATTTGTCCTGAGGCACATGGGGTTTTCTTCAAGACTTTGTTTCATCTCTGTGTGGTGGTCTGATTACCTGTGCTGTGATATCTGATTTTCTTTAACATATCTCCAACAGTTGACCAAAAGGGGGTGCTAATAGATCAAACAGATGTGTTGCATAAAGAGATTAAAGAGCCTTTTTCTGTGCAATGAATTAAATCTCAGCTACTGAACTAGATCAGGTAAATACAAGTTTTCACATCTGGGTGTTGTGTAACATGCCAGTCACAGCATTGCTCTTCGTGGAAGGCACATTCATGCCTTGTAAATATGGCTGCTTCTTACCTTCCACTAGCCTTGTGGGGGATTCTTTGTGACATTTCCAGAGGCTCTGTGGCAGGTATTCTCTTTCGTAAGACTTCCATTTAGTTTTCCATTTATGCAGTTAATAAAGAAAAGCATACAGGGGTTAAGCATAGGTTATTTAGCAGATATTTAAGAAGTCCAAATGTGTTGCATTTTAGAGTTTGAATACAGATATCCAGAACTACCAAGATAAATGTTCAAGTCAGATACCTTAATATCCTTCATCCTGATATCACAAAAGACTTTTGCTGTCCATTTTTTTACTGTTTGGTTTCTCTAGTTCAACAGAACTGGTTAATGGCATCAACAGAGCTGGGGCCTCTAATGTAAGAAGGGAAGAGTAGACATAAATATGTCCCCTGAAACAAGGAACTCTGTTACGTCCTTATCCCACGGTGGGATAAGATGGTTGAGAGACCTGATACTGGTGTGAATATCGTAGTGAAGACTGGAGAACTTCCAGTGGCTTCTCAATGGACACCTCCATTTGTGTAGCAGAGGTATGGAACCCATTTGTGACTTTGCTGGAACAACAGATGATGGTAGAAGGGAAGTACATGCTTCTTATGGAAGACACATGGTTATATGATCACAGCATTTGTTTTTCCAGAATATGCAATACCTGTAGAAATTTTTGAACTCTGCAAATTCACATTTTCACCAGTAGTCATCATTAATTCATTTCATGTTGCTGAGCTAATATAAGAGTATTTTTACAAGTATTTAATAAGAAGACTGTGTAGTGTAGTCTTTCCCAAATTTCTACTCTTGTCTCAACACAGTATACAAGACATTTAGACTTACTGTGAGATTATAAAATAACAAATTGTAGCCATAACCCAGTCTAGATGCAATGTTAAATCTATAATGCCTCTCTAACGAAGTGTGCACTGTGGAAGAAAAAATGTCCTTAACCTTTTTTAAATTCCTAACACTGAGACCCAGACATATCATTAAAGTGTATTGTTTATAGCAGATACTAAAGCAGAGTTCATGCTGAAGCTGGACCATGATCAGATTGATGGTAAGGATTGTATCATACAAAGTTGCATTTTAAGTGAACTGTAGAAATTAGTATAATGAAATTATAATAATGATTAAATGGTAGTAGTGTAGAATGATGATACAGAATCGTATAGATCAAGTTTAAGGAATTTAAATGCCCCACACAATGGTATGGGGTGGGGAGGAAATACCACTTTCATAATTACAAACCAAGTGGCAATTTGAGTGGTGGTTTCTAGCCAGAGGAGCTGCTATACATGCATGCCAAGTTATCCATGTTTGTGGAAATACAAAGACACCTCCATATTTGTGTGACAGACTAACATGTAGAGAATGAAGAATCTCCGTTAAGAGAGTGACTAGGAGATTTGAGAGAGGGGAATATACCTCGGGAGGAGGAGTGTGATGCCAGATGCATCTGAAGGAAGAGGCCTAGAATGTCAAACTTCAACAAGAGGAGAATTTTGCTGTCTAAATCCCTGTGAACTAAGTGTGACATCTTCACCAGCCATACAGCCAGGCCTCCTTGATGAAAGAAAAACTTAGGGACTAGAAGACTGTGAAGGGTTGGTTATAATCTAAGAACCTGCAGATTGGATTAACCGCATTAATGTGGGATACTGTGGGAAAGTATCTGCGTGATCATAAAGGACATGGGTGACTTCTTTTAATAAACCCTGATTTTACTTTTGTCTACGTAATTTTGAAGGATTTTTGTTTATTCCTGTGAAAGAAGTTTGTCTGATTTGTGTTTTGAATGGGACATTAATAAGCCTAGTAGGTAGCAGGGTTTATTGTTGCTAGCTATTATGTGTAAAACTTTCTGTATAGTTTCTGAGCTTTAGAATTATTGCTGGTCTAGTTAGTATTGTTTAAAGTATTCTGTGTACAGTAATTTTAAATCAGAGTTTAAATAGTCTTGTAACAAGGGTAAGAAATGGAACTTCCTGGTCTTAAGGCCTTATCCCAAGATGTTTTCAAAAGGAAAAAAAAAAAAGCATAAGCAATCAAAAAGAGGCAAAATGGGAACTGTGGACCCATATTGCTTACAAAGAGAAAGGAAGAAAGCAGATTACCTTTCCAGATGTCAGTAGTAGAAGAAAGGAGGAGAACCTTGTGAGGATGGAACGGTAAAAAGTATGTTTTATACTTCTGCGAGTTTATCCGTCACAAAAGCTACCTAAAGGTCAAGGTGGATGTGGGCAGAGGCAAAGTATTAATTGGGAATTTTGTGAGAATTACTTCACTGTTGAGGACAGAATAAAAGGTTTAAATTGAGTGGTCACTTAAGTGATTTAGATTGCATATTAATTTAATTTGAAGGTAAAATATATGTTGTAAAGTTTATACAGTTTCTAAGGGGAAACTTGAGTGATGAAATGATACTTGTCATTGTGGGAGTTTGAAAAGAGAGGATTGCATGAAAGAGGTCTGTTTCCTGGTTATCTCTTCAGTTAAGTGCCTGACATTAGGGACAGACTTGTGGTGAAACCTGTTGAAAATTAAACAAGCACTCTGGGAATCAAGTAACACTTTCTATTAACTTCTAAATAGTAGTATTTCAGATCACATGATATTTCAGAGTTGCTGGTATTTCTAAGCTCCAGGTTACTTTCCTATGAGAGATGCAACAAATGGCATATCAACAGCTTGTCATCTTTAAAGCAAAACTGGTGTTTAATGTATTTTTACACAGAGACACCTCCATGAACTTATGGTTCACATTCCTAGTCCAGTGCAAATGCCAGTTTTCAACCACTGTTCAAACAGGAAGTTCTTAAGGAAAGTATGTTCTTTCCAACTCATTGCAATCCAGGGATGGACAGCCAGCTGGGCATTTAAGAGATGTAGAAGGTTGCAAATTCCAGTAGCAGTGGGGCTTTTTCCAGAATGGTGGAGTCAAGAGAAATGACTTTCAAAAATGATGAAGAGGAGCAGAAGTTTACTTAGGTTAGTAAACTGTCTGCTTTTGTAGAAGAGCTAAAACATCATAGAGAGCTGTAAGGCTGCAGTTTATCCCAGTTGACAGAGACATCTTGTGCAAAAAAATCAGCTCCCTCTGTGTGCAGTGCAGAGGCATCTCCAAGAGACATTCTGCCCACCTCTAATCTGGTGGGTTTTTTACCCTGTTCTTCCCTATTAATTGTAATGGTATGAAATCTCTTTATCTTTTTTTCTGCAGATACAGAAATTTCCAAAATGAGCAATTATCTGAGTAAAAAAGATGTCAAATGACATAATGCTGAGTGAAAATAATTTTGGAAGGGCATGTCATTCAAAGCTGATTAATGCTTTTCCAAATTAAAAAAAACCCAAACCCAAACAAACAACAACAAAAAACAGAAACAAAACCAAAGAAACCCCACAAAACCAACCACAAAAAAACC
Source organism: Grus americana (assembly GCF_028858705.1). Classification (NCBI taxonomy): domain Eukaryota; kingdom Metazoa; phylum Chordata; class Aves; order Gruiformes; family Gruidae; genus Grus; species Grus americana. Next base: position 19,545,282 of record NC_072891.1, read on the forward strand.
CCAAACCAAAAGCAAAAAACAAAGCAACCAAATTCAAACTGAATTTTGCTAAATTTTGTTCTGAATTGCATTTATATTACAAGAAAAAATGTGATTCTGATCAGCCTTACTACTTAAATCCTGGCATACTCAAATCTTTACATATTCCTCAGATCTCTCCACAGAGCAAGGTACAGAGAACTTCCTTTTTCCTAGTTTAGATTATTTTCTATCCAGAAAGGACCAATTTTATTGCGTAATCCAATGTCCTTGTTTGGCCAGATTTTAAGTAGTGTAGTCAACACGTGTCACATGCAGTTCTAGAATACCTGCAGAATACTGCTTTGATACCAAAATTCCTGGAGTAGGGGAGCAACTAATTTTCCTATTACAATGTTTTTGCCTTGTTTAAGGTTAGAAATTTTGTGGCTTCAGCTACTTACCATTGGAACTCAAGTGTAATGCTGCTGTTCTGAAGGCTTTTAGGATAACGTCTCTCTTGGTGTGTTTTTGAATAAGGACAGTCTAAGAGCCATTTCTTGTAGCATACTGCAGTATCTGTCTATTCTGGTTTTATGGTGTATGTTTTACATGTACAAATTAGAAAATGGTAGCTGTGTTGAGCCAGAAACACTCTGGGACATAGATTTTGAGCTATCAGAGTAGTTAGTTCAATGCTTATGAAATTCTTGTACTCTTTTGCACTTGAAAACTTCATCTTGTTCTTCAAAGTACCCTTCCAGACAGATTTTGTCATTTTAAATAGGGATAGATGTGTCTACCCATGTCACAAAGTTGGGTGTTTCTATAAACTTTGTGCTTTGAGTTTGTTGTTTGTGTTGTGGAGATTTTTTGAAGTTGTTACTGGCAAATTTAGTGGAGTGTAATCTGTGTTAGAAGTATAGATTTGTGGGAATCTGCATTTGAAATACTACTGAACTGAACTTTGTTCTGGTTGCTTAGTTTTATAGGGTTCTTGTGGCTTTCTTTATAGTCACTAATTTCAAATTCCTTTGTAGTGCAGGTTTTACCTCCTAAAATTTTTACCATGACAATATTGTCTGAAAATTCAAGGCTTGTTTAGTTAATGTGTTAAATCCAGAGCAGCTAGATTAATTAAATGTTCAAGTTCATATTTCAAATGCATTCTCAGCAGAATCAGCAAAAATTATGGTGGGATTTGAGATGTAGAAGACGTGGTAGATGCATGTGTTATGGAGGCTGTTCCCCCAGTTATGTCTTCCATGCTTCCATGGCTTAGTAGAATGAGGCAGAAGATAAACTCTTTTAATTCTACAGGTTTTGAATGATTGTGTGCAAGTTGTCAGGTCCTGAGACACCTTTCATGTTACTGACTGTTTAATAGTTATAGTTTATGTAGGGAGGAGTTAGTTTGGGTAGTTTTGCTGAAGGTCTTGAAATTTGGCTTTAAAGGCTGTGGTGTTTTTAAAGGCACTTATGGATGGTTTCCTCAAAAATTCGGTAAATGTTATCAATAGTGTTAAATTACTGCAAGTATGGTTTTAAGTATCCCATAGGCAAAATGTTAAGGTTCATTTGCATCTGCAAGCATGTCTGGCTTCCCAGACTAGGTAATCTTCTGAATAACAGTTGAAATGAAAGTGGCTTAGTCCCTGTTACTGTTCAGTTGTCTATATTCTTGCATTTTTGTGCCTCATTTTTTAAAATGACCTTAATTAAATGTGAAGCACACTATTAGCTCAGCGGATTGGGCTTTTGGGCTTGTTTCACTTGCTGCATTATTTGCCAAAAGATGATTTGTACTCAAAGGGCCCAATCCCGACATAAGTGACATAATGCAAATTAAAGGCAACTTCTTAATTCAGTGATGTGGAATTAGGTTCTGTGTTTCCATCTGTACCTTACAGGTTTAGTAATTATGAAAGAAGACTAACTGTATTTCTTGGAAACTAGTAAGCTGACCCATACTGATTTAAAAATGAAGCAAAATAGTTATGAGTTTTGCCCACTCAAAATCAGAAAAAATTGTTTGACTTATCATCTTAGGGTTTGTTTTGTTCTTTGGTTTAATTTTAAATTTGTTAATACTCTGTTGTTAACATGTAGAACTGGAGCTTTACCATTACAAATAGATTTAGGATTTTTTTCCTCTGATGCCATCATTTTAAGGATCAGAGTTCCAGAATGCTTGCAGCAGCCTTGTATTTTTCTGTCTGTTCGTGACAAACCAGCTACTGTACATTCATATAGAGCAGTACAGTCCTTGCCACTGGCAGTCTCTCTGTGACAGAGAGCCTGTAGGCTGACATAAAGTGCAGCCTGTTGTGAACTGCTAAGTGGGAGTCTGCCAAAAACTCAGCAGACAGAACTAATTGGGGAGAAAAAGGATTTTTGTGCCCTCATCTCTCCCTCTTCAATTTTTTTTACAAGACGGATATTGTTAAAGTAACTTGTTTATGTAAGATTTGTCTGCCTCTATTTTCTCATTGCATGAATCATTTTTTAACTTCAAGTCTTGCACCGCAGGTCACTGAGCACTTCCACATGGCGGCTGGCACAGGACCAAACTCGAGACACGCAACTCATCACAGTTGATGAAAAATTGGTAAGGGTTTTCTACTGCATACTGCTATGATACAGCCTTCAGGGTTATTTCTGCACAATGGGCATTCAGTATGGTATTCTGCGTTCTTCTAGGAAAGCCGTATAAATGTGAACTACAAAGCAACAATCCTTCATATGTTTTTAAAAGGGGAACCTAAGTAAAACATATGTATGTGAAGGAAATAAGGCATTCAAAGTGTTAAGCAATATAAAACGATGAGTACCTTTATTATTATTGTTATGGCCAAGGACCAGTATGAGCTGCAAATTATAACAAGTTGGTTCTTTTTGAAATCTGGGTATATTTTCTGTGTAGTAAAATTATACAGAGTTTGCCAGCTTCCTGAAATTGTCTTCATTTGGATCGATATTACTAAAAAAACTGTGTAAAGAAGCATCACGCAGGATTATTGTTACTATGCACATTTACTCTAGCTTTTGAATATGCATGAAGGTTTGATTACAGCTAGGAACAAATGCATAACATTCTTCTGCTAATCAGTAGCAGATCAGAAATTTGGCAATCTTTTCTTGTAAGTTCTTCCATAATGTGTGGTCTGTTACTCTAGATGCAACCTGACACTTATGTTTACATTGTTCAATAGTATAATTTTTGTAAGACTTCTGCGGGGAATGCGTCACAGCAGAAGCACGCTTTTCATTGGTTTTCATATCGCTTTTGAATCTACAGGCGAAAACAATTCCCATCATATGTACCAGACAGTTCATGTTGTATGTACTTTCTTGTATCCCTGAAGCTATATTAACTACTTAAGAAATATTTGGAATTTGTATTTATAAATTGAACATTTGTAATGATAACTGCAAGTTGAGACAGCTGAAGTTTAACAGGCTATAGGAAAAAAACGCACCTACTTTACAACTCTTTAAGGCTTTTTTTTCATGTTTTGTATTATAGATGTAGCAATAATAATCTACTCACAGGTAAAAAAAATCAGTTCTTTTATAAACTTTTCTGAATTTAAAAAGTAATAGTATAATTTCAAGTTTAAAAATCGGAGGAAAAATTAATACTGTATTCTAGTGAACAAGATTATCTTGCTAATCTAGTTGCGTAACTTGGGATTCAGGAAATTTCATTTAGTGTACAAGAGTTCATGAGTCACTGTGTAAATAAGATTCACCAAGTCAGTAGACCTACATTTCCCTTAAATTGCTTTTGGTTTTTGTAGCACTGTTCTTTAACATTAAAAAAATAATCTAAATTAGAGTTTTTATAATTTACAGTATCACATTTCCCTGTTGTGACCTCAGGTGATGGATACATAGATCTGAAAGAGACTACAGTGTGAAGACAGACCCACAAAATAAATACTTTCTATCTTTCATTTTGTATTTAAATGTACCTTATCCTAAATTAAGGTTGTACATTACCCTGTCTAGCTATGAGACTTTATACTTCCAGTTGAGTTAAAGTGATACTACTTTGAAATACAACCATTCTGTTCTCTTAGTGTTAGTTTAAATCAATTGTAAGTGAAGTGGTTATTTCTAATGTCATTATATGTTCTCAGCAAGTTAAAGGTGCTCATATCATAGTTCCTGGGGCTTTTTTTGAGATGTTACAGTAGCAGCCATTGAATACTTTTTTAAATTTTGATATATATAATGTATCTAAATGATTATTTTATCCTCAGTTTTTTCAAGTATTAGGTGAAATGTCAGACTAAATAGTATTTTCCTACGGTATTGTGAATGTAGTTGCACATTCTAGATGCACAAATCTTTTTTTCTTTTTTTCCCCTCCAGATTATTGTAGGGCCTGAGACCAAATGATAGAAAAAGAGAATATTACCTTAAAATTTTCATTTATAGATTTGGTTAAGTTTTTGGAGAAGTTGCCATAATGCCATAAAATATCCAATAATTGATGTTTTATTAATGGGCAAAAATTTATATCCCATTAGCAAGGAAAATCTTGACAAAGAGGTTTGATGTTGTTTTCAACTCTTTCAGGATTAGAAGTTCTCTAGACACCTGGTAAATCTCATGGAAAAGTAGAGTACTGTATTAACTTACTTTAGATTGTTGCAGTATATTTCGTAATTGTAAGTAGGATTAATTACAATCCATTAATATTGATTTAACATATTACATGCATTTTCTGTTTCTTTTTTGAATAACAAGCATCACCTTTGGGTGATTTTTACATGCATATCAGAAAGAAGAAGCAAGAACAGGTGAAAAATGGGATGTGGTTTTCCTTATTTGCCTTACTCTTAACTTATTTTGAAACCGAACTCTTCTGTCAGTTGATGTTTACAAGGCTAGTAGATTAATACTGTGGTTATTGGAAACTTCTAACTCAATATTGTAGTTGAATTAATCTGTCTATTTCCAGTCCTTCTGTAGACCTTGCATTCCTATGTGTATATGCACATGCTAGAACTTGTTCCACAGGGATTCCTTTGAATTATCTAGAGTCCCACTTGGTTCTGTAAGTACTAAAATATTCCTTGTATTGGTAAACACAAATGAAAAAGAAGGGGGAAGAGCATCCTGACATTGAATTATTAAGCCGTAGTTAGTCACCTTCTTATTGCAGCTCAACGTGTGTTGACTACAACAGAAAAATGAGTTCTAAGTGGTAGAAAACACAGTAGTTTAGACCACATTCATATTTCATATTAGAAAAAAAGTGGGACTTTTAAATATAAAAGGAGTTAAATGCTCAGCTTGTATAGAACACATCCAAGAATCGAGATCTTTGTCTCAGTTACTAGCTGTTTTCAGTGAATATTGAATAAAATAACTTTTAACAAACAGTTAAATCCGAAGAAAATAACATACAAAACGAACAAAACTAAACAGAAATATAGTTCTTGCATCACATTTTGAATCTCTGGCCACCAGTTAGGTCATATTCCAAGAGTCTGGACAAATAGCTGTGTGAAAAGTAGTCTCTCAAGACTCTGCTTGCATAAGGAAATATGGGCCATAGAGGACAAAGGCTGTCGGCAGCAAATCTCCTTCAGGTAGTGTTCCAAATGATTTAACTGTTTGTGCGTGTGGAATAACATAGCCTCTATCATTATTACAAAAAGCTTCAGTGGTTTTGCCTGAAATGGGGGTTTGAACTGCTTTAAATTACTGTGAGTTCTTTCAGTCGTCGTAAGTAGGGTGCATCAGTACCATTTGTTATATCTAGAGGTTGTCCAGTTCAGCATGTGTGCTTTAAGCAAGCTTCCCAGTCGGCGCTAGTAACACTGCATTGTGGGTGTCTAGCCTGGAGTTTCTACAGGCGAGGCATTTTTGTGAAAGATGCCGTCTGCAATTGGAAGGTACCCCCAAATATTTGCCAATAAAAGGACTTCTGTAGTGGTTAAATGATACCATACAATATTGCAAGAGCATTTCAAAATTAGAACAACTGCCAGAAAATATCCTTTGCATCTCTAAAGCAGAAAACTCCACTGATAATGTATATGCTGTAGCTCAAAGCAAAAATTATCACAAGAGCAGTTGTAGGGTTCGGTCACTGCGGAGACGCTAGAAATATTGTGGAACTGTGGTTAAGAATCAGCTATTAGTTGCAGCCATCTCACAGATGTTTTTATTCTGTATCAGGCCAAGATATAATAGGATATTTGCTACACAGAGTTAAGCATTCAAGAGCAGTGCTATTAAGTGTAATTGAAATAGTACTAAAGTAGTTTTTGCAGCGTTGTGAGAACATGTAGGGACAGACTCTATTACAAGCATGACAGGCTAACTACAATGATGCTATTGACATTTCAGCACCTGTCCTGAAATTGTTTTGTTTTGTCTATACTGTTAATTAACCTTTTTTCAGTAATGGTTCAGAAGTCTCAGTACTGAACCTAAGCAGGGGGCCAGTTTCCTTCTGATTGTAGACAAACTCTACATAACTCACTAAAGATAACTTGCATACACCAAATTGGATGCAGAAATTCTGAACCCCTTTTGGAGGATGAGTAGTTCATACTTTTCAGATGATGTTCAAGAGGAGCAGTAAATGCTACGTATTCCAGCAGCCTAGGCCAAAGTTGATTAATAAGTAAACTTAGTGGATGAGGGAGAGGCTGTGGATGTTGTTTACCTGGACTTTGGTAAAGCTTTTGACACCATTGCCCACAGCATTCTCCTGGAGACACTGGCTGCTTGTGGCTTGGATAGGCATACGCTTTGCTGGGTAAAAAATTGGACGGCCGGGCCCAAAGAGTTGTGAATAAAGTTAAATCCAGTTGGTGGCCAGTCACAAGTGGTGTTCCCCAGGGCTCACTAGTGGGCCCAGTTCTCTTTAGTATCCTCAGCAATCTGGATGAGGGGATTAAGTGCACCCTCAGTAAGTTTGCAGATGACACCAAATTGTGCAGAAGTGTTGTTCTCCTGGAGGGTAGGAAGGCAATACAGAAGGATATGGACAGGCTGGATCAATGGGCTGAGGCCAATTTCATGAAGTTCAACAAGGCTCAGTGCCCAGTCCTGCACTTGGGTCACAACAACCCCATGCAACGCTACAGGCTTGGGGAAGAGTGGCTGGAACGCTGCCCGGCAGAAAAGGACCTGGGGGCGCTGGTTGACAGCCTGCTGAGTATGAGCGAGCAGTGTGCCCAGGTGGCCCAGAAGGCCAACAGCATCCTGGCTTGTATCAGAACTAGTGTGGCCAGCAGGACCAGGGAAGTGATCGTCCCCCTGTACTCAGCACTGGTGAGGCTGCACCTCGAGTCCTGTGTTCAGTGTTGGGCCCCTCACTACAAGACAGACATTGAGGTGCTGGAGCGTGTCCAGAGAAGGGCAACGAAGCCGGTGAAGGCTTTAGAGCACAAGTCCTGTAAGGAGCAGCTGAGGGAACTGGGGTTGTTTAGCCTGGAAAAAAAGGGGGCTGAGGGGAGACCTTATGGCTCTCTACAACTACCTGAAAGGAGGTTGTGGCCAGGTGGGTGTTGGTCTCTTCTCCCAAGTAACAAGTGATAGGACAAGAGGAAAGGTTGGATATTAGGAAAAATTGTTCACTGAAAGGAAGAAATTGGAACAGGCTGCCCAGGGAAGCGGTGGAGTCACCATCCCTGCAGGTATTTAAAGACACATAGATGTGGTGCTTAGGGACATGGTTTAGTGGTGGACTTGGCAGTGCTAGGTTAACAGTTGAACTCAGTGATCTTAAAAGTCTTTTCCAACTTACATGATTCTATGATTCTAATAACCATTGTGAAATTGGTGTCAAATGTCTTAGCAGCTTCCTCTTGGCTGTCCAGAGGTAGCAGTTAGTCTGTTATAAGTGTTTACTACCAGATAATTCAGGAGTATATAAGTGTTTACTACCATATAAGTGTATTAATAGGATTCTCAGAACATGAACCTCTTCAACAACAACAAAGTTGCAGAAACACTCCAGTCCATTTTTTCTAGAAGACTGCATTATTAGCAAACATCACACAGTGTTTTCAGGATTGAGTCATGGTTTGTTCACCTTCATCCAAATCCCAACTTTGGCTAGGCTTCAAAATTAGTGAAACTGTATAATCTTTGTTTGATTAGAGAAGTATAGACTTTACTATAATAAACAGTGATAATACTGCAGCTCAAAATAAGATATACAAACAAGTGAAAAATAGCCTGGAATGATTAAACTTCTTCAAATCTCAGTCTGATAGTCTACAGTGCTGTGAAACAAAGGACATAGTAAATTAAGCTTTAACATGCTTTTTAAAGTGTGATCTTTGCTAGCAGCCTTTCCCAAGAACCAAGCGTATATAATATACTTACTCTGAAAACGAAAGCAGTAATGTGTCATAAAATTACATGCGAGACAGTGTGACATTGCATTTGAAAACTGTGTATAGGAGCTGTTTTAGCAACTCGGTGAAGAGAAACACTTGGCAAAGTATGCATTTATTAGAGACAGGCTTACTAGATTTTCTTTTCTTGAAACTACTATTCAGCCAAGAATTCTCCAAGCATTACCACTGTATTAGATAATAAGGATATAGTGGATGTTCTGTGTTTTGGTTTTTGAAAATGCTGTTAACCCCTTGTGGGTTATTCCTTGAGGGTGAGAGTTCAAGCTGTTCCTAAAGTAACTTAATGGGATAAAATAATTTAGAATAATCTTTTCTTCATTTAATCCACTCTAGCTGCAGTATTTATTCAACTGGTTACCATAAAGAATTCCGTTCAGGACAGCATTCCTCTTTAGATGAGGAATGTAACTTAAAAATTTTTGTGTGCCTTATATGTAATGGCTCTGTGATAGGGAGTTGCCATATTCAAAGTGTACAAGGTACCAGGATGGAAATCGGGTTGGGGTGGGGGGCACGCAGTGTTCAGGCAGAGATACCCATTCCTTCTCCCTAGCCCTAAATTTCTCTCTTGTAGGTTGTATTCCTTCTATTTTTTTCTTTCTCTCAATTAGATAAGCAGTTTGCATTTTGCTTTAGAACAATGAAAAATGCAAAAAAATGAATAAACCTGTTATGTAAAATGAGGTTAATAAAAGTGTTTTTTCCACCCTTTACTTTGCAGATATGTTTTGATAAACAATTTCTAGCTTTGGCCAAAATGGCCTTGTATATGAAGTCTGTGGTTTGGAGAAGTACTTTCTTCCATCACAGTTGTGTCAAGCAAGCAGGTGACCAGCTTATTTGAACTGTGTTGTACTTGGGATTCAAGACAAAAGAAAAGTTGTTTGCTGGTGGTTTCTAAAACACTTACTACAGTGTCTCTTGTCCTGTAATTTCATTTCATATGCAATAGCGTTTGGTTTGCAGTCATCTGTAGTTGTGATGTTTGACAGTTGAATGATACTAGTTTCCAGTGTAGAAGGTGATTAAGCTATAAAACCAAATTCTAGAATTATTTCAAAATTAAATACTTTCTTTCTGTAAAAGTGAAATATTCAAAAGAGAAGACTGTTTGCAAGTAAAAATACATATACATCTACTTCAATAAAAGTGTCTAATTTAAGAGTGGACTTACGTAGAGTTAAATACTTCAAGATCTTTACTTTTTGTGGTCACCGATAGTTTATTTGTGAATCTGCATTTCTGCTGCAAAACAAAATCTATTAAAAAGCTCTTTTTCTATTTCTTTTTTTTATTATTTTTTTTTCCTTTTCTTCCCCCTGTGAAGGCTTAAGAAATACTGCTCTCAGGAGGAAAAACCTGTCTTGGGTAACTTTGTCAAGCAGCTAATGTGAAATTTAATATTTAAAGGTTGTAATGATTTTGGGGGTGGTGATAATCCCTCTCACTTCATGTACACCACACTGGTCTGTCAGAGCATAACTAATTTCTAAACAGTGATTTTATTTTATTTTTTTAATTTAAATAATTTGGCAGTTTAGAGTTTTGGCTGGTAGTTGCATTTGGTCTTAAACACAGTACAAGCTCAGGTGTAGTTGCTTGTGTAGTTACCAGATTATCTAGCAATGTACAAATTTTCAGTACTGCAAATTCATTGTATTTTGCTGTTTAGCAATTAAATCTCTCTTCAGTTGGAACATCCTATCTCAATTCAGCCTGTACTGCTTGCTACAACTTGTTTTTGTAAGCAGTTTTAGTGTGATGAAGCTTGCGGTGGTTTAGAAAACCTGGTTGGTTGGATACCAATAAAGAGCTTTCTATAAGAATGTCTGCGGGCAGCAAGTTACTATCCATGATAAAAAAGCTTTCTATAATTCTGACAGTCCAAGTAAAGAAATTGCCATCACCTTTAGCTGTCTTTTAAGAGCAATAAATATTGCTGTATTACTAAATTTCAGCTTGAGATAATTTTGTTTTTTGGTTTAGAGAAGTACACATTTTGCAAGTAGCCCAGAACCTTGTATGAAGTGATACATAGTAGTATGAATGAGAGCAATTGCACTCTCATCCCTTTGTAGATTTATTTTGGTTTTAGGATAAGGTAAAGGATTTGGATTTCTTTGTCTGAGAACCTTTTCTTCTGGTGCATGGTAGTGCTATCTCTGCTGGGTATTGGAAGGAGGAGTGTCTGAGATTGAGGTTACACAACCTTCTACCATCTCGAGTGTCTGTTTTGTCTGGGCTTCCTTCGTGCAGCGTTCTTGTGCAAAAATTTAAAGGCTTTAGTCTGGAGCACTGGGTCAAAGAATATGTCTCTTTGAAGGGCATGCAGGTGGTTTGGTTTTTTTTTTCCATTACATAGTATTTCATTTTCTATCAAAGAATACTGATTTTCAAGAGCTTGCTGTGATGGCTGCTCAGAACAAATTAAAGGCGTATCATTGTGTCATGTTTAGTTTGTCTGGCTTCCAAAGGGTTATTCAACATACAAATACTTGTTTGATTTTTATAAGTCTAAATATGCAAGCAATGTTTCTAATCTGCAGGAAAGAATGCAAGTGAGCCATTGATACAGTCTAGTAATCAACAAAAGTAAGAATTAACTTCATTTTTGGAGCTGTTTTGTTTCATAGTTTTGCTTTTTCAAGACTAGATAGTATTTTCATGTTGTCATAAAACAATACCATTATTTGAACCTTTTCTAGAACACCTAAGTTAGTATCCCCTGTTACGAAATCATTCTGTAGATGACATGAATTCTTCTTGTCCTGTCCGGAACAGTGAATAAAAACCCTCCTCGTAGAGTGCTTGCTTTTCTGTTCAATCAAATGTGTCTTTATGCATTTTTATAGTATATCTAAGTTGTAGATTTAAGACACAAATCCTAGCCCAGCTAACAAAGTTCTATGTACAGACTTGAAAGTTGTTTCTAGTCATGAAGTTTTAGCTGAATCATTTTATCAAGTCAGAAAGGAAGAGCTTTCCCTGTCTGGAATGCCCAGCAATCCTGTGGAATCCTTGAACATCTTGGTCATCCTGCAAGAGAGCTTGGTGCTGCTTCATTACTACCTCTTTCTACTCAGAAGATCAATGATGAAATGGAACCAGATGCTCTCCAGTTCTTGAAGTCTTGTTTATCTTGTTTATGAGGTATCTTTGAAATACTTTCATGGCTGCTGTCTCAAATTAGGAACATTAACCTATGTTAAGTGGGGACATGGAGAGAGCATCTGATGTTCAGTTCCAGAGTTTTAATATGTAATTCAGTTGTGAAGCAAGCACTGTAGGGAAATTAGTCTCTTATGTATCTTTTTGGCATACTCAGTTCTATTTAGTCTATAAAGCCCATTGGCTTATGTTTAGTGCTCAAGAAAATCTTTGCTTGATGGGGAAATAACTTATATCCTGTTACCTGTTAGCCTGAAAACTGACTTAACAAGTGAGAAGAAGCTGAGCTATAAGGAATTTCAACAAAATGCTGATAAGACAGACCAGATGCAGAATTTTTTAAAACATTTCCAACATAATTGTAACATCTTTTAAAAAAATAAAGACAATGGTGAGTAATTCTGATTACAAACATCTAAAGAAATGGATAGTTTTCCTTCCAGATTAATTTTATAGATATGCACATACATTAATGTATAAAAATAAATAACAGTATTTTTCTATATAGGCCAACATCATCATCATAAATCTTTTTTATCACTGTTTAGTAAACACAATTGTACATTGTATTCTCCTTTGATTTTTTTTTTTCCCCCTCTCACAGTAATAGAAAACTGAAAGGAAAGATGTAGTGTATCAACTTGAATTACTAAATTTAATTGGTGACAGATTTCTCTCTATTGTGTGAGGAAGTATAAACCATGATTTCTGTCCTATAAATAACCTTAAAGGCCAAGCATATAAAGGCCAAAGCACAAATTACAGGGACAGCCTTCTCCATAGAACAAGCTGAAAACATTTTGTGAAGTAACACTAATACATTCTGGTTATGATACAGCTTTTTAGAGAGAGATTGGAGAAAGCTTCCATTTTAACTAACCTTATAGATAAATTTAAAGAAAGCATTTTTGTCCGGTGGTATTAAACTGTGTATTTTATTGGCGATGGTGAAACAGTTGAAGCCCCATCAACCCTTCCCATCCCCACCAGGGAATAATGGCTGTGTTATTGTTAGAAAAGAACTTTCTAAAACACATTTAAGGCTTAAAAGCTGTATGCACTAATTAACAAAATACAGTGAACATTTAAGCTGTTAAGAGCCGCAACATCCCTGATGCATAGACCTTCAGTATGCTAACACTGCATAACAGTTCTCCATTGTGCATCTCTTTAACGAGGGTAACTGTGTCAGTTCTTTTCTTGCTTCACTACCTGCTGTGTATGGAAATTATGTACACTATTTAGCACTAGCTTTCAACTTTTAAAATCCATGCATATTACATAGAAGCATTACGTTTTGCATTAGGGTAAGGGACAGCTTTTAACAGGTCTGGCTTCCTTGAAATTTCTTAAATGCAACTTTTCTAAAAAGCATGCACCAACAGGGATTTTGCTCTAGATTTGCATTTCTTGATTAGGGATTTGCTTCTGATTTTCTCCCATGTCTCACACCACTTGTTACTGTGTGGCAAAGATCTGTTACAGAAATCACTTTCTTTATAAAGGAGATGTAAAGAATAGAGAACATGCATCACAATGAAGGCAGGCATTGGTTTACATGAACTCAGGATTTCTCAATATTGTTCTTAGTAGCAGACCATGGACTAGTGTGACACTATTGTCAAGTTAAACTTTAAACCACTACTTTTTGGTTTTTTTCCATCCCCACCTTTGATGAATGTCTTTTTTTTAATAAACAAAAGCCTAAGTAGTTTGTTAAATTTTAACCCTTAAGGTTAAATGGTGTTCCACAGCTACAGTTAAATAGGGAGATTGTTAGCTAGTTAAAACTGAATCCACAATGGATGTTTCATATTCTGTAGTGATAATGTTTCTTATGACTTCATCATAGGAAATCTTACTAGAGTTATCATGTCTTAAGGCTTTGCCATACGTCCAAATTTGAACTCAGCAGCTCAGACCTTAGGGTATTTGCTGTCCAGGTTAGAGTATGAATTGGCCAAGGTGTTCCTGCTTCACAGCAGCAATTGCACTGCTTATATGTAAGTAGTGTCCCAGTTCACTGCTAGGCTCTGAACGTCATGCTTCCTTGGCTCTTCTGCAGCTTGAACGGGTCAAGAAGCTTTCCACAACACTGAGAAAAGGCACCCCAGCCAATGGTTCAACACAGATCAGACACTTTCCCCTCCAGAGGCTGAAGATGATGAAACAAGTGGTGCCTGTATTTGGGAACTCTACTTGGGCCTTTTTGGAAAATTTCTTAATGGCTACTTTAAAGGAAGCTTTGTAAGGTTTTCAAATGGGTATAAAGCAGATCAGAACTGTTAATTTTCTTGTCTTGACAGAATTCGTGAAAAACAGTAACTTTAGAAAATTTACTTAAGTCGCATGCTTATGATTTATTTTGTAAACACAGGTAATTTTTAAATTTTACACATGTAATTTAAAAAACCTAGCCACTTGTGTGCATGGAAGCAAAATATTTGCTTACATATGCTTTGACTGAGGTTTAGAAAGTATGTTCTCTCTAAATCTTGCTACGTTACAACAAAAAGTTGTTTACAAGATCCACTCTAAGTAATTGAGACTTTTTTCCACCTTGTTTGAAATAAGCACACTGTTTATCATTTCCTCAGTTTGAAGAATGTCATGACCATGCTGAAATCTCTGATGACTGCTAGTAGCAACATCAATCTATTTTTATGAAATATATTTTTCTCCCCTGTCCACCCCTACTTTCCTCCGTTTAATAATGATTTTCTGAATGTCAGTCATATGGAGAAACTGCAAAGTGTAAACCCAGATATGATTACCTTTCTTTTTAATTTCATTATATTTACCCAGACAATATTTACAAAACTAAGACATACTGTGACAGGAAAAAAAAATACATTATTAATAATTAAATAATCATTTTGTCTTGCTCTTTGATTCTTTCTTGGCAGAAAAATTATACTGAGCATGCAATACCCGTCTGTGCTGAAAGTGGGACTTACGTGTTTTGAATGTTTAATTTTTAAATTTCTAAAATGTTGTTTACCTGTCCATCAAGAATGCAGGCTGAATGATAGGTATTTTTTGCATGTTTCTCAAGAAAAATGCCTGTTTCTTTTGAGGCTCGTCAGGACACTGAGAGGTGCAAAATCTGAGATGTTTGGTTTTATTTTTATTATTATAGTTTAACAAAAGTACAACTCAGCAGCTTCTGTCATAACTTTTACCATTTATTGCTTTTATAAATACAATCTTTCTATGACTTTTGCAGGAGACAAATGTGAATACAAGCTTTAGGAATGTAATGCAGGCTATAAGTGAAGTGTTTTAAGATATAAAAGAAGGGTTGGTTAGGGGGAAGTTTTCTACTTAGTAGTGTGAGTTGTGTTCCAGTTTGTAGAGAGCACCTGGGATTTTTAGAAGTCCAGTCAGTTATTCCTGTTTACTCTTTCATCATGTTCTCTCTGAACCAATCCAAGTTACGCTGGTTTAATGGTGTGCGGGATGTGTTATGCCATTATGTTTGTAATATCTCATGCAAGCAGCATGGAATATTATTGGGCATGCAAAATATTGGGCAAGTGAAGTGAGCCTTTGTGCAGTGGGACAACAGGGAAGTTCTCAGGGAGGTTTTGCAACAACAGCAAATGCTTAGCAGTCGTGTCTGTTAGAGTAGTATCTCCTCAGCTGTGAAATATAAACTGATGAATAGAGTTTGCTGAAGCTAACAGCACTTGCAAATGTTGGACTGTTTTGGATGCTGACAGCTCCTTTGCATAATGGCAGTCAGTAGTCTAAAAAGTATTATAATGGACTTATGTTGATTCCAGTAATGTGACAATTTCTGTTTTTGTTAGACCCACTTTTCAACATACCCTTTTCTCTGTATCCAGTTTCTCTTTAGTGTTTTCTGCAAAACTGCCTATGGAAAGAGATTTTTTTTTTTTTTTAGAAGAAGAAGAAGCTTTCATGCAATCATTACTGTTATTGAATCGTGTTTTCTGTTTACAGTGTTTGGTTTTCTTTTTTGAAATATGTTTCTTTCACTGGTTTTCTCAACTTTATTAAGTATTCTGCAGGATGATTAGATGGGAAAACACGTTACAGGTAACACCATGTTGTTCACAGATTATTGTGATAATGCAAAATGATTGTGAAGCCTGAAAGAAAACTGTATTCTGTGTGATAGTTTCCTAAGGGCAAATATGCTTTTTTCCCCTTGTTGTGTCTGTAGCTATTAGATAAATGTTGTCTGACCATATTTAGTGCATTCTGCTCCATTTTTCCACTTAAAATTTGCATAGTAGATTCTCTTAACATTTGTTGCAAAAATCCCGTATTGAAGTGTAGAAACATAAAGGTTCTTATCCTGACTTACAGCCTAAGCAGTTGAGCACACTAAATAAAAAGCTCCTTTCACAGCAGCTATTTTGTGGGTATTATGCAAGATGTTCTGTGCTTTGATATAACAGCTCCTATAGAAAGTGTATTGCAACATGAATTTATAGCAAAACTTTATGCACTTAGTCTGGTAAAACATGTTGGAGGTGGGAAAGAGAGCAAGCTGTTGTAAACTCCTATAAAGTACAGAAAACGTCTACTTTCCCTCCTTTCTAACAAGTGTAAACTATTGAGGTTAAGTAGGTGGGGCAACCGGAAGTAATTACTAAGGCCAGTGGCATTTTTGTGGTTTAATAAAGGCAGAAGCTAATTATTCAGTTTTTATTTAAGTGAAATGATGCCAAAAAGGGGGTTCCTGCAGAGCAGCTGCACTCCTTCAGTGTTACCCTAATTTACCACAGACACAACTGTCACAAATAGAACTTTTAAACTTGATATATAGCCACGAAAGTGAGGAGCCCTTTGTCTGGAGTGCATGCAGAAGAACTCCTTTATACAAATCAACCGGCAGATGACGGACAATGATGAAAATTTGATTCTTTGAAGTCATAATGGTCATTGAAATGTGTGAAATTCTGGTATTGAAAAGAGAGCGGCTAGCAAGACTCTAAATCCTGGGTGGTTGCTGGAAGCTTGCTGGGAGGTTTTTCTGTGTTTTGACATCAACTTCCCATTGCTTGTTCCCTGTTTCCTTTATTAAGAAAAAAAAGAGGAGGGGGTGCTAAACAGTAGATGTTTGATAGTGGTTATGTACAGTTTTTGTCTATGCGTGGAACCAAATGTCATAGGAGAAACATGACACCTTTATGCACACCTGACCCATCTATTTAAAAGATTTGTTTTCAGAGAAACTTTCAATTCTTTTTGTCTCGTTCCCTTGAATTATTGAGTTCCATTTCTTGTCCTCTTTGGAATTTGTACTATTAGTGGAGTACTTAAAAGACAGAAATTCTCATTTCCTTTAAAAGTCATCTTCATGCCGAATACTGCTTTCATTGACAATGCCTCTGTGAACCAGTTTTTCTTCCTGCTGTATAGCACATTTAGCGTTTCTTATTACTCTGTCAGGAAGAGCTTTACCAGGCTTTCCACTGTGACAAGTGTTCTTAAATAGTGCAAGTTATAATAAAGGCAAAACCGTCTCTTCATTTGTAAGCAATTTGATGTGATTTCCGCTGTTCAAAAAAAGTGGTTTGTCCCTCTCAGCTTATTCTAAGAAGAGCCAAAGTGCCTCAAAATGAGTATTTAAATTTTTTTTAAATTAGAAAGAACATTCAGAGGTTGCTATTAACCCTCCCCGCCATGTATAGTAAGAAAAACGGAATGTGAGAATGTGCCTTTTAGATGATAGCCTGTGTTAAAAATGTGAAGCAGGGTTGTGAATTTTTAGTAAAGCAAACCTATACAGTTCAAATCTCAGGTCTTTTATATTGTCACCTTATTATTTAGGATTTTGAATGCCACACCTCACTAATATTTTAATGTGCTAGTATGGCAAAATTCAGTAAGGAACACTTTAAAAAAAAAAAGATATAATGTGAAACCAGCTGTCAAAAACATCTTTGTTTTGGAAAGTTTCACAGGTAGTTTCAATGAGAACTTGAACTCAGAACAAAGCACTGAAGACACAGTAAAGAGTTCAACCCAGTGCAGCATAGTTCTTTTCAAGTATTATATTGTTTTAATGGCATCTTGGAGCTGGAGCTTTAGCCCATTGAAATGTCGCTTAAAGGACAGGTTCTTCTGTCACTAGCTGGAGCTGTGTGGATGAAATGATCACAATAGAGTGTTGTAATGCATTTTAAAAGTGTGAGAAATCAGTTTGTCTAGACTAAGAGTGGGCCTACAGGGAATAGGAATTTTAGAGCTTCTGTGCTCTTTAGGTGTCAAGTATGTGATAGATGCCAAGCCTTTTTATTCCATATCTTTGGCAACAGCTCAGCTATGCTACAGTACCTTACATGTCTACAGCAAGGAAAAACAGTGATTTTATGTCAGGACAACTTGGGCTTCAGAAACCAGAAACTCATTGTCCGAACAACTGTCTGTTCAATTGCCAGCTTTAAAATGGGGAAGATATCAATAAACAATTGCTAGATTCCCAGAAGCATGGAAACTTTAGATATAATGATTCAAAGTATGAAGAGCTAGCAACACCATGTAGATATTTTATTTTTGGAAAGTAGGCAGGATTTTGTTTTCACCTTGAAAAGATTTTTATGGGATGAATCCTATATTATTAATGAAATAACTTTGATTTGGAGCCAACTCAGTGCCCAAAAAACCATGGCTTGAAGGGACTTATGGTTTGTCTGGGGATTTGGTTTTATTTTCATCCAGATGAACAAGTCTAGGCATTTCTTTACTATGGTTACCTTATAAATATAGCATTTGCTGGGTTTTAATACTCTCTTTAGATTGTGTTCTGTATGCACTAATTTTTTATTTTTAGTAGTATTTTGATGATTCTTTGGTGTGGAGGCTTCAAAAGAGGAAATTGTATATGTCCATAATGTTATTTAACATAGTATCTTATTTTAATAATTCCAGATAATTCTGGAGCCATTCAAAACCCTTTAAATCTGAAGTATAAAATTAATAATGGACATACGAGTTGCTGAGAATAATAATAGTAAAAAAAAATTGTAATTTTGAGCTATTTTGAAGCTTGCATATTCATTTTCTAAATAGGCATGTTTGTTAAATACAGAAATAAAGGCTAATACAGAAGCCTGTTCCTATAAACAGGCAAGCTGAAACACTGAAGCCTCACCAAACTTTACTGCAGGTGAAAACGTCTTTTTGTTAAACAAAGCACTTTGCCAATTCAAATAAGAAAACTTTAAGCTATTTCCTTCTAAAACTGTGGTTTCTAATTTCTAATTCAGAAATGCCAGTCTGTCAGGAGGTGTTTTGCATGCGTGTTGCAACATTCCAGTGACTGGTAGTGTTTCTTTTTCATATTACTTCTAGACTCCTATTAAAAATAAACATTACTTGGCCTAATGGAAGCATTTATAATGAAATTATTAAGATATTTTGACAGTTTCTTTTGGTAGTCTGGGTAGAAATGTCAGAAGTTGGAAAAATAGTGTGCGTGCCTGTTTGTTTCCCCTGCTGTTCTAATTGCAAATACAAGTCAAATGCTTTAAACTTGCTCCCTTGTGTAGTTTTGAGGGACTGATCTTCCAAAACTTATTTTCTGAAGTAAACCAAAAAATGAGTCTTGCCTCATTTCAAAGGATGATCTGGTGACTGCACCAAGAGCTTTTAAGTTTGCCACAAAACAAAATCTCATAAAGTTAGTAGCCACAGACATGTAAAGCCAGTGTTTTATTTAAACTTGTTTGCCTTTTAATTCAAGTCATGGCAGTACTGGTGAGAAGTTCAATATGCCTATAAGTTTTGTTGCACTTTTTTTAACTTTTACCAGTTTACTATTTGTTCCTGGAGAGAGGAGGTGAGGGGAGGGCAAGGAGCGAGACCAAGGAGCTCCCACTGGCCTTTTAAGTATGTAAGGAACAGGAGTAGTTTAGCATCCTTAGAGATGGATTTGATGTTTGATTTCACTCTTTACTAGGGTGAACTGACAGGTTAATTTTATGTAATTACTGTTTAGTTTTTAGCGAGAAAGTTCACTTTGATTATATCAGATGCTGCTGAGGGTAATTTTTCACAGCAATTCATGTAAGGTTTTTCCCTGTCTTATTCTTTGTTAAAGTCAGTTAATATTTTTGGGCTGGTTTTTTGATCCTTCCGTTTTTGTCTTTTTTAGGTTTATTTGTTGAGGGCTCACAACCCAAGCCTTGGTAGAGGAGGGTATCCTACTACTGACTGTGTACAATGTTACAAGCCTTTTTCGTTTGTTTGTTTGTTTTCCTTTGAAAGTTGGAATCTCCTGATTCCTTTTGTCCTTCACAAAAATAGTGAAGAATGTTACCAGTATCAAATGTTCCTCTCTTGATCTGGAACGTCGTCAGAAGAATTGGCTCTCAAAAGCTGATAATCATAGTTTGAAACATGAAGGGGTCAATTTTGTGTTATAACTAATGGTTAGAGAAATGAGGGCGCTGAAGTCTAGTATTTGCTCTGCAGTCTCAAACAATCAACAGATTATTTTGCAAAAGATAACCTCCTGCCTCTTCCTTCATGCTAAGCATAGCTTCTTGAGTCAGTGTGGATGTTGGTGCCTCTTAATTATACGCAGACTTAAGTCCAAGTGAAAGTACTTACTCTGCAGCACATAGTTGGCTGGTTAGGATTGTGTTGAGTAGTCGTGTTCATATGAAGTTTAGGCTTCTAATAGTAATGTAAAAATTGGGGATTTGTTGATGCTTCAATCAGTGCTCTAATATTTTCTTTAAGAGGGAAAGAGGCGTTTATACATTTCCGCGTTTGTTTTAGCTGGTACTAGTTGGAGCAGTTGTGACTTTGCAGCTGTGGTCAGAGAATGGGAGGAAAGGTTCTGTCCCTCCCTCCTATGCACTAGCAGTTGTGTAGGTGGGAGATGAGCAGGTTCAGGTGATTGATCCATGCTAAATCTGTGTCAGCTTCACTTTTATACAACTAGACTCTACTTTTCTGTAATTTTTTTCTTTTTTTTTGTAACTTAATTTCGTATTTATTTTTTATGTAAAAAGCATAAGCAGTATTATTTTACAAGCCTTTAACGCGAACCGTTTTTTAACAAGTTCCATTCTGTTTTTCATAGGATATCACTACTTTAACTGGTGTTCCAGATGAGCACATCAAAACCAGAAAAGTTCACATTTTTGTTCCAGCACGTAATGCAATGCAGGCAGGAGTTAACAATACAAAGAAATGGAAGATGGAATTTGATAACAGGGAGCGCTGGGAAAATCCTTTAATGGGCTGGGCATCTACGTGAGTAGTTACTGAATTTGGAATTACTTTTCTTCTATATTTGGCTCTTACTAGTCATGTGAATTTTAACTTTGAAATGTCCATTCTACCTGCAAATCTAGTTGTGTTTTAACAATACTCACAGTAAATGGTTGGGTTTGTTAGTCATATGGTTAACGATCTGTTATGTTTAAAAGCAGATTTTTAGCTGACAACATCATCTGGAAGAGTTTGAAAAAAGTGTTAACAACCAGAAATTTCAGTGATTACATTTGTGGTGCTGTTACTGTATGCAGCATCAGGGAAAGAAGGTTATCAGTTACTTGAAACAGTAAATCCTTCTCAGCTCTCAGTTTTAAATTTGGTTAAACATAAACTAACAATACTTCTGTTTTTTTTTTTCTACAAAGTTTTATAAATATCCTGAAGATCTGAAATGAGGACCCATAGCTAATTTTAAAAAAAAACGAACCTCAAACCTATTTAAAATATTACACTGCTTCAATGTTGCTAATATTAGTATTAAAAACTATTAAATATGCCAAAATCCAGAAAAGTACTAATCTTAGCTAAATATGCTATAATTTGTAGATGTAAGTATAACTTGGATGCAGCTAAATATTAATTCTTTTTTCCTAATATAAATATACTACCTACATTTTACAGCGTGGTTAGAATTCCTGTAAACTGTGAGGACTATGCCAGAAATTCTCCTGATAATATTGTAATTTTGATTTGAAGCTGTCTTGTTTGAGGCATATTCAGAAAAGTTAATTATTCTACTTAAACAAAAATCAACCACTAGAAATTCTTTTTCAAACTTCAAAAGGATACATTGTGTATTGAAAATTACAATGATACGGATTCATATTAGTACTTATTATCAAAGAACACAAAATTCTATGGAAAAAAACCTTAAAACCTTAAATATGAAATAATTTGAGGATGCATTTTTTGAGATTATTAACATTTTGAATCTGGTCATAGAATGATTTTTTTCTTTAAAATTGATTTATAAAATAAATGTATCCGGAAATATTAGTTCAAAATAACTATGAAATCAAGTCTTCCTGTTATGTTGGTTTCCCACAAAAAATTGAGGAGGCTTACAACCTGTAACATCTTGGATGTATTGGTATTGCAAAGCATTAGGGAAGCCAAAGCTATTATTAGATGAGAAAAAAATACCGAATGTGAATTAAAATATTAATGTATTAAAATGGTCTGCTAAAATACCTGGTCTGAAACTTAAATCCTGTATATAACAATGACCTCATCTTAAGCACGTCCTGGGATTTTTCACCATGTATTTAAATTGCTGTTTCAGAGGATAAGATTTCAATGATTTAGTACATGTATGCCTTGGATGATTCAACTACTGAAAGTAGCTACTACATTTAGCAAGTAATGACCAGGTTGTTTCATGGAGCCTAAATTAATTAAGTGATAGACAGTTGACCAGCAGTACACCTTTCCCTCCTGCCTTGTGTGCCCCCCCCCCAAGTGTCTAGCCACTAAAGTATGGTCTATTTATACTACCGCACTGATTGTAACACTGTAACAGGTGCCAGTAACACCTGCTTTAGTTCAGGTTGAATTTAACTTTTCTTCTAATCCCCTTTTGCTTTTCAGCTGACTAACTTCCCCAGACAAATTATTTTCTGGGTGGGATTTTGTGTGATCTCAGCCAAAACAATGGCTTCTAACCTTTCTAACAGTTACTACCATTTGTGCTAAACAAACCACCTAGAAAAATGAGCCATGGTATTAAGGGCTTACCTGTATGTTAAATTGTCCTGGAGTGAGCTTACTGTGGGAATTTAAAAAGGAATGGCTGTTTTGAATGAATCCGTCTCTGCATGCATTTTCATTTTGGGATAGGGAAAAGAATATTTCCTGTGTAAGCAAGCTCCTGGTAGGCCAAAAGTGAGTGTGCAATGTTGAGAATTGGCACTGCTAGGTTAGGGGTTTTGTAAACTCATTTGTTCATTTTTTAAGGAGTCGAAACTACTAGTTCACATTCTGGTAATTTTAAATTGCCTTTCAATGCCCAGAAATGCCTAAGAAGAGTTTCTTCTCTTCAGATTTAATTTCTGCAACAAACAATTCTTAGAAGTTTTCCCATTTACTTGTGAATAATGTAACGGGATTAGTGGATTAGAGCCCTTTAGGATCTAGGGATTTAGGGCCCTTTTCCTCTGAACTCAATATACTTGTTTACCTGTAGGTCTTTGCTATATTTCTATCATTTTACAGTCTTGTTTTGGTTGCATTTGTTGTTTCTTGGATGTAGGTTTTTTTCAGCGAAAATTATCCAGTTGTAGATCTAAATAAAATGGACTCATGACAATTTTTTTTAATTGGGAGGTTTTATTACAGGAATGCCTATTGATAGTTCTCAAGTACATCTTTCAATATAAAGCTGTAAACAAAGAAACATGGAAAATGCATGATTTTCATTATACAAGATCTCGTAGGAGAACAAAATGTGGAATCCCAGTTTGTAGTGACTGGTAAAACAGTTCAGGGCAGGCATAGGAAATCCTGTGGCACTGCTGTTGCTGACAGTGTCAGGGCATCGTGCTGGCCATCCTGAACTCCGCTTTGCTTATGGATTATCACAAGTTTAAACACATGGATAGCTCATTTATGGAAAGAAATCAAAAAGCTGTATTTAAATTGGATGAAGGATGATCCCACATGAAAACAGAGCAAATAATTTCTGCACAATCTTCATTTCCAAACTGCCTATTTCCTGGAAGGTTTTCACCAAACTTACAGTACTGAGCAGGCACCAGTCCCTCACTACACTTCAGAATTCAACTTCTTTGTTCCCACATAGTAATGTTGAGAAGATTTTTCCAATCCCAGTCGTGGAAGAGAATGATAAGCAGAAGTTGTCACAATATTGCGATACATTTGGGTCACTTGATTCTCCACTAATCATGTCATGGACTAATTCTTAATTCCTGATTCTCCTAACTGCCTTTATAAGAGAACTCTTTAAATGTCTTTAAGAGAGCCTGTCTTAGTGGCTTGTGCAAGTGTAATTTCTACCTTTATCCAGTTTGGGGTTTTTTGTTTGTTTTGTTTGGTTGGTTGTTTTTTTTATGGGGGGAATATATTGGTTATATAGCAAACTCCATTTTTCCATGTGTACATCAGATAAAATTACATTGTTGTCTTTGCTGGAAGCTAGATTCCCCCTCTTCCCCTCCCCCTCTGCCAGTCACAGGCTTTGTCCTTTATTGTAGAGAGTTCAATGTATCTTGGGTTGCTTTTTCTCTTCATTTGCCCTTCTAGCTTCAAAGAGAGAACAGTTGAGAGGCAGCTCCTTCAATAGTTTGTTGCAATTTGGTCTTGTCTTCCCAGTTGTCTCCCAGGCTCATGTGCAGTGTTGTTTCACGGACGCATTATCTAATCATTGTGCTGCTACAACTGGTATCTTATTTCTCTAAAAGTTTGGTAGATTAATTTTAGAACCTTTTTTTTTTCATCCTTTGTCATTGTTCTTAAATTAAGCTTTTATAGCAACAAATAAGGCAGTTTGGTTTTTTAACTGAAATGTTAATTTGTTTCAAAAAGCTTTTAGCAGTTTGATTCCTTTCAGAAATGCAGTTGAGGAATAGTTCATCATCTAAAACTAACCACTGTGTATATAGTTAGCTAGCAGTTTGCGTTTCTGAGCTTCGTTTTCAGTGGTGGCCTGTGATCTGCTTGCTGTACTGGAATAATTTGTGGAGGTCATGTGACCTCAGCCAAGCCAAAGCTGAACTCTTGAGATTTTTAAGTACTTTTCAGTCTCTGATTAATTCCTGCTCTGATCACTTTGATATTCTGCTCTTTTCTGTATAAGATTATTCTTTCCCTAGCTACTCTATGGACTCCTGGTCTCCTTGAAATGTTCAAAATTACCTTAAGCCTCCTAATCTTCCAAAAAGAGAGGGACTACACGGCTTTAAAAATTAAAAAGATTGTTGCAGAGCACATATTATAACCTCAGCAGGTGGTTAGACATGCTTTTTTAATAAAAAACTTAAAAAATTAATTTCTGCAAGGAGTTGGGAGGGAAGTTTAACAGACTGAAAGAGTGAAACAATACTGTGCAGAAAGTAAGTGCTAATCCTGGAAATAACTAAAAGTAAAGGGATTTTGAATGTCTTGTGAGGTGGTATACTACAGAAAGTTGTGTAACACAGCATTTGACTAGCATTTGAAATACAGATACAATTATTTTATGTTTCAACTGTGCTTAAAATTTGTCATCTGATTTCTTACAGAGCTGATCCATTATCCAATATGGTTCTTACTTTCTCTACTAAAGAAGATGCCGTTGCCTTTGCTGAAAAAAATGGTATGTATTGGATATAAGGGATTCAGCTATGTATAGGCAATCTGATCTCAAAGTATTAACAACAGAAAAAGTGCAGCATAAAGTACTTTTCCTCTGTTGCACAAAATTGGCAGATCATTAGTGCTCTACTTGAGGAGGAGGAAAACGGGAATATTTCCAAGGGCGCAGAAGGCATTGAATCTAGACCTTCCACTTTCTGGAAAAGTGTTTCAGCCTCTTAGCGTTAATATTGCAATGCTTTTGCAAGTATCTGTGTTTTCAATGAGAAATGAGCCTTGCTCAGGTCTTGGAGGAAGATTCATATTAATACTTTAAGAGTATCCCAGGCTGAAGTTCCAAGCTACATGCCAGTGGGATTTTTGACTGAAGGCTTGACATGAGCATTTCAATTCTATTTAAGGAAGGACTCTCAGAACGCTTGTGAATGTGTGATAGAAAAACTAAAACTAAGTGACTACCGAGTAAGCACATTGGACTTTAGTTTTGGCCATGTTGCAGAATGAATTTGTCATAGAATCGTAGAATATCTCACAGTGGAGACGAGTGATGAGTGGTGTTCCTCAGTGGTCAGTATTGGGACTGGAGCTGTTGAACATCTTTGTTGGTGAGGGGGATCAAGTGCACCCTCAGCAAGTTTGCCAACACCACCAAGCTGTGTGGTGAGGTTGACACACTGGAGGGAAGGGATGCCATCCAGAAGGACCTGGACAGGCTTGAGAGGTGGGCCTGTGTGAACTTCATGAAGTTCAGCAAGGCCAAGTGCAAGATCCCGCACATGGATTTGGGCAATCCCAAGCACAAGTACGGGCTGGGCAAAGAATAGATTGAAAGCAGCCCTGAGGAGAAGGACTTGGGGGTATTGATTGATGAGTAGCTCAACATGAGCTGGCAGTGTGTGCTTGCAGCCCAGAAAGCCAACCATATCCTGGGCTGCATCAAAAACAGCGTGACCAGCAGGTCAAGGGAGGTGATTCTGCCCCGCTGCTATGCTCTTGTGAGACCCCACCTGGAGTACTGTGTGCAGCTCTAGGGGCCCCAGAACGACATGGAGCTGTTGGAGCCAGTCCAGAGGAGGGCCACAAAGATGAACAAAGGGCTGGAGCACCTCTCCTATGAGGACAGGCTGAGAGAGTTGGGGTTGTTCAGCCTGGAGAAGAGAAGGCTCCAGGGAGACCTTATAGCAGCCTCCCAGTACCTGAAAGGGGCCTACAGGAAAGCTGGAGAGGGCCTGTTTACAAGGGCATGGAGTGACAGGACAAGGGGTAATGGCTTTAACCTGAAGGAGGGTCGATTTAGATTAGATATTAGGAAGAAATTCTTTACTGTGAGGGTGGTGAGGCACTGGAACAGGTTGCCCAGAGAAGTTGTGGATGCCCCATCCCTGGAAGTGTTCAAGGCCAGGTTGGATGGGGCTTTGAGCAACCTGGTCTAGTGGATGGTGTCCCTGCCCGTGACAAGGGGGTTGGAACTAGATGATCTCTGAGGTCCCTTCCAACCCAAACCATTCTATGATTCTGCATTGGAAGGGAGCTATAAAGATCATAAAGTCCAACTCCCTGCTCCTCACAGGACTGCCTAAAAGTAAACCATATGACTAAGAGTGTTGTCCAGACACTTCTGGAACTCTGACAGGCTTGGTGCTGTGACCACTTCCCTCGGTAGCCTGTTCCAGGGACTGTCCACCCTCTCAGTGAAGAACCTGTTCCTAATGTCCAGTCTGAACTTCTCCTGACACAACTTCATTCCATGTCCTCGTGTCCTATCGTTGGTCACCAGAGAGAGGAGATCAGCACCTCCCTTCCGCTGCCCCCCTTGAGGAGGCTTTAGGTTGAGGTTGAGGTTGAACTCTTCCCAAGTACAACACTAAAGTCTAAAACACTTACACTTGATGATTGTTCATATTTGAGAAAGAAATAGTAGAAAAGCCAGTGTAATTAGTTAATATTTTTAATGCTAATGACGTATCAAGAGGACTGTATTTGTAAACTTAATTGGTTATTTAGGCTTATATTTTCTCACAGAATTATGGTACTGCAAGCAGTATCCATAATCTCAGCTTTTTGAATATTCATCAGTCCTTTTAACTGTTGGTATGAATTTTTCGCTAGGTTTTTTGGGTTTCTAAAAACATGAATTTTCCTGAAAGAGCTGGGCTTGATGCTTAGTGCTCATGGATGTGAGA
Organism: Grus americana; assembly: GCF_028858705.1. NCBI lineage: Eukaryota > Metazoa > Chordata > Aves > Gruiformes > Gruidae > Grus > Grus americana. The sequence continues at coordinate 19,572,556 of NC_072891.1, forward strand.
AAGATTAATTGCACTGAGTTAAAGCCAGGAATAATGCACACGGACTGTTAGCTTCTTCAGAAGTCTTCCCTGTGGTCTACAGTTTTCAACTATATTTAGTCTGGGGTAAGAGAGTAAAATTTCTTGGTCAGACCAAATTGTGCAAAGTTGATAGATGGCTTATGCTGTATACCAGGATAAGTCCATTAACTTAAACAATTAAGAAGCTAAACCATTTAATGTGCAATTTATTTGTACTTTTTAATGGTACAGGCTAGTATGGCTAGTATTTAATTCCTCTATTCATTTTTGAAGGCGTCTTTTTTTAAAAACAAACCTTTTTTTTACCATAATCGAGATGTGCAAACCTTTCTGCAGATGCTGGCTTGCCTAAATTATTACTCCATTTTTATTTAAGGTGGCTTAGTTTTATGCATACGATATGTGCATAGTATTTTCTGTCGTAATAGCTTCAGTATCAGATGTAGCTGGAAATATAAATTTTACAACATTTACTTGTTCTTTTAGAAAGAAATGAGAAACTTAGGCACACATTTGCAATGGAACTTAGCTTCTAAACTGAGGTGTTACTGAAACATGTTTAAGTCCAGGAACACAAATATTTACCTCTCTGTCCTTCCCATATGAACCACCCAAGTTTTCCATTACAAAATTCCTTACGAACCTCAAGTTTAATTTCTGCAAATCCCAGATATATTGATATGATTGGGAAACCCGAGAGTTATTTCTCATCTAAGAAGCTCAGCTGTCTTTCTGCCCTGCTCCATCTCTTGTGTTTTCTAATGTAGGGATAACTGCAGTGAATACAGTAACGGGAGAGATCTCTGTCCAAAATATGACAGCTGAGGATGGTCTGAAGTTGAGGCAAGGGAGGAAACACTTGTAACTGGATGAACTTAAAAGTTTAGCCTGTTGACTTAAACTCTTTTTTGTTCTGACATCACCGAGGCAGTTGTTTAAAATACACAGCTTTAGGAACAAGGATGGAGAGTTTTTCTACTCCACAATAACCTTTAGTCAGGTGATAAGAGCGTTCTTCCAGAGGCGATGAAACCTGCTTTATATCCACTTGGCTTGTGTGGCAGGGTTCTGGGCCAGAATTACCTCCCTCACCATTGTGGTATTTCTATAAAAGTGACTTCTGCTCTCTGTTGTGAACAACTGAAGGTGCCTGACTCAAGGACACTCTTCCAGAGTGTTGAACTGTTATCACATATGGTGGCATCTTGCAATCCAAAGTAAGATGTAACTAACTTTGTGGATTTTTGATAGCTATGGCAGCCCAAGTCATTGTGCTGGCAGTTGTGAATCTCTTTTGGAGGCACTCGGCACCTCTCTATCTAGTGTATAAAAAGATGAAGCGGTAACTTGGGGCTGTAGATCCCATTCCAGCAGCCAAGTGCTTCAAAGTTAGGTGTTACAATGCTGAATGTTGCAATTCCAAAGTCTGTGACTGGATCTAGTTCTGGCTGTCTGCTCAAGCTTATATTTTTAATCAGAACAGGAGACAAAACCAGTGCTCTCACAGATGGAAAGAATAAGTTTTTAAAACCTCTATTCCATTATTTCTTATGGAGAATAATTAACTTGGAAATTAACATTGGTTCAGCCTAATAAACATGAAGATGTTTGTGTGACATTTGTGAATACGCAAAATTGAGGCACAGTGACATGACAACTTGTGTATCTTATGAAACATGTTTTGATATGTAGATGTGTCTTGAGTGTTTTCTGTGAACATCTTAAAATGAAAAAATTCAGATATATGTTAAACCTTTTAGGATTTATCAAGTTTTTGTTTTAAAACTAAGGAAGAAAAGTATCGCCTTATTAGTATCAGTTAAAACTGCATACTTAACAACTTCTAGCTTCAACTCAAGTATCTCAACTTTGAGTGAAATGTTGCAGCTAAAGAGACCAAACTTTGGAATACTGAGTGCTGCCCTGGCAAATTTCCAGGCACCTGGAGGCTGCAACCAATTTGCATTTTGATTTACATAAACACTAATGTCTCCACCTCCTCTTTTCTGACATTTTTTAGCATTTCTCTTGCTTAACTATCACATAATTTACTTGTCTTCTATCACTTCATTCCTTTTTCTTTTACTCCTAATTTTTTATGTTCTTCAAAAATGTTAAGTATTAAACTACTTTCTAATGCTGAAGTTTTTTCTTTGTTCTTCCTTTCTTTGGTCTTCCCACCCTTCTTTTTCTGTAGCTTTCCAAGGTCTCCATTCTCTCCTAGCCTTTGGGATTGATCTTCTCAATGCTATTTTTTTCCACATTTCTTTATCTTTATTTTGATTTCCTGTCCCAGTGTACACAGAGCCTTAGTGCTTCTGTGATGTTGTGGAGCCATGAACTTGCAGGACAGTCAGTGTTTGCTGTTGAACTTTTCACTGATGACTGTCAAGTTTTTTGCAGGAGTAAAGAAAATGGAGATACATAGTACGGGGAAGTCCTATCAACTGGAAGAACAGGCATGTCACATCTATGGCATTTCAGTATTCTCTGCTGCCAACTACCAAGGAATAAACTATTGCATGCCTACACGGAGAAAAAGATATTAAAGTTAAAAGGTTTAAGTTGCATTTGCTCTATACTGTATGCTAAGAATACTTAGAATTCTCTTTGTTTCTTGTCTCCCCCCACCATTTCCCTGTAATCTCCAGGCTGGAGCTATGATGTTGAAGAGAAGAAGATTCCAAAACCTAAATCCAAGTCTTATGGTGCAAATTTTTCTTGGAACAAAAGAACAAGGGTGTCTACAAAATAGGTTGGCATTGGCTGTCTGACTGAATAAAGTCAGCTGTGCTATATTTATAGTCCGTGTATAATACATCTCTTAATCTCCTAATAAATTTGACCTTTAAAGTACAGATGCATCTTGTGATGTCTATTTAAAATGTTTTTGATGTCTCCAATTGAACCTGTTACAAACTTCCCTATAAATAGAGGAGATTTGGAGTGTTCATACTTCTAAAAAATTGCTGTACTAAGAATCCATCAAAAGGAATGTTTGAAATCAGCTGCAACTTTAAAGATTATGGTTTATCTTTGATGGTAATTTTATATTAACTATCTTGTTTAAACTTATTAGCCTTGCATACACAAATTGTCTCAGTAGAAGCTGGGGGTTTTGAGAATTTTGTCAATTGAAGAGCAAAATAAGATATATAAAACGTAACATTGGAGTATAACGTACACTATTCTGTATAAATGTGTATTATATAGCCTCCTTTGTGCCCAGATTAATATTCTCATTATTCCAGAAGCATTCATGACTGGAATAGAAAGCACCGTGGTTTTTTGTGTTGGGTATGAGGGAGGTTTAGTCCAAAAGATTGAGATTGCAATTGTGTCTCTGCGATGCTCTTCAGAAATTAAACTAAGCCAGTTAAGTATTCACACATTAAGTCAGAAGAGTGTCAGGTGCCTCACACAGCATCAGCATATACTAATTATATAATTATAGTTCTTTTTTTATTGCTAGTTATACGTTTATCTGCATTGAGGTTTCCTGTTGCCTAACAAGAGATGTAGTGATAGCATCTCAGCCTTAACATCGAATAATTAGCCTAAATTCAGTTTGTCTTACATGACATTAAATCATTAATTTTAACAACGCATAATATTATGTTTGGGATCCTTCGTTTTGTACCTATGGCTTTTGATTTTTTCACTTTTGCTTTAACTTTAACTTAACAAATTGAGATATCAACACACGATCGGTGAAATCTATTACAAATTGGGGGAGGGTGCACCTTTTTCATATGCAACTGAGAGTTTTATCCCAAGTGTCACAAAAGAAACAGTTGAGACAGCTCTCCACATAGATCCAAAGAATGATGTAAGTGCTATCCACTGAATACTAGCTGGGCATAAAACTACCTTTTGTTGCCCAGATTTGATTATATTCTTGTTTCAGTTTTAACCAGCTGCCCTATATGCTGGCTAACATTTGTTTAAAGCATTGTTTTTGACCCAGTTTCAGTGTAATCAACCAGTTGGCTGATGTCGCTATTTTCCTATCACAGACAAGAACTGTTATTCCAATTCATCTTCCTATTGAATTTTGAATGCTGCATTGTGCAGTGGAGCCTAAAGTCCTTCAGGAACGCCAAAGTGCACCAAACTGGAATCTTAACAGTGCAGAATCTACTGCATCTCTTTGTATTCTGGCTAAGCTTAATATGCTGATCTTACTAAGGAGGCATTACCTAATAAGTGTTGTGGTTTAACTCCAGCCAACAGCTGAGCCCCATGCAGCCTCTCACTCAGTCACCCACGGTGGGATGGGGGAGAGAATCTGAAGGGTAAAAGCAAGAAAACTCGTGGGTTGAGGTAAAGACAGTTTAATAGGTAAAGCAAACGCCACACACAAGCAAAGCAAAATGAGGAATTCCTTCACCACTTCCCATGGGCAGGCAGGTGTTCAGCCATCCCCAGGAAAGCAGGGCTCCATCACGTGTAACAGTGACTTGGGAAGACAAACGCCATCACTCCAAATGTCCACCCCCTTCCTTCTTCCCCCAGCCCCTTACATGCTAAGCATGACATCGTATGGTATGCAATATCGCTTTGGTCAGTTGGGGTCAGCTGTTCTGGCTGAGTCCTGTCTCAACTCCTTGTGCACCCCAAGGCCACTCGCTGGTGGGTTGATGTGAGAAAAAGGAAAGGCCTTGGCTCTGTTTAAGCACTGCTCAGCAGTAACTAAAACATCCCTGTGTTATCAACATTATTCTCATCCTAAATTCAAAACACAGCCCCATGCTAGCTGCTAAGGGAAAAAATTAACTATCCCAGCCAAAAACTGCACATAAGAAAAGGCATTCATTATTTCAAGTTGGTTCCAGTGAAGAGCAGCAAGATCTTAATTTAATGGCCTTCAAGCTTTGTAATATTGTCAACATCAAAATTGAAAAGTGCTTGGCTATCTAATGCAGCAGATGCACAGCTTGGCTTTTGAAATTATGTATTCCAGGGAAATAACTGATAAATGTTAGATACCTAACATTATCTTTGGACACGTAATATGTGAAATTGCTATATGTTAAGGTATACTTCTTGTGACTCAGTTTCACATAGAACACAGTTTCTTTTTTTTTGTTTCTCCTGCTAAGATAATGGCAATATTCAAAGGAGAATTCATTAAGTTCCCTTCCCAAGGAAGAAAGATTTTTCTTTTTTTTTTTTTAAAAAAAAGCTTATGTCCATTATGATTCTGCACTGTGCACTCCACCTTGAAGTCTTTAAGTCATGTTTCAGCCCAGACCTTCTTTTCCTCCAATCACTTTCCTAGGACTTGGATTCTTTTCCTCCTGTTGCATGGCTTCTTGAGAATGAGCATGCTGCAATGGAAGAGAGTTGATTATCGTTGCTACAGTCTTCAAACCCTAGAAGTGAAATTGAGCGCAAGAGCTTGCAGAGGACCAGTGCCAACAGGAATATATTTCAGAGATCAAAAAAACCTACTAGATACTTCTGCTGGAAACTTCATTACCCTGTCATTAACTTATCAGAATATTACAGCACTAGGCTGGAGCTGCAGTTGTACGTGATCTGACCGTCTTGAGTTAAGCACATTCAGAAATGAATGTTTCATTGGTGAACACCAGCTTCTATCTACTTTGCACTGTCTTATGACAGGTAAAATTGCTCCCAAATCTAGAATATGTCAAAAGGAAAGGCGCAACAAGTAAACTACTGTAATTATTTTTTTTTTTTTTTTTGGTATCCTCAACCATTGATCTGAAAATGGAGATCTAAAGAGATTTTGAGGACTCAAGGCTAATACATACACTGAATGAGATGAGAGGTTCATGTTGGAGGTAGATGTAGCTGTGCTGCATCCAACTAATCAAAGCTTTTCACGGCAGTAATATTTCAAACCTGTGGAAGTATCAAAATCATTAATGGGGAAAGAAAAATTTTAAATCTCCCAAACAAATAAAACGTTCTTTACCCAGTGGGGTTTGCATGCATCTGAGGTATCTCGCCACCTCACCTGGCAATAACAACCAAAAGAGTATTGAAGAATTACAAGACAACTGCATGCCAGCATTGTGGAGGAGCCTTACATAGATGTTACATTTACATTCTTTCATTGAGCTGTGTAGATCTGAGAGGCTTTCTTTACAGTTTTGTACCGTCCATTGTTGTTGGAAGTCTCACTCAAAAATCAGCAGGGGCTGATCTGAAGTAGTTTACACTTGCACTCGTATAGATATACTGTGTGAAGGCAGAACTCTGCTACTGGACAAAGTCCTTTCCCAGTTCTAGCAGATTAGTGCATAGTATCACCAGTTTTCTGGAAAAGGTTTATTATCTGCCATTGCTGTCTCAGCCAGCTCCATGTCACAATGAGATTTGGATTATTCCTGTCAAGTCTGGATGAAAGTTCTTTTTTTTTTTCCCTAAGAAAGAAACAACATCACCGTCTTTTTCTGATGAAAATTTTCGTACATGAGTTTTGAAAGGTTGGCTGCTCCAGTACTATAATTTCTCTTTAAAATCAGGAAATTAAACCCCCTTTTATTTTACCCCACTTTTTCTCCACGTTCCTTGCAATGAATTCTGTTCTGTTAAATGAATTCCTGTTCACATAAATTCAGGGATGAGCCACAGAAAAACAAAACCGAAACCAACCCTGTTTAGCTGTCTTCTGAATGGTCAGAGTGGTCCTAATCTTTATATTTTATGCCATTTCTTTTACCTAAGCCAAACTGAAATGCTGGAAATAAATGCTCCCCGTTCTGTTGGTGACTACAAATAACAATATCTACTTTGCAAAATAGGACTCTCTGTAAAATGTGGGTCCATACCTGCAAATACTTCGATATATTTTGCACAGTTCTGTTGTGATAAAATGACATTTGCAAGATACCAAGTTATTTTGAAGGTTGGCAGCATTCATAATTCCAATGAACAATTTTTTTTTTTTAATTATAACAAAGGCCCTGCAACTCTTAAATTCATGATGTTGTAATGGAACCTAAAGACTGTCAGGAAACTAAAAGCACAGTTTCAGATTTTTAGCAGTGTATTCCTTAACTGTGCAGTTTGATGGATAATTTAAAACAAATCAGACTATTAAGTGATACCATGAAATGGAAGATTTAATTACCCTTATCTGCAAAGTTTTGTCATGTGGTAGAAAAGGAGAAGCTAATTTGGACTAATTTTAGCTTTTGCCTGTAATTTCATGCCAGGAACTTGTGTAGTTTGGTTTTGCCAGAGATACAATTATCTGACCTTATGTTTGGTTATTGGGCATGCCAACATATTTTGTTATTCCAAAAAGGAAAAAAGTGCAAATAAATAAATCTGAAATAACCTAAAAAATAATTCTAGACAGTTGTATAATAAATTACGGTATGTCTGGGAAGGCAGCTTGCTTTGATAAGTCCTTGCTCTTATTCTTTGATTCTGGGAGGGATTTATTTTTAATTGGTACTTGATTAATGTTGGAGTACATCACCAACACCACAAGATTGCTCAAATAAATGTGCCTCTAGGAACTTAATAGGAAGAAAAAAAAAGGGGGGGGGAAGTTATTTTGAAATAGTATTAAAATGTGGATTTCACTTGGATTTAAAATACTGATTCTTCACATCCACATTCATCATGAGTGAAGGTAGAAAGGTCCTCTTCTTGAACCCCTCCTGCACAGAAAATAGGAACGAGAACCTTTTTGGATTAGAATAAATACAAAGGTCATGCAGTAGTCTTGCGAGAGTCCTGAAGGAATTCAAATTTAAAACTGTAACTCTTGTCTGTGGCTTAAACATTTTGTTTAAAACTCTCTCTACTTGAATAATGGGTGACAGGTTTGGGGTTTGGGGTTTTTTCCCCCCCAAAAAAAGTCTTTGTAAATAGTGCTGTGAACAGATATGATATAAAAATGATGCAACAGTTTGGCTATTTTAGACATAATTCACTTTAATTTTCTTCAGAGGAGTTGGTGAGTAAGGGGACAAGGTGATCCAAGTAGTCCATTTGGATTTACAGAGGACTTTCAAAAAGGTCTCTCAACAAATTACGGAGAGAGGCAACAGCACACTTAAAGACCTAAGTATCTTTTGTTTGAGGAGCAAATCTGTAGGGTAGAATTAGCTCTTCAGTCTACGGTAGAGAGAACAGAGGATGAGTTAGATAGTGGCTTCTAAAATCACAAGTGGTGCAGAGAATAGTGTGTAATTATTCACTGTTTTTCATACAGAGGCAGAACAACAAACTCATGAGGATGCAGCTAAAGGCTGCTGATGGCTGGGAAAGGGTATCCTTGGAGTTTTTATGTTCCTTCTTTAGCAGTTACCATTAGCCACTGCCAAAGCTGGGTTTGTTCAGGTGAATATCCTGATCTGACACAGAATAGATGTTCTTAGTACTATTTGCCAGTATGGCATTCAAACATTTCATGCTATTGTGTTTGTCAATGTTTTGTGATTAATTAAATACATTCTTTAGAGTGAAGAAATGACCACAAACAATTGCCACTTCGAAGCTGATGGAGATTTACTGCTGACCATCATGATCTTTATGATCATTGGATCTTTTAAAACAAATTATCATACTCAGATACTTACATGTGGCTAAATTCCACAGATTCAAAATTATTGTCAAAGATTGCAGAAATATTTAAATGAAGATTAAATATTTTCATATTACGTATACAGTTTACCCTCCTAAAACATCCCAGTGAAACAATGGCTTGACTTGGTAAGTAAGGACAATTATTCTTAAAAAGGTATCGCTATGTCAGAAGTAGTGAAGAAAACTGTTTATTCTGGTATTGTGCCTATAAATACTGGAAGATATTCTAATTTCTCTGTATTAGGTAAAGAAGATGAGAAAATTCTTCGCATGTCTATCAGGTAAAACAGTTGTCTTCTAGCATGCCTTGATTGTCTATTACAGGAATATGTATGCAAAGTTGTAGTCAGTCTACTGAGATGATTTTTCTAATCAAATGCAAGCTTATCATTGCCGCCTTCTGCTTAACCAGCTAAGGGAAGTAAAACATCAAACTGTAAAATTAAAACCAGAACATACCACTTATTACAAGCGGTGCCTAATAAATTCTCTGCTTATTACAGCACCTTTTCTGATCAGTTCTTGCGTGCTTCACTGTTTCGGTTTACATATGAACCGATGTTGTTGCCAAATAGGTGTTTTGTCAAAATCACAAAGCTGCTCAAAAATGAAATTTATTTTTCCTTCCTTCCCCTTTCCCCCACCTGGCCACTTTTATTGCTTCACTTGGGATGTCTGCACAGTGCTTGAGAAAATATTTTTGAGTGATACACATGGCTGGGGAAATGCTGCAGTTACAGTGCCCTTTACATTGCAGACTGTCTTGTTCATTAATCTATTGCATGGGTCATTCAAGTTTTAGCTGTCTGATGGTCCATTTTTTCTCTCTCTGTGGCAAGGCAGTTGTCCAGTTTATTATTGGGGTACTGATAACAAAAGTTCCTCTACCAGTCAACATCCTAAAGTATAGCCTTCAAATATATAAAATACCCAATAACTAGAACAGACATAAAATCTCATTTATAAGAAATAAAGAAACTTCACTGAGAAGCTACTAAATATTTTACCACTTCAACTAAATAAGTTTTCTTTAATTTCCACTTTCACAATCCTTAGTTTGCCACTGTTCTTTGCAGCTATGTGTAAAACAAAACTTGGGAACAAAGGGTATGTTCAGGGAGTACTGAACCACAGTGCTGAGAATGTGCAGTAACTAGGTTCCATGAGCTGCACTTGCACAAGTGTAATAACTGTATAAGTAAAATGATTTAAACAAAATTACTTTAAAGAACTAGGCTATAAAAAAGCAAAACCTGGCACGGTGAATATAATCAGAATTTTAAAAATAACAGTAAATTGGAAAAAACTTTGCTGCAGCCCATCACTGTAACAGTGTAAAACTGCAAATGCCAATGTATTACAGTATCTGCTTTAAAGTGAGGTGATGTGACAACTACCCACCTGCCCACAATGTGGGTATCCACACTTAAACTGGATTCCTTTAATTTTGATTTTTATTCATTTAGCAAGTGTAGAAATCTGAAGAGGTCAGATGCACTGAGCTTTAGAAGTGCCTTTTTAGTTATTGCCATGGGTGTGATGTGAACACTAAATGTTCAAGTCTCAGAAGAGAGACTAAACAAGTTATTGGGAGAAAAAAGAAATCATTAAGGGTTATTAAACACACAGAAGTCACCTCCAGCATAGCAGTCACTAAAGCACAAATGGCTGGAGGCTGTGAGAATACTGAAAGGCAGGGATCTCCACAGACCTAGACAGCTCTCTAAATTCACTCCCTACCAGAAATAACCTGGGCTAGACAGGGACACCATAACCAGCTCTATGTTCTTACAACCACTTATATGACTATAAGCAGAGACTAGTTAGGATACTGCCATCTCCACTGTAAACACCTGAAGTTCAATCATCAATACCATTCTTCATGTCTGAGAGATAATTAATTTCTGATTAGTAAAATATCTGAGGGATGTTGAAACTGCTGAATTTATATCTTTATTATCTGAATCTCCTTGCTTTGCACAGCTTGAGATTAAGTTACATACCTATTTTTATTTTCTCATATCTCAAGTTCCTTCAGGGATTTTTTTTTTCTGTCTCTTAAAAATTATGGCTGAAGCATCCACCTCTGCTACAAAGAATGGCTAAGAAATGCCTTTTTTACTTCTTTTTCCCGCCAGCCTGGCAGTTTATTTCACTATCAAAGTCCTGCCTATGTCTCAAGATTCCATATGCTTTCTGAAGGAGGCATAGATGCTATCAGTGAGTGCAATAGAGGAGTGGAGAGAGTTAGGTATACTCACTTCTCTTGATGTGATCTCAAAATTAGCATCCTCGCTTCCCATCAGTGCCTACTTTTGGATTTCAGACTGATTAAGAAGCACAGGAGAGAGAGGTTGCAGAGCCCGTGTTTGAACTTAAGCCTTTTATCTTCCTGAAGAAAGCCAGGAGAAGACCATGGAAGACAATATAGGAATCCCATTTTAGGAAGGGCAGATGACTTACTACCTGAACTATTTTAAAAGAGCTGAGATCATTTTCAGTTCCTTCTCTGCCTGTTTTCTATCCACTGGAAGGCAGGTTATGAGGAAAAGCAGGGAACAAATAAATTAGCACTTCTGCTGACTGTTACATGTTAGAACAGAGTAGAAAATAATCAGCACCTGGCTCCCCCACTCACCAATCACAGAGTGCATCTTAGGAAATTGTCTCAATACCAGGTTTCGCTTCTTGCCTCCTTTTCCCACACTACATGATGGCTTATCTTCAAAGCATTCCCATTTCACTATCTTCAGACAATTCTGTTTTGCAGGTGGAAGGCAGCTTTTTGTTTTTCCTCAACTTTGATCATTACCATATGGTCTTTCATACGTGCTTAAGGTCTCTTTCCAGGATCATGATTCATCTTTCTCTTCCCGGACAATTTTTCTGACCAGGTCTCTATACAAAAAACCAACTTAAACACAAAGTGATGTAGTTCTTGTGAGTATTTTGGGTTCCAGACAGAAATAGTTGTATGGTGCCGGGGACATAGATCCGTGGCCTGGCCTGGGGATGAATGTTATCAGGTATGAGGTCTTATCTCAGAGGAATGTTAACCTAAGACACAAATATCCATAATGGAAAACAAATGGTGTCACAGAAACAAAAATCCAGTTCCTACTGGCGCCTGTTGGGCCTTTTATTCTTTTTCATAGGCATTGCCTTAAAGATTCAGAGTCAGTCTTTGAGTGATGTGGTTATGTGTGCTCCATCCTGGTGCTACATTTTCTGGAGTTTTGAATTTATTTATTGGCCAGTAGGCTCAGCGTCCCACATCTGTGCATGTAAATGACCCTCACCATCTCCTGAGGCTATAAAATGGCAGAGTGTAGCCAACTGTCTCATCTGTGTTTAGAATTGATAGTTGTGTCTAGGTGCTTAACTTTTTATCTGTGGCATATCATTAATCTAGTACTAGGCTAGCTCAAAAAGATTTTTATTTTTAGGCTTAATTTTGATTTTTTTTAACCTATTAGAGTCCTGCTGTTTGAGTTGTCAGCAACATAAAATTTTTCTGAATCTTGGCAGCTTGGAAATATTCTGTAAAAAATTAAGTAATATTAGGAAATGTGGAGTTGTTGAAATGATTGTGATTTGTGGGAAAATTCTGGCTTCAGTAAACATTAGCTTTGAAGTATTTTGCAGCCAGGCATAACTTCAGGTCAAAACCACTGAACTTGCGTGAGAGGAGCCAATAGCAGGGAAATACAATGTCTGGGAAGGCACAGTCAAGCGACTGGCACCTGCTGCTGCTACATCCCATGTGAATTTCCTAACTGTTAGGCTGAGGAATTCCTCTCCTTTTTGCTAACCTAATAGCCAGTGATCTGCACAAAATAGGACTGCTCCAAAGAAGTGACTCAAGCAAGGACTCTAGATATTGTTTGGGTACTCGTCTTGTATGTGAATATCTGATTCGGAGCCAGAACTTCAGTCTGGATCTTAGGTCTCCTAGGTAGCTGCTGTGACTATTATTTGCTCCAGTTTATTTCTCTGTTGCTCTTTTCTATTTTCCTTTGCAAGGAACTTCAAAAGCTCCAGGTTTTATTTCCAGGCAAGATCCTCAGGGATAATATTTCCCCACCCACTTCTAGTTAATTTAGAGTATCTTCTTTGCCAGATCACAGACAGACTATGCTGCCTCTCAAATCTCTGCCAAATTTTGACTTAGAACGAAAAAGAAATAGAATTTCTAATGGCAGCATGGAATTTGCAAACTTTGGATTTCAGAGAATCAACAGGATTCAGTAAAACTCACTTCAGTTTTAGAGAAATCCCTGGGCAGTAATGAGCCCGAATCTGAGACCACTTAGTCATTTGCCATTGGGCATGTCCATTTCTCTCGAAGCCAAATTTTGCCTTTGTTATATGCAAGAATTTCTGGCCTGGCATCCTGGTTCAGAGACTAAAACATTCTAGCATGTGTGATGGAAGGATCCTGTTACAGTATATATATAAGGCTGTTCTCACAACCTTCACCTGCAGTGATGCTGATAAAAAAATTTGCAATCCTATGTTCATCCAAATAAGCTCTCTTGCTGTTTCCCTGAGACTTGGGGAGTCTGATGAAGTATCAAGGTTTCTTTGTACTTAACTTAGCAGAAATCCATCCAGCTTGTTACTGTCCCCCAAAAAATGCTGCGTGTGTACTCTGCAGTTATTGAACCCTTCCTTTCTAGCATCATAGGTGAAATGAACAGGGACTGGTTTTTGACTCATTAATTTTGTTTCTTTAATTATTTTTCTGTGAATAAAGGCCCTGTTATGAGTATTTAATTCTACTTCTTGAGAACTAATAGAAGTCCACTTTAACCCAAGTAAAATTTCTCATTAAAATAGTTGTAGATTTCCATGTCAATCTTTAAATTGCCATTTAAAGCCTTCATATACTGTATATGTCAGAACACTTTTCAATGACTTGCATCTTACCAAAACTCACAACCTGATTGAGGTGACTGGCTTTGTTCAAAGAGTGAAAAAAACAAATCATTTTGCAAGCAATACTGCAGATTTTCTCCCAAAATGAATCCATATGGATTACTAACTCAAATACACTACATTAACAGCTAAATGAGAACCTTCTCCCCAGTCAGATAAAGATTTACTCCATAAAAGCTTCTGCAACTTCTTTTGGAAATATTCCCATCTTCGGAGTGTGCTATGCCACCTGGTTATGCATTTATGAAACACTGCTCCCTGCGGGACAAGTCTGGGTTGTATGCTTATTTTGATAAAGTGGTACTTTAATCTTCAGTCAGACACTAAGCAATTACCTCCTGCCACTGAAGTCATGTCCAAGAGTAAAATACATTATACCTTTTCTCTCTTTCCTTTGAATTATTTCCACAAATTAACTGTTCATTGTATTGTATGCATGTATTCAGTACTCCGCTGTTATAAAACCTTTAACTGATTTATAAGTGAAGGAAATATCTGGGACCCACTGAAGACCATCTAACAGCTCAGGTTTAAGTATTCTGACTGTGCATGTATGGCATATGTACAACAGGTGAAGATTTATTGCACAAATAGATTTTATAAAACAGCAACCATAGGAGAAGCAAGAGTTTGGCCTCCTTTGAGTGTTTATGTACTTCACTGTTGGTACCTTGCAAATGCTAATCCAGTGATAGGAAAAGATGCTTACCATCTAGCTAAATAAAGATTGAAATGCTGCTTAATCAAAAAAGCTTATGTTCACATGTTTCCCTAAGGGCATCCAACTGGTTTGATGTCTGCATACTATTAACCAGCATTGGGTATTCTCTTTACTTCCCATCCCATTTTATCCACAGCTGAGCTGTAATTCCAAATAGATGCTACTCAATAACAAATAAGGAAGGATACATAGATGCTTTTTCTTTTATGGGATCTTCACAATTCTGCTCAGTGAACACATATCTTCTTAGCTCCAGCAGGGTGATTCATGGTGTTTTTCCAAGACTGATCCTTTCTTGAATAACAGATCTGTTCTGGTCAGTCAGTATATTTAACAGAGAATTCATAATACATTGGAAAAGCACTTTAACCCTATCTGGAATTTCTTATGTTCTAGCAAGAACAGCGTTTCCTGTTGCTGTGTGCACAGCAGCACCATCAAGGTGCAGATGAACATATAGAATGAACTAGGTTAGTAGGAGTTACTGTTCTTCCTCCAAGAAATAGCTCAGTCATCATAAATCTACTTGTAAACTAGAGGTTGACTTTTTACATCTGGAAGCAATGGAGTGGCCTATAGTCTCCAAGTGTCAAGGCTGAGGATAGGAGATAGCAAGTGACATCTTACAAAGCTGAGCAAGGTCCCTACTGCAGATTGTCCAATCTTTTATGCTGCTTTCAGAATGGTACCAAAAAATAATGATAGGTAAGTTGCAGAGATGTTTTCGATGTGATCTGGCATAGAAGGTTATGACTTTAACATAACATCTTCAGCATCACTATCCAAAGACCAAATCCTGCTATATTGTCAACCTGCCTACATGATGGAGTTAGAATGGAAACCTAGATGAAGTGACTATTATATTCCTGTATCCTCAGAAGCTAGAACTTACTCTTCTAGCTGATGAACCAGTGAAACAGAGCCTAGGAGGTTTTACTACAAGAGCATAGGATGCCTACGTTAAAAAAAAACAAGTAAATAAATAAATCACGTCCCCACTGTAAACTGCATGTTCTCAGTATGTTCAGGTAAAGGACATATGCAACAGTTCCCTATGTTTAATGTCCTTTAGGATATCAAACATATTCCAACTAGTCACAGTCACAGAAATTCAACAAGTATTTGGTGAATTTTAATACCAAGAAACACAGGTCTTTGGAAGGACCTGGGGAATCAGTCACAGCCAACCATAAATAGATACTCCACAGCTGTCTACAAAAATATCTGCTCTGACTGCCCTAAGTATGCAACTATGCACTTACCCATGAAACTTCAAAACCTTGCATAAAAGTTTCTGTAACTCTATAACTAACCCAAAACATTCAGTATAAAGACAAAAAATCATCACAGACAATAATACTCAAGAGTGAAATAGGAAAAATTAAACATGTCACTAATGTCCCAACCCTGGCCTTAGCAATAGGAGGGCATTTGTGGAAGAAAATGCCTAGGGGATCCTTGAAAGTAAGCGCTGCCTAACTCCAGGTATAAAGGCAGAAAACAGAAAAGGCTGTTAAGAGACTCTGCCAACACACTGAATTTGGGGAGAGGAATCCATGTGACTCCAGACCTGACGATCAGGGTCTTCTAAACAATAGAGCAGAGCCAGGACATGTTGGGGTTTTTTTCAATATCAGGAAAATACCGTAAATTCTGCCCCAATATCCCATCACTTTCTGTGGTCATTGTCTGATGCTTCAAAAGAAAGTAACCCTGCCTACCTTCATTCCCCAAAAACCAAATTGTGCACTGAGGGCAAATGTAAATCTCTCTGGCCCCTGCAGGTAAACAGCTGGCTGGATTAAAGTATTTAAAATACAGTGCAAAAAAGATATATGGAAATGCAGTCTCCTTTCAAGCCTCTGTTACAGATAGAAGAAGTTAACCACCCAAAGATACAAATCGCAAGTTTTAATTTTCGACAGCAGGATCACTTCCGTCCTGTCTTCAAATCCCACATACACACTTAGTTGCTAGCATGAAACATGGTATTCCTTGTGGTTCTTACTGCAAAGATCAGTCCACAATGGCTCATCTCTGAAATACTGATTTTTCTGTTCTTATTTCCAGATTAGTTTTATTTATAACCAGTTCATATACCTTTCCACTTATTTAGTCAATATTTCCTCTCTGGTAAGTGCTTTCTGAATTAATATACTTAATCAGATTCCTTTTTAGCCTTTGATTACTAAACTAAACACATCGAACTCTTTAATCTCCTGTCACACCAATGGTTTGCCATTTCCTGAATCACTTTAGGAGCCATTGTTGTGTTCAATCATTCTTTTTGTAAAATAAACAGTAAGACCTTTGGATGCCATTCACTTTCAGAGCACTAATAATCTCGTAGCAGAGTATAGTGGTCTTCAAATGTTATTAAGACCAGCTAGTTTACTAGACAGCAAGACAAGCACCGCCAAGTTGAGCATACACAATTTTAGCCACTGGCACTTTCTTTTGATGAGAGTTGTCTCTATAGCTTTGTCTCCAGGCAATGTTAGAAGATAAATGTATCTATAAAACATTTTTTGTTTTGCAGGGCCATACATAAAGAATGAGTCTCTTCCTATACTCAAAGTACGTTTCAGCATGAAGACAAAAGGGAAGGCTTACCTGAAGGTTTCTATTTAGCCAGTTTCCTTTCATCCGTAAATCATGCCCAGTGCAGAGCCAAAACATTATTCAGACTGGGAATAGAAATTGGTTTGTTGTCATTAGAGCTGATGATGCTCTGGAGGTGGAAGAAACATGTTAACCCAAACCAGCATTTGATAATGTATGTATGAAACATCACAGCCTAAGAATTTTTTCAGAGGTAGAAAATGTCTGAATGTTGGCAGTGACTTACAAATCAGATTCTGAACTTGGGTTGTTAGGAGTCTGGAATACCAGTCTGGTCATTCTACTGAATGGAAACACTGAAAATGTTCATATAAGCACTGGGGAAAAGAAATTACTGTTCTGATTTTTGTTGTTGTTTTCAAGGAAATAACTTCTAAGTGTTTAACAAGTTGCAATCAAAGACAGAATTGATTAAGCCAGTAGTTTTTAACTGCCTTCTGATGGCACTGAAATACTTTGGGTTTAACAATTTTATTTTAATATGGGATACATTTCCATGGACCTAGATTAGACTAAATATAAAAAAATAAGAAATTGATCTTAAAACAGAGAGAAATTAAGAGCATTAGAAGTACTGAGGATGGATCACCATTTTCACTTTCTGTGTTGATTTGGTAGCGTTTTTTAAGGAAATTCTATCATCAGTTGGCCTAAAAGTGTTATCACCTCTCTCTAGAAACTTTGTCTTATAAACTTCAAAACCACAAGGAAAAAGTCAGCTGAATATAGTCAACAAATAACAAATGGGAGTTGTTTTCTTGCTAGAATGACAGTGCCCATGGTGGTGATTGGACTACTGGTATTTACCTTCCATTTGCAGCACAGCTTGAGAATCTGATGATTATTTGTGTGTAGTCACAAATAAGATAGATGAAGGAGAAAGGGAAGTTATTCATCAACACTGCAGACTGCAAGGTGACAGTGGTCCATGTACAGCACAATTGCAACTGTTGAAACAAATGCTAATTTGCTAAGCCGAAATTGTTTAGGAAAGGTAGTGTGCTAAGATATTCCTTTGATAGCTTTATTATTTTGTTCCTTATGTAAAGACTGAAGAAAGAAGTATTCATTATAAACAGTGTAAACTTTCATTGAAAACATATTCCCTTAATCATGCAGCTAAATGGACTATAACTTAATGTTAGAGCTAAGAAGAACACCGTAACTAAATTTGTAGCTTTGGATGAAATTGACATCAACAACTCAGTTAAATCATCAAACTGCCTGTTTCCAGGAGATCAAGACTTTAGCTTCCTCCACGACAGTAACAACAACAGTTTCTTCTAACAGAAGCAAGGAATGTAAGCAAAGTAAATTTCCATTAAATTTTCATCTGAATCCAAGCAGAGTTCACTTTTGTCAGGCTGCCAAACAGAATATCAGCTTTAACTTGAAATTCCAAAGTTCTGTGGCAAAATTTATCCTTTCAACTTGCTAGTTCGCAAAAACTGATAACAGTGATATACGGAATAGGTTACTATGTGGCACATAGCTTTTTAATTAGTCAGTTGATTTACTAAAACAGCTTTCAGGAACAAGTCCTATAAATACATTGCAGTGTAATGACAAGAGGTAGTTTTTTACAGAGGGAGATGCCAGACGAGATATACATATAAATATATAATCTAACTTGGATAACGGAAAAGGAGAGGGAAATGTGTGAAGAGCTGAAACTTGGCTATGGCTGCAAGAAGTTCCATTCTGTTCTGGCATTAAAGTGGGTTTGGAAACTACCATCAATCAGATGGTATTAGCAAGACTTTTTTTGTGTGTGTCCATGTTTTCGAAAAAAATATGTGAAGAAATTAAGTGGTTGCTTATCATAAATGCAAAGTAGTAAACTTTGTTTCATGATACCAACACTGAACACTTTGAAAAACAATGAAAAATAAATGCATGATGAAGTATATATGCACACAAATCTGATATATTTTTTAAAAAACTAAATACAGTGGCTATTTTTGCCACAATATGCTGTTTCTTAGGGTGTTCCA
Source organism: Grus americana (assembly GCF_028858705.1). Lineage (NCBI taxonomy): Eukaryota > Metazoa > Chordata > Aves > Gruiformes > Gruidae > Grus > Grus americana. The sequence continues at coordinate 19,591,426 of NC_072891.1, forward strand.
GTGAAGAGGAAACTACTGCTTCTTGCACAGGAAGAGCTGTTATAGGGAGATTAATATTCTGAGTTGTCAGAAGTAAAAACCCTAGACTGTCATGTAAAATAGTAGCATGCAAACAATGGAAATAATAAGATAAGAATAAAATACACTGTATAAGCTAAACAATCCTCAAGGCTCTGCCAAAGTCACCATTGTCATTAAGAACAAGTTGAAGGATTCTAGAAGTGAGACAAAATTTGTACAGATGAAATCACCAAAACAGGCTCTGGCTGTTCATTGTTAAATGATGAAGTTGCTGCTGTGTTTTTGAACATGGTATCTTCAAGAGCATTCTGAACTGGTGGACTAGAAGGAGCAAGTGTATTCATTGCAATGTATCCTGTTGCTCTTACATCATCTGCCCAGAAAGTATCTGGCCTAAGCTGCCAAGACAGCATTGCCTTTCAAAACAGTGCACCAGTAAACATTTCTTCTCTTTATGCATTTCATGTGTGGTTAAAAATGTAGTCGTTGGTACTGTGAGCCATGATAACTTCTCAGGAAGACCCAGACCAGAAAAAATAGAACAATGCTGCAGTAAGAAACACACCCTGTGAGTGCCTTCTCCATGGCAGGGAGCAAGGCACATCATTTCAATCCAATGTGGTAAGCCAGTAAGGATCTCACTCCATGATTTCACTGCCTGAATTCTCTTCTTGCAGCGGATGTTGTGTTTCAAATAGGATGAAGAATTAAAAGCTTTATGGCTAATTTAAAAAACTAAACCAACCCCAAATCAATGCCTTTTAATAAAAAAGGGGATATTAACTCAGCTGAGCACTGCCTGTCCCCTGTGTTCTTTTCCACTTGATGTCTTTTATTGCCAGATGCGTTTCTGCCAAGGCGTGGTGGAAACTCATGACGGATGGAGTCATCTTAAACTGACCAGGCAAGGATCAATTTGAATGTGTTTAGTTCTTAATGATATGAACGAATCTACATGCCAGTCATCATTATTGTTGTAAAGTACCTGACCAGTGTACAAGATCAAAAAAAGGCCCATGCTGAAGAGGAAGAATTCATTTTTTTTGGGCTCAGCAAACTTTCTGTAGTAACGCAGACCCAAGGGTGCTTCTTACCTGGGGGGCAGTGAGGTCCGTTGCCACCAGCGCTTTATAAACCTTGCTAAATCTTTGTTGCTGTGTCTTAATAGGGAGCGTGTAACATGATGGTCAGCAAGAACTGAGGCAACCTGTAACACATTTCCATAGATGTGGTTTTTTTAAGGCCTAAATGTTTTAGCTAGTTGCTGTGCATTGGTGTACCTGTGCAATAGCCCTCTATGTGGATTGCAATGGCTGTACCAGAGCTTATGGAGATGAGCATGCAGCAACATGCACTGCAGATAAGAAAGAGTTACAAGGTAATGGACATTTTTCCTAGATTCCAATGTATAAACCCAAATTATTCTCATCCTGGTAATATTATCTGTACAATGAATAAAATATACTATTCCTGTTTTGTAAAATATTGATCTTTAAAACCTCCATTGCCTCACATACATACACACACACGCTCTTGCAAGTCTACTATAAAATTTTCTGTTGACCACCCTGCCACAGCACAGCACCATTACAAGGAAGATCTTGTCATAGTTTCTGGTATTAAAATCCACTTTCTCAGAAATTAATCAACCTGCTGCTAAAATTTCTCCACAAATGCTCTTATTCTTTGGACTGACTATGTGTATGTACAAACTAAAGCAGGCATGTTTACTGATGAGGAAGAAGGACAATGCCCAGACACAAAATACCTTTGGGAGGGGAGAGATGCATTTCTTTGTCATACTCTGAAAAAAACCTGCCATATAATTCAGGTCTATCACTTTAGCTACTACACTGCTATACTACTGCTGTGTTGTAGATGAGTTATGATTTCTAAGTCAGTCATTAAAACTTTTGCTACGTGTGTAGAATATGAATCCTGTGTGGATTCTTGAACACATCACATGTCCCCAATACAGAGTGACATGGAGAATTCCACTTTACCAAGAGAGTAATGTCAATATACTCTTCTATTAGAAAAAAGGTCCAACATGAAAATTGAGGTTTTGTCATAGCTCCTGGCTCCTGTAATGCAATATATAGCAGTTGCTCCAAAACCCCAGAGGCTGTAGCTTTGAGTTGTCTTTCTTTTATTACTTTGCACAAACTCTCTTTTAGAACTGGGAGGGGAGGAGGGGTTAGAAATATAAACATAAAACAAAGTGGTCAATGATACCTATATGGAAACATCCATTTTCAAACCCAGTCTCCCAGTGTTAGACAGCTGCCAGACTCTGCTGGTTTTTGTACATTCTGTGGTCTACAGCTCCTGTTTGCATCACTGTTATAGTGGAATAACAGAAAATGTAACCATTTCTATATAGGTTAAGAAAGACTATTTTAAAACTTGTAAAATGTAATTAAAAAAAAAAATAATTACCAGTAATAAGTAGACTGGAGCTAAGAATTCCAAACAGCCCATAGAATAAAACATTTTATGAAAAATCATAAATACTTTTAAAATTTGATAATAAAAGGATCTTAATGTCCAGCTGAGTATATGGTTGGAGAGATTTAGAAGTCCATTAGACAGTCTACTACACTTTCTTACCTCTTTTGGCTGCTTGTCTTCCTGGCCTTGAAACAACAGCCTTCATTGGATTTATAAAAATCTATGTGAATCACAGGAAGTTCATAAGCGTCAAAAAAATAAAATAAACCACCCCACCCTATTCCCCCCTCCCCAAAAAGCCTCACTGAAGATCAAAATGGTCTAATATTAAATCTTCAAAATGCTGAATCTGTTTGTAAGTTGATCTAGATTTTTACAGAAAAATTACATTCACTTTCCCAGAGTTCTTTTCTGACTTACTACCCAAGCAGAGGTAAAAGCTCCTCCAGAGCAGGTATTTAGTAAATTACTTTATGCCACACAGACAGAAAGTATCCTAATTTTTTTCAACTTTGAAGTGTTACAGGTGAGCCTTTCAGAGAAACACACAGCACCTGGATAATTTTTTTACTTGCTTAGGCAGAGTCATGATTCTCATTTTTCTGTTTGACTTTGAGGTTATAAATTAAAAAATTAGTGCAGGTTTCAAAAGACCATTTTGGTAAAAGCAATATCTTTCTTTTTCACAGATTGTAGCTTTAGATTTAAATAATTTATATATTTTTTTAACCTGTACATCTGAACTGTACTATAAATAGAAAGATTAAAGAAGAAGGAAGTGAAACAGGGGAGGAAGAAAATAAAACAGTGGCAGGAATGTTATAAACTTTTTTTCATGACCTTTGGAATTTCTAGTTGTTTTTCATTATGCAACACTGAGCCCTATCCAGGAAGATAAACTGGTGGAAATGGAACATACTATACTTGAGGAAAAGGAGCTATGACAAAGACAGCAACCACATCTGAGCACTAACATGTGAAGATGATGTCAAAGGCTCCCCCCCACCTTTTTTATAAGGTGGGTTTTTGAATGGAAATTTGGAGAGAAAGTTGGTTCCAAAATTAATTATATACTGCTGTCCCATAGGATTACCCAGAAGCACCACTGAGGCTGCAAGTCAAGAAGGTCTTGTGTCCTTAACTAGCATGTCCTAGCAGGCACAAAATGTCCCAAACCCTATGCTTAACTTATGCCTATAAAAAAAGATTAAGATGTGGAGAAATACAACTCAAATGACTGAAAAGAAAGGCATTGGGACTTAAACCTCACGGTATATGATAAAAGGTCTGAATGGAAATGTAAATGAGAGAAGACTAGAGCAATTCGCAGTTCAAAAGTAGTTATGACTATGGAAAGGTATGGCATAATGTTGGTATAGATGCCATAAGGGCTATAGATCAGTTATCCTTAACTGGGAACACAGAACCAGACAGACATGTAAAGCAGAAATAAATAGATAACAGCAACAGGAGGAAAGAGTGAGAAAAGGACATGGGTGGTAGAGGTAAAAAATGGAGAGAAAGAGAAAGGTGGAGAACAATTTTGTTTTAGAAGGAGCAAATTGATACCAGTTTATTTTGCAGTCTAGGGTGGGGTGTCAGTTTGAAAGGAGGGAGAGTGTGGTGGAAATTGTGCATGGGAAAAGAAACTGCAGAGAGATATTTAGGGAGACATTTTAAGGTCATTCATTTCTGTATATTGGCAGTAATCCATTGTGGAGAACAGACAGCTACTGTAGTTGTTAGTAAAGATAAATGTCATTGAATTATAGATGAACATAATGGAAAAATTTCATGTCTAGCCATTGTGTAAAATAAGGAGTGGGACATACTGGCTGTGTGGGCCTGGTGAATGCCAGGTGCGTGGGTGAGTAGCGAGCATTGGGAAAGGGTGTGCTATTCAAGTGGTCACCAGCACTGTAATGTCATTATTTTTTTCCTGCTCTGGCTTCTAAGTACAAACCAAAGAATAGTAAACACTGAGTACATTGATGACTATCTCAGCACATCCATAAGATTCTGCTTGCATGTTCAACGCAATGGCAGAGGGGGAAGGACTCGCCTTTAGGGTGACGACCATTCATAAAGGCCTATGTGATCACCCCTGCTAACAACACAACACCACACATGTTCACAATGCACAACAAGCTATCCTGCCTCAACCAGCCAGTCAGAGATTAAATCTGGTTTGATATTAAAGTCTTTATCTCTTCTGACATACAAAATTTTCTTTACCTAAACTTTATTATTTTAATGGATGAAAGTTTACTTGCCAGGTCATTACTCAGAAAGACTTCAGCCTTCCAGTCTTAAGTCTCTAAGCCTGTTGGTACTCTTAGATGTACAGAGCTCTTCATGTCTGCTTCTTTCCCTAGACTGACAGGTCACACTTTTGCTGTCATACAGAACAGGGGCATTTGGCTCTTGCATCCAGCACAGGGGTGTTTTGTTGTTTTGTGAAGCATGTTTTTCCTTTACTCAGTGTAGACTGAACAGTCATAGTGATCATGTCTCTCCCACTATTCCTGTGCTATACAGCTATTACTTTCTAAGTATCCATTTTCTGCCTTTTCCCACCTTTAGCTGTTTTTTCCCACCACTATTCTGTAAATCACACACTATTTGTCCTTCTGCATGCACATTTGATAATGACACAACTGCTTTTCCAATAACCTGCTGCTTCTGTCACAACCATTAAATGTGTTAATAGCCCATTTGCTGGAGATTGCACTGTCTGAATACAAAATTGACTGAGTTTACACAGACTACCATGCAGGCAGTGTTATACTCTGTTGGAAGAATGACCAATTACAGCCACTGGACTACTCAGCCAGGAGACTGATAAGGAGCAGGAACAGAATGAACTACACACAGCTAGCCATTAAAGGCAGCATTGTAAAAAGATTATGAAGGCCAGTTATCTACAAATATAGCCTAACAAACCATATATATTGAAACAGATTCACTAGTGGCATACTTAAGTAGAAACTGAAGAATGTATTTCATAATGCAGCTTCTGCATGTTTAAATAAAATGCATCTCGTATAACAGTAGCCAGTAGGGAGAAACTAGGAGTGACCTAGATTGCATTAGTAAAAAAATTCTCTTAAATTCTTTTTTAAAAAAACCCAACCCTGCAAACTAAAGCATATCCCTTTTCTTTCCTTTTTCCTGGAGCAGCACAGGAAAGAGATATTTAGGAGGTGGACAGCTTAGAGATGAATCACTAATTACAGTGTCCTCTCTCTAACCTTCAAGGTGATATCTGTTGAACACTCTCAGAGCACACGTACTAGAGTAGGATACAAGGAAACGTTCCTGGAGATTGACCATTGTCACCTTCACCTGGCACTGAGTCACCCTGGGGGTGAACAGTCACCTCAGGTGTAGGATGCTTAAGATCATTTTACTTTGCAGCCTCTGACCATTTCTGCTTGGCTTTGATTCTGCTTGAAAATGAGGAAGGGAATACTTGTATGCGAATTGTGTCAGGGCATGCTTCGTTCATAATTCTCACTCTCTGGTTTGTGGTAGAAACAAATCCACTGTCCGTTTGCCTGCGATATTTTCAGAAATTCAAATATCACTTGTAGAAAGAGGAATATAAGAGATTTCCTCAGTGAGAAGAATAGAGAAAAGTAAACACCACAACTATATTATTACAGAAAAAAAGAAGAGGTGGAAGGAGAGAGATGCTACCTCAGTACAGAGAAATTCCTTATCTACAAGTTACTGTAGACTTGTAGACTACCCAAGGATCAACCACTATATGATGCCTATCTGTTTCATATAACCTTTCCAAGACATCTACCGTCAGAGACACTCTAGATGGATCATTCTATCTGCTAAAGCTATTCTTATGCTCATAGATTTAGTTTCTCAGAGCTGGATCTCGCCTCCACCATAATTTCCTCCCTCTCAAAACCACACCCTCCCCAATATCATCCTCAGGATGCAATTCCTAGGAACTGAAGGAAAGAGGCCTCTTTCCTTTCAGTCAGACCCATTCCCTTATATCAGAGGAATACAGTCACTTGGCTCCAGTTCCAACATGTATTATCACTTATCCTTGCCATGTGCACTTCACAATCTGTGCCACTTTCCGGCCACTCAGCCACCCTCTGCTTCTATGATTCAACTTCTGAAGGTTGCCGCCAGCCTGAACGCCTCCTCTGTGACAGCTACACGATGTGTCCTACATGCTATTGGAACTACCCAGGGTAAGAATGAGATATATATCTGTGCTGTGGTCAAATCCTGGATCTTGCCTGATGCAGCCAACTCAGCTATAACTGGCAAAAATTTACCCTTAAATGAAGGAAAGGGTAAATGACTCCCTCTTCTAATCTAGATTATGGAAAACACAGTTCACCCCCAAACCAGACCAGCCTCAGAGGGAGTACCTCATTATATGGTCTGTTTTTAGACAACAAACACACCTGCTATTTCAAACCATTCAAAACAGTTCCACCTTGGAAGAAATCCCTGCACCCTCTTCTCCAACCACCTAAATGTCGGCCTGCTGCTAAGACAAGGTCCACACTGGGCTCCATCCGGCCCTACGTGCTACCCCACCTGCTGGGGATAACACAAGAGCTGCTCCCAAACCAGAACCTGGCATGGCAGGGGTTAATGGGGGCGACGGAGAGGGGAGGGTGAGACGAAAGAAAATAGCTCGACACTCTTCCCAGCTTGTTTGATGGAGATGCGACCTGGCAGCATTGAAAAGCTTCAAGATTAATGGAGAAAAGGCGGAATCTGACAGCTTTTCCGCTGGTTTCACTCCTCCTGGGTGGGCCGATTGCTCTTGAATGTCACTTGCTACTTAATCTTGTGTATCTGAAACAGACTGACGTGTTTGGGGAGCCCCGCTTGCTCTGTATAGACATCAATTGGCAAGGCAGATAAAAGGAAACTGCATTGAATTACTCTCTTATGCCTTTTATAGACCACTTTCTGACTACAAAATAATTAGTAGCCCCATCCAACGAAACCCATCATGGTTAGGGTACTCTTTAAACGCCAAATGTGAGGAGGAGCAAGTATCCCTTACTCTCTTCCAGCTGCTTCCCAGAGCTACCATGAAACCAAGACATGTTTATACTCAAATGGAAACATCTCTAGATAATATTGTCATGTAATATCACCTCACTGTCTGTGAGATGCTTGCATTGATTTTTTTTTTAATGATTGATTTCTGTTTGCAAGTTGAAGATTTGCTGCAGAGTTAACAATTTATGTGATATATACTATCCCTGCTGAGCAGAAAAAAACCCTTATGTACTCTTTAAAAATGTAATATGTCTCCCACTCAGCAAACATGATGCATTCTTCCTTGTAGTATATAAAGGGGGGCATGGGAGACTAAAACTTAAGGTTGTTTTTTTTTTCTCCATCTGCAGTGAAATCAGATGGTGACTGTCTTACAAAAGACATCTGATTCTTTTTTTAATCCCAGAATTTCAAGTTGAGTTCTTCCTTATCTTTCACCTATGTCATACCATTTATGGCAACCTAGAAAGAGTAGCAAATAAAAATAGCAGTCCCCAATTTGTAAAATTTTCTTCATATCCCAAACTGATTCAAGTGCTATAAATATGAGTTTCCCCCTTTTTGTTAGTAAAAATTAATTTGGAGCTGTACTGGTGGAATAGCACAAAGCCGATGTAGCTACGCAGTCTACAATCAGCAACACAAGCAAAACTCTGATAGCATGTGAACTGAAAGTTAACATTTGAACTTTCGAAACATCTGAAAATTTAGTTTGCCACACAAATTAGCTTCTGCCTGGTGTCAGACAATTGCCTAAAATAGATTGCACTGAGCCAATTCGACACAGGGTGTATCTATGTATCTATCATAAAGTGGGTTTTTTTCTTTTTCAAACATCAAAAATAATATTCACAGTTAAGTTTGAAAAGTTTAAACCGTATCACATCAGCTTCTAAGTGAGGAAAAGTATCCCAGAGTAAACGCCAACACCACCATTGTATTTCAACTGGCATCCAAAAACCAGCTAGTAGGAGATGACTGCTCCTTCACCAATTATGTAGACCTATTCAGTTGGGGAAAAAAAATTGCTATGTTCTGTGCAGTTTTTTACGGCATTTTTTCTCAGATCTAAGTGGCACTTTATAGGAAGAAAATGTGATTTTACACAAAGACTTGAAACAAGCTAGGGGGATAGCAGCCACTTCACTGGGTTTTTTTCAGCCGACTAATTTCTATGCCCTTTGGAGGAAGACAGAAGATATAAAATGAATGACGAATCACTTCAGTGAAAGCATCACAAAGCTCTGCTATTTTACGTATTTATTACTATTTTTAATAAGGAAATTCTCAGGCACCTTACTGTTTTTAAATGAGCAGCTGTTATTTTCTGATTGTTTTTGTTTCAGCAAAGCTGCAGGGAAGTGCTAACATCTTAATCTCACTGTGAGTGTAGAATTTCTGACAATTTTTTAAAATTTAAAAACTTTAGTAAAAACTTCATAGAGTCCAACTGTTTAATTTTGTGTGTGTGTGTGTGTGTGTGTGTGTTGGGCCAATGACTGTGTTTTAAGAAATGAAGCATAATTACATGTATAGCTATCAAAACATATCAATATGAATTTTCTTAAAGTTCAGATTAATTCCCTACCTTATCTTTAGGATTGTTTCATATATTTCTCAGCATTAATCCTTTAACAAACTGCGGAAAAAGGTAAAGAGAGTAACCAAGCCTGGTTATGATGATTTATAAGAAAAAGATTCCTTTACCAAGTACATGTTCAGTTTATACGGATTCAGGAATGAACAAAGAAACACTAATGAAAAAGAGGTTATTATAACATTTTTGCAATATTATCTATTATGAAAAACAAGCAGCATGACATCCTAGAAACTAAAGGGTCTTCACATGTCCCTTCCCCCTGACCCAGAAGGATGACATTTGCATTGTTAAAAAATACATAGGGCTTTAAAGACATTAACTGAAATCTGTTAAAGGCTTTTAAACAAAATTCTTTCTGTTGATGCAGTCCAGCCAAATTTATATCGCACTTGTCAGAATAAATCTTAATCTTTCTATATTTGGCTTTGTTTGCTAAACTTGCTTGAGGTTTTTAAGAGCAGTGGTCAAATTCTACCCACACATTTAACTTCATCTGTGAAGTTGCTGACACTTGGCAGAAATGACGGTAAGCATGTGCACAAATGCTTACGGGACACAGATTTTGCAAGTAAGACAACCTGAAACATGTTAGAGCTTCTATTCTTTTTAAGGATTAGGACTAGGCAATCTCTGTTAATTACGTGCATATCCTTTCCCTGGAAAATTTATCATTTGTTAACATCACACCAGTGTTTTATCAAAGTAAGAGTAGGAGATGCAGCCAAACCATAAGTAATTTATATAAAGCAGCTCTACAGTTTATTGTCACATTTGGCCACAAAGGGGAATTTCTTATCTGGGGATTCTTAGTGCAACATACTGCAACAACTCTTTGATTTGCAGCCTAGTTCAAAGGACCTGAAAACATGGGTTGCTAACACAATACACTGCTATGTTCCCTGTGAGTTCTCTTTCCTGCTATTTAGGTGTTTATGCCTACTTCCTAGCATGATCCACAAGCAGTGTCTTGTAAGGAGAAGACTCAACATCCAGCTAATAGCCATCAATGTGTGCAAACATACACAAATACATGTGCATAAAAAAAAAAACAGAGAGAGTTTTGTTTTCCTTCTACAAGCAGGAAAGCTGCTTTTCCATATAAAGATGGAATCACAAACTAAGAATGCTTAGATGAACCACACTGGTGGTAAGTTTTAAGGGCAGACAAAACAAAGTCTGATCCATTTAGACTTTTATACTACTACAGAAAAACAAGAGACTTTCAAGGTTGAGTTGGACTTCACAGCTACACGGCCAAAGGCAACAGAGTCGTTGGCTGGAGTTGTATTGTCAGAGGGGAAGGAGCCTCCAGGTACACCTCACTTACACACAGCCCCTGTGCAACCTCAGCCCACTGCCCAGCAGAGACATGACATCCTGACAATGGGGGTTTACTTTTTTTTTTTTTCCCCCAGCCCCACAGTTCTATTTTGGAACCCATCTGTTTAAAACTGACTTCAAACTCCTAAAGGTTGATAAATCTAAAGCTAAAACTTGTCCTGTTGCAAACACTTTCTGCTATTATTCTGAGCCTGAAGCAGTGGAACTGATATGACCCTCAGGATCCTGTTCTTCAATTCCAATTTCATGTCATAGTGACATGAGAAGGAGAGAAAGTGATTGTGGTGCAAGAACTACTTTTTTTTCTAACATGAATGTGCAGTTATAAGGATAAAGGGCCTATTCATAGCATGGTGCTTCACAAAGCTAAGATAATGCAGTAGTCAATAATAATTTCTTTCTCAGAATTGCCTCATTGCAAGAATCCCACAACAAAAAACCTTCCCTTGGCAAAATGGGACTAAATTCCATTTTACCAATCTCTAGACATTTTTCATGACCCTGAAGTATTCTTTTTCGTTGTGCTCCATCCTCACAAAAACTTGGTAATGTTGATTTCAACTAAACAGTTTAAAACATGTTAGCTGTTTTCAGGATTTCCAAAGCAAAGTGCTGTTCTCTAGTATAAAAACAAAAGCTAACATTACAAGACTAGGACGAATGGTATAACCATGGCTGAGGATGGGTGTTGGAGCCATGACATGGCATCACACAAACCCAGGTGGGCAGCAGGGTCTCAGGAGCTGAAGCTGAGGAAACTCCACGTGGTGTTCTCTAGGTTTCCACAGGTTCCCTGTGTGAGAGAAGGCAGCGCACTGCAAATGCTGGAAGGGAATCAGTGACTGTGGGGAGGTTTTTTGGCACATTTGACCCCCATTCAGCAGGAAATAAGGTGACACTAATGCAACATCTCATGTCTCCCAATCGGGGGACTGACAGTCCTAGCGGGAAATCCAGCTTGCAGGAGTAGGGCAGTCACACTGGAGGCGCTGGGGCAGAGGGGGGAACAATGGCTGTGGCCCATTTGTGTAACTGCTAAGACAGAGGATGGGCAAGTGTGGGCCTATCAGAGGAAAAGAGTAAAAGCTTGGAGGGGAGGGGGCTCAGGCAGAACTGGAGGCTATGCATTGCCAGGCAGCCCTTATGTTTTTTGCAACACAAGCCAAAATATCACTTGGCTCTATGCATCTAGGAAATCTCTGAGACAATTAACATGTTGACACACACACAAACATCTACGTAGATATTAAAAAAATAAAGAAACCAAGTGCAATCATCATCAAAATATAGTATTTTGTGTCAAGACTTGGGAGAAGGGGGAAGATGACCAGTTGTTGTCAACAGATGCTTGTTTTAGGACTTGGCAACACTTGATTTTTTTACAAAACCACCTTCTTGCCCACATTACTCCCAAGGGTGGGATTTTTTCTACTGTGCTGTCAAAGGGCCCTAGTCTATACTCCAGGTCTCAGGTCCCATGATGTTGTCTTGGAAACCTAACTTAAACCTCCTTTCTCACGTGTGCCAAGGAAGCAGGGCTCTTGCAGCCAGTTGCAGGAGCCCTTGCCCAGCTCACCACAGCTGCTCTGCTCCCTGCGAGGCCCAGCATGACATCCAATATGCTTGGCCCTCCGCTCCCTGGCCACAGGCTGGACTTGGATGGTTGCTTTCCAACCCCCTGCTGCCTGGCTCCATGGAGGAGCGGAGGGAGTATGCGTTGTAATCCAATTACCTCCTCGCCACGGGGAAAGGAGAGGAGGCAAGAGGCAAGTCAGAAGACAGAAGACAAAAGGTTGAGTAACTGCCTGCAGCAAAATAGGGAATTCCACGAGGGAATGCTGAATTTGGTGGCACCCTGACGAAATTCCAAATTACATAGCCATTGCCTAGCTGAGCACAGGGGCCCTGAGCCTGCGGGACCAGGATTAAGATTAATTGGATCCGTTCACACAAGTTAAAGGCACTGTTTCAGTTTCTCATTGGAGTCAAGCACATAACAGTGCAATGGATTATACCATGTATTTTTTAAGTTATTCTTCAAAGCTAAAAAGGTTGTTTGCTTGCTTTCCCCTCTGAACAAAATTGTAAATTCCATTGCTATGAAATGCATGGAGCTCTTTTAACAAATTGTTGCTGCACAGGAACTATTGCTACTCTTCTAACGGATTATTGATGATACAGTATAACACACTTAATTAGGCTGGCCACTTTACTGAGGCCATCTGCCAGTGAATCATATGTTGCCTAATTTTAAAATCCTTAACTCATTAACCTCTTTCTCCTCACCCCCGCCCCCCTCCCCCGCATATGTTTTTTATATATATATATATGTATTTATTATGTTCGTGTATCTCTTCATCTTTAGATAAACTTTACTGATAGATCAGACTACGGTCCAGCTAGACCCAGCTGCAATGCTTCCCATACTGGACCAGAAATCCCACACACTGCAAAGCTGTGATGCAGTAGAAACTCACGTGGCTGGGTCCAGTTTGTCTAAAGGGTGTTGCTGTGTTAATGCCGTAACCACAGACTTTGTGTACCATGATGTATAGTCCCTTCTGCAGCTAGTGTGAAGCCAGCATGAATTTCATATTGTGTGACATGACTATTATGACAGAAATGTTCTGATCCACATCAAATTGTATACATTGCTTGTACCATAACTAGTGTGGCCAGCAGGACCAGGGAAGTAATTGTCCCGCTGTACTCAGCACTGGTGACGCTGCACATCGAATACTGTGTTCAGTTTTGGGCCCCTCACTACAAGAAAGACATTGAGGTGCTGGAGCGTGTCCAGAGAAGGGCAACAAAGCTGGTGAAGGGTCTAGAGCACAAGTCTGATGAGGAGCGGGTTAGGGAACTGGGGTTGTTTAGCCTGGAGGAGGCTGAGGGGAGACCTTATTGCTCTCTACAACTACCTGAAAGGAGGTTGTAGTGAGGTGGGTGTTGGTATCTTCTCCCACGTAACTAGTGAAAGGACAAGACGAAATGGTCTCAAGTTGCGTCAGGGACGGTTTAGATTAGATACTAGGAAAAATTTCTTCACCAAAAGAGTGGTCAGGCATGGGAACAGGCTGCTCAGAGTGGTGGTGGAATCACCACCCTGGGACTCATTCAAAAACCATGCAGACATGGCACTTCAGGACATGGTTTAGTAGACATGGTGGTGTTGGGTCAACGGCTGGACTTGATGATCTTAGAGGTCTTTTCCAACCTTAAGATTCTATGATTCTATGATGCTATGAATTAGGTGGATGAGCTAGGGATGATCCTATTCTTACTTCAGTGGCTACTAAGACAAACTGCTGTGGGTTCTCAGACACTCTGTGAGAAGTCACTTGCCTGTCTTATCCAGTAGGAAAAGAGCTTCCCACTGCTCAAGAGTACCTTCCCCAAAGTAGAAAGCAGTGCCACGTCAGGGGCTGGACTTCAGAGTCATGTTGCCACTGTTCTATAGTGAGGCTGTTTTCAGCACTGTGAAAGAGCTGCAGCCCTACCTGAGGGCAGATATAGAGCAGAATGAACTGTATGAGTTTGATGCTTAATACCTGCTATTCAACATGTCTGGAAGGATCGGTTCCCTGGTTTTGCTTACAAACCTTGGGTGAAGAATCCTTAAAGTGAGGCAGGGAGAAGCCCATTGCTCAACCCTTTGCTCTAGTAGTTTTGTAGTGTAATAAAAGGTATTGATTATTCTTTTCTCAATCCCTGAGTAATCCTAGAGCTACCTACCTGATGGAGGGCCTTTTTCCTGTTATCTCATTTTATAGTTTCCACAATCTGCTGCATCTATTTTTCTTCATGGTTCATGGTGTTTTATCTTCCAGGAGCAGAAGCGAGGTAGTTCTGGGATACGTACTGATGAGACTGGTTCTTCTGGTAATATGCCAAAGCCTGTGGTTATCAGGTTTCAGAAGATAGTGAAAATCATAGTTGTTTATACCAGCCTTTAATTAAATTTAGAGTTTATTAATTTAAGGTAGTTGCCTAAGTTTGAGCCCTACTTTTATGTCTGTTCTAACCACTATTCACTATCTTAAAGGTGTTGTGAGAAGACACTATTCCTCCTCCTATACCTTCCCATCTTGCCCTTCTGAGGTTCACGTTTTGTCCGTCCCAGCTTCCATTGTTTCAACAGCCCCACAATGACTTTATTGCATAACTAGAGAAAATTTGCTACTCCCAGAATGTATGATTATAGCCAAATTCTAAGTGCCTGAAAAGGTGGTCTGTAATGGCTATCCTGGCAAAGGCGTGACTTTAATTAGTGCTGACAAGATATTAAATCCCTATTACATTTACCTATTTTCTGGCTTAAGTACTTGGAACAACATCAGGTCTTGCAGAATGCAAACTCTTTTCTTTCCTCTTTCCCAAGTTTCCAGTACAGCCTGGAAGGGCAGCTGCAGCTGCCTTGGTGTGTTACAAGCATGGTGCATGCTCAGCTGGCTGTTCAGCAGGATTTGCTGGGCCAAGGCACGTAGGAGGAGCAGCATGGCAGAGAAAGCATGGATGAACATGGTGATAAGATAGAGACATAGAGAGTATCTCATACGCCTGAAGTGTGTTTTTTGGTATAAAGTCTTCCTTCCTTTGTCCACTTGTCTCCCATTTCTTTGCTGATATGCTTCCCCCGCTCTTACTGCCCTCCCATCTTTCCTCTGCTCTCTTTTTCCTCCTCTTGTCACCATTCCCTTTTCCTCTCTTTTCCACACCTTTTCCCACCCGTCTGCATCCTTAGAGGATGTCTCAGACCCTACATCCCTTTCCCACATCTTCTGGAGTTACCGTGTATGGGGAGCAGCAAATACTTGGATTTCATGTGCAGCCCCTCACCCCAAGCATCTGATGCCAAAGCAAATGTCTGGTTAAAGAGCTGGGCTGGCTTTGGAGTGGTGGGTGCTAACAAACTACACCATGGGTTAAGAGCTGCTGGATGTTTGATTGGGTCTTGTCAGCACCACCTAGGACACCTCTGCCCTCCCCAGTCCACCATGTCTTCCTCCTTTATTACTTATGTCACACAGAGAGGGCAGGTTCTTTCCTTCCAGCCTAGGGACAGGGAGAGGTGCCAGCCTCTCTTCCCATGGTCTTGGCTTTTACAGAGCACCTTTGATTAATTGTTTGATGAAAAGCTATTTTGTCCAGATATTGTTGCCAATGTTTTTCTGATTTTTTTCCTGACTAGTAGCAAAACTGGTCAGAAGGGAAAATAATAACATTTTACATACATTCTTCACTCCTTTTGTCAGACATAATCAGTTTTTCAGACCACTTCTATTATCAAGATTATTACTGAAAATAGATGAATTATCTGATAATATCAGCAGGGTTTCTAGGATTTTTAACTATACAAATCATGTCTCAATTTCCCCCTACAGGACTATTTTACAGGCTGATCAGAAAGCAGGGTCTGCTTTCAGACTGTTTTTTCTTAATTAGCCTGAGATTCAGACAAATAAAATCAATGAGCTGAAGTCTGACACACTGATTTATTTTCAGGAGCAAGGTCTCACTTTGTAATATTGTTTGAGGAGACTGTGTATTCCTCCTCTTTTTTATTTATATTTGCTGAGTTCCAGACAGAGGTCATATAAAAATAGTCATATGTATAAAAAGATGTTTTTTTCTTCAACCCGTTACTCTTAATTACACACATCCTTGAACCATCTTTTTTCATCTTAATATTTACACCAGTCTAATGTTTATGCATTGTTATCATCTCTTCTAACAGTCTCATAGCCCAGCTCCACATGACTAACGCCCCTAATCTTTGTGGCAGGGAGGAGCAGTGGAGATACTGCAAATCTTGTGTATCCACTGGCAGCCTGACAGATGAAACAATCCCCACACAAGGCTCCGCTATCAGCCAGCTCCTCGCATTACCTGGCAGCAAACCGTCCGCCTCTGAGAGGTTGCTCAGCGTATGAGAAAGTCTGCTGTGGCAGCCCCAGATGGTTTCAGGCCAGATTCCTCTGCCCCCACCTTCCCTCCTGCTCCCAGTTCTGCAGTTTTACAGCTAAGTAATTTTACAACTGTCTTGCACAGATTGCACACATGCACTTGCATACTGAGATGGGTCAGGGAACTCATCTGGCTGAAAACTAATGTGGAAAAAGGACACTGGTGCAAAGGTGGGGGAGAAAGGCGAAGTGCCCAGCAGTGTAGCTGGGGAGGAACATGTGCTGGCCAGAGGGGCTTGGCCTCTGCTTAAAGCCACCTGACAGCAGCCTGCCCTCCTCTTTCTGCAAGAAATGTTCCCCAGTACCAGCCCATGTGGATGGGGCAGATTTCCCCATCCATTTAGTGACTTTTAAAGTGGAAGCAGAATGGCACTTCCACAGTAGGATATGTAATTACTCCTTAATTTCATGATAGATGTAGGTCAGGTAAACACTGACTGCTCACACTACAGGAAGAGTTCTTTGAGATGAGGTCCACACAGAGACCACACAGGTCTTTTTCCATGGAGTGACTGTTCTGCATGGATCTCGGTCTACAGAAAGCAGCTATCTACCTATTTAGTGAGGGGATATTTAGGAGTTTCCATTCACTTACAGCAGGACAGCCGTAGCTATAGTGCATCTAACCTGGATGTTCCTATCAGAAAAGTTGTCTTGGACAAAACACTGCACCACTGCTCTCCACATCTCAATAGGAGGGGAACTTTCTTCAAACAATGTATGAGATCTGTCTGTTTTGCCAGAATGGGTCTGTTGTGGCTAAGGAAAGAGGTCAGGCACCCAAAAGTCCCCATTTCTCCAGCTTATATAACAACTACTTAAAACACTAGTTTAATTTCTAATGGCTCGAAGTGAGCACATATCGAGCCCATTAATAATACAAGAATGTCCAAGAAAAACTGGGAGAAAAGCATTAGGAAAAAAAGCCCTACAACCTCCCAAGGAATCTAATCATGATAGGGTGAGAAAAGAATGTGACCGTGGATTGATGGATGATGTGCAGATATTTTTTGTTAGAGACTTATGAAACAAGTAGAAAGTCCAGATGTTTCAGAGACACTAAATAGTTCAATATTTCTGAAATGGGTGTTGTCAAGGGATATAGTTAACACTGAGATGCCCAAATAGGATATGTCTTCTGCTTGGCTTTGTTAGTTGGTCTAGCTCAGGTTTTCTTCTATTAAAAGAAAAGCATTTTGAGCTTCAGCAGAACAACTCTCTTCAGTTTATTTCAACTAACCACAGCAGGTTGCCAGTTGTAACAAAATCGAATCTGAATGTAGGACGTGATTGCTGTTCCACATGACCAGGGGAGCGATGCAAACAGGGTGATTGCAGGCTGGTGTAATCTTCAGTTCAGTTTTATCCATACTGCAGAAACCTGGAGACTGGACATTTCACTCAAAGGCATTGAAATTGCTCTATACTCACACATGTCTACCTTAAAAAATAACTTTTTTTCTCTCAGCTCTTTAGAGATTTAAGCCTAGTCAATTCAGCTTGGAAACTACAGATGTCGTTCTGCACTTTTACCATCTCCATCTTTTGTTTTCCAATGCCAATAGCTTTGTTGTTCTTTCTGTTGCTAAACATCTTCAGTCTAGAAGAAGCTCTAGAAGATCACTCACCCAGTGTCTACTTTAAGTACATTAGTGGGCTGCTTAAAAGACAAACTTAGAAACTTAGAAAAATATCCTTTAATTTGTGATTTGCTCTACTAATACTTAAATCAGTAACAGTTCAACACTGGGACAACACCTAAGTCAGCCACAGCTTTGCAATAGATTTATCTTGACATTTAATTTTGCTGAATTTTCAAAGGAAGATCAAATCTTGCTTCCAGGCTTTGTTCCAGTCAACCCAGTGGCTTCCCTAATAGCAGCACACCTGGCGGAGTCTTCTGTAGTCTGCAGAAAGTTTTCTTCATCACCGCTGGGGCTTGGCTGCTGGTTTGCTGTTCCTCTCAGCAGGCTCTCCTTGAGCGACAGCCTTACTGCTTGGTGCCAGGATTTTCATCTGCAGTCTCTGGGTTGTCCTTCCACCAGCTCTGCAGGGATGGAGAAACAACTCTGCCTTCCAGAAAGTACTCCATGTCCTTCACAGATGTTCATAAGGATCTTTTAAAAACTTTCTACCACTTAATCTCTGGTAACTTCTTTGATTCTTGACCTGATGGGTATTGGGTATTTTCACCTTTTGTCCTTTCTGGAAGAAAGGTTTTCTGACTCAACAATATTAAAAACTTTCATAACCTTCCTTCATGACTGTGTTAATGAAACCTCTCCCAATGGCTTGGAAGATGTATATATATACTCCTTCCCTTGAAAAAAATAAGTGAGCTATTCTCATTCCTTCCTCCATCTCTTTGCAGGCTTTGTGCTCTTACAGCTAGTGCTTTACCAGCACCCACCTTTAGAGGCTGTTCCCCAAATTCACTACAGCATTTTCACTACCCACCTTCACATCCCAAGGAATCACAATTGCTTAAGGTAAAGACATTGTATACTGCAAGTCTGATGAGATAATACTTCTCCCCTAGAAAATTACTTTCTCCAAAGAATCTTAAGTCATTCATGAACACAAACCAACTCATTTTCACACCAGCCGAGGTAGACTGGCAGGTTTTGTTGCTTCTTGTCTTCTCTACAGGGAAAATATGCTCAGAAATAGACTTTCATTTAAATTTTAGGATTTCTACCTATTTCACAAAATCTTATCATATTTCCTGATGGCAAT
The DNA here is from genome assembly GCF_028858705.1 of Grus americana. Taxonomy (NCBI): domain Eukaryota; kingdom Metazoa; phylum Chordata; class Aves; order Gruiformes; family Gruidae; genus Grus; species Grus americana. The sequence goes on from NC_072891.1 coordinate 19,610,593, forward strand.
TCTAAAAAAAAAAAAAAGTATCATATATAACATTTTCCTTGGACGTGAGGGATGGTGTATACATATGTATAGGTGTGTGCGCATGAGGACCGACACATGCCTCTTTCTTCGTAAGAACATGTTATTCTTCAGCACCTGAGAGCACCCAGAGCATTAGTAATATAGAGAGTAGAACAAAGAAAAATACGTAGTTTCAAGTGTGACCAGTGTATGCAAGTTGTAATGATTGTTGGGGTCACTAAAAATTGCATGACCAGCAATGATTTATTAGTAGTGCAGAATCCAGGGAAATACTCCCCTCTAAATTATTGTTTCTCTGGCTCTAAGCATTCAATAAATTCCCAGCTTGAGCCAGGGAATTTATGTCTCCTCTTCTCTATATTTGTCTGTGGTTTGCATTATCATTCACTAAATATATTTGGACATAGAATTACTTTTCTTGATCTGCAGATTCAAAAGCTTTTGTGACTCACCCTTTGACCCTACTCCCTTTTAGGAATTTCACAGATAAATCAGTAACTAACACTTACATAATGAATTGTGCTCTTTTTTGCTGTTGTGTAATAGTTATATACTTTTTAAATAAGAAGGGCAGAGTAACAAATGATCTAACAACTCACTAGGTTGAAAGGCCTGAAATGTGTCATTTTATGTTTACACTGCACAAATTTTCTCCTTCTTTTAGAAAATATGTACAAGTATAATGGATAATTTGCCATTGTGGTAGCTTAATGGATATCAGAAAAATTTCGTAAAAAAATTGTATCTGAAAAACCACCACACTCCTGCCACCAATTATTTTTATTAACAACTTAAATGCTTCATGGAAGTCTCTTTTTGCACTAATTTCTGCAATTTTCAGGAAAAGGGATGAGGAAGTATTTGCCATCAAGTGCCAAAAAGAAGAAGTAACGTTACTTGGGTCTGAAATGAGCCAGATCAAAAAGTATCTATCTCATGTTGCCTAAGCAATAACTACATGCTCAAGCTGATAAGTCATTGGTGCCAGGGTTGGTCAAGATCAAGTTTGTCTCGGCTGTGAATTTGCTGAAGATGTTACCAAATACAGTGGGGGTTGGTGAATCTGCCAATTGTCACTCTGAGAAGAAAAGGGGACATCTTCCAAGCCAATGGAGTTCCTGCTAACTGAGAGAAAAAGAGATTGTGCCCCACTATTGCTGTAACACCAATTAAGGAAAAGAAACGGCACACAAAGTGAAATTTCCAAAACTCAGTAAATTTGTGTTTCACTGCTAAAGACAAAGAAGAAAGAGATGCCATTGTATGCTAGGTCTAGAGATGGGTAGTTTTTGCTACCAAAGGAGGAGGAAGAAGCAGAAACGATCTGCCAGACCATGGGTGGGATGGACCATCTAAAACAACAGATGAAGACTTATAATTTGAGCCAAGAAATCTTGGGCCTTCTGGTTTTGTTTATAATTTTCAACCACACTGCCCTTGTCCTTATGGGAGACTTCAACTTGCCAGACATCAACTGGGAACACCACACAGCTGGTACCAGCAGGTCTAGGAGTTTCCTGAAACACCTTGATGGCAGCTTCCTGGTACAGGTATTAAAGGAGCCAACGAGGAAAGGTGCCCTCCTAGACCTGTTACTTGCGAACAGAGAAGGTCTTGTGGGAGAAGTGGTGACTGGTGGCCGTCTTGGCCATAATGACCATGAAGTGGTAGAATTCAAAATCTTTGGCGATAGGAGGAAAACTGCCACCAAAACTTCAACCCTGGATATGGGGAGAGCAGACTTCAGGCTGCTCAGGACACTAGTCAGTCAGGTCCCCTGGGAAACTGCTCTTGAAGGCATCGGGGTCCATCAGTGCTGGTCACTTTTTAAGGGCCACCTCCTAAGAGCTCAGGAACAGGCGATTCCAAAATGCTGCAAGTCAAGCAGGCGGGGCAGAAAGGCTGGCTTGGCTGAACAGGGAACTTCTAGAGCTTAGGTGGAAAAAGAAAGTGTATGCCTGTTGGAAGCAGGGACAGGCAACGTGGGAGGGCTACAGGGACGCTGCTCACCGTTGTAGGGAGAAAATTCGTGCAGTCAAAGCTCAGTTAGAGTTGAAGCTGGCCAGTACTGTGGGGGACGATAAAAAGGGCTTTTTTAAGTACGTTGATAACAAAAGGAGGACCAGAGAGAATATTGGCTCGTTACTCGACAAGAATGGTCACCTTACAAACAGAGACATAGACAAAGCAGAGACATTTAATGCCTTCTTCGCCTCTGTCTTCAACACTGATGACGGGCTCTGGGACCCCAGACGCCCCGAGTTGGAAGACCGTGACTGTGGTAACGTTAAACTCCCAGGTGACCCCGAACTTGTGCGGGAGTTGCTTCTCCACCTGGATGCATACAAGCCCATGTGGCCCAATGGGATTCATCCTAGGGTGCTCAGAGAGCTGGCTGATGTCATTGCGAGACCTCTCTCAATTATTTTTCAATGGTCTTGGGAATCTGGAGAGGTCCCAGTTGACTGGAAGCTGGCAAACATTGTTCCAGTCTTCAAGAAGGGCAAGAAAGAAGACACTGGTAATTACAGGCCTGTCAGTCTCACTTCAGTGCCTGGTAAAATTATGGAGAAAATTATGCTGAGAGTTATCGAAAAACACCTGAAGGACAACGCAGTCATTGGTCACAGCCAACATGGGTTCATGAGAGGAAGAGCCTGTTTAACAAACTTAGTTCTCTTTTATGACGAGGTCACCCATCTAGTTGACCAAGGGAAGCCAGCTGATGTAATTTTTTAAATTTCAGTAAAGCTTTTGATACTGTCTCTCACAGTATCCTTCTGGACAAAATGTCCAGCATACAGTTTGACAAAAACATAGTGTGATGGGTGAGCAACTGGCTGACGGGTTGGGCCCAAAGAGTTATGTAAACAGGGTTACATCAGGCTGGTGACCAGTTACTAGTGGGGTTCCCCAGGGCTCCATTTTAGGGCTAGTTATTTTTAATGTTTTCATAAATGACTTGGATGTAGGACTAGAGGGCGTTGTGAGCAAGTTTGCGGATGACACCAAATTGGGAGGAGCTGTTGATTCCATTGAGGGTGGAGAGGCCTTGCAGAGAGATCTGGACAGATTGAAGAACCGGGCAATCACCAACCGCATGAGGTTTAACAAGGGCAAGTGCCGGATTCTGCACCTGGGAAGGGGCAACGCTGGCTATACATACAGACTGGGCTATGAGACACTAGAGACCAGCCATGCTGAAAGACACTTGGGGTCTTGCTCGACAGCAAGTTGGACATGAGTCAACAGTGTGCCCAGGCTGCCAGGAAGGCCAACCGTATCCTGGGGTGCATCAAGCACGGCATTGCTAGCCAGTCAAGGTAAGTGATTGTTCCACTTTACACTGTGCTGGTGCAGCCTCACCTGGAGTACTGTGTGCAGTTTTGGGCGCCACAGTATGAGAAGAACATAAAACTATTGGAGAGTGTCCAAAGGAGGGCAACAAAGATGGTGAAGACGTATGAGGAGAGGCTGAAGTCCCTTGGTTTGTTTAGCCTAGAGAAGAGGAGACTGTGGGGAGACCTCATCACAGCCTACAGCTTCCTCACGAGGGGGAGCGAAGGGGCAGGCGCTGATCTCCTCCTCTGGTGACCAGTGATAGAACCCGAAGGAACAGCATGAAGCTGCAACAGGGGAGGTTTAGGTTGGATATCGGGAAAAGGTTCTTTACCGGGAGGGTAGTCGGGCACTGGAACGGGATCCCCAGGGAAGTGGTCACAGCACCGAGCTTGACTGAGTTCAGGAAGCATCTGGACAACGCTCTCAGTCATATGCTCCGATTCGGCTGGTCCTGTGTGGAGCCAGGAGTTGGACTCGATGATCCTTATGGGTCCCTTCCAACTCAGGATATTCTGTGATTCTATGATTCTATGGTTTGGGCATTCTTGGCTTTGTAGCCATGACAAGGCTGCTGCTTGACTCTTACTCTTTTTTTTGCTAAGATGTTAGACAAGTTCATCTTTTGAAAATTAGCACGTGACTAAATACACAATGATAAAAGCACTTATATTATTTCCATAAATTCCCCTGACAGCCATTTGAATGCAAATTGAGGAGAAAGAAACCCTGTTTAAATGAATTAACAAGGAAAGGCGGCAGGGGTTGTGGGGGGAGAAATGGGATTGAATACAGACAGAGTAGCTACAACCTCTTAAAAACAGAATTGGTTTGTATTCAATATAATGGAAGAAGGCATTTTTAACACCATTATTTAGGGTCAGAGGCCTCTTCAGTTCGTTTATCCAGCTTGAGTGCACTGATACAGTCAAGATAGTGAAACATGCTTCATCTATTTCAATACTGCAAAGCAGGGACTGCCTGTTATGTGTCGGCTTGCTTTCCTTTTGTCTCCATGAACAAAAGAAACAGCAATCTCTTAATTGAAATGATAACAGCACAAAAATTGTGTCATGTATTTAGAATTTGCAGCAAATATATCTCCTTTCGGTGAGGCTCTATGTGTTTGCTGCGCTGGTGTGTGGAGACTGTAGGAGATAGATGACTGTTAGAAGATTTACAATGAAGCTACACTTAATCAGTCAACCAGTTCATTTTAGCTTGAAAACTGCAAACTAAGACAAAAGTTTATAAAACTTCAGAGTGTAGTAGATTATTTAGATTGGGTTTCTCTGAGAAAGGATACACTGCTCAGTGCAGACATTGTTTCCCAGTACTGTTCCTCTATATTGCTGTAGTGGAAATGGAGGCTACGGCACTGGTGCTAACTCCAGGGTCTGAAGATGAAGAACAAGGGAGGAGGGTAGGGCAGAAATACACTTCTCCCCATAAACCCACTACGAAAGAAACCAGATGGAGCCTGCAGGTTGAACTGCATATTAGTCATGCCAAAGCATTGTATTGGAAAGAATTAGGGCAGGAAAAATAAGATGGATGGAAATTAATCTTGTATGAAGTAGTACAAAGAAAACAACTCCAGAAGGAAACCAGAAAGAAACTAGGCATATACTTTCACCACATGTTCCTAAAGCAAGCATCTGCTGCAATACATCTGTATGCAGTCCTTTCAGGTCATGAAGACCAGTAGGTAGATACAGACCTAATGAAAAACCAAGTATGGGTTGCAAGAAGTGGCACCGGTGATTCACTGTGTTGTATTACTACTGCTCAATTGCTATTCAGCTGTGGTGAGTCAGGGACAACTGTACAGATGGATAAATCATGTTTAGAAGCAATACAAAATCCTATATGCAAGTATATATTAATCTAAAAATGTTACTTAATCTTAAATAACGACTAAGTTACATAATGTTAAATAACTTTTTAAGAAAATGTTAATCCCTGTGACTTTTTCCCAGTAAAACTGTAAATAAATTTAACATAGTTCAAAATATTTGAGGCTAAAATAGCCACATGAATCCATTTGGTTTAAATAGAATCAGTTTGAACTTTGAGAACCACAGTACACAGTTCCATAACTCAGCTTATATGCAAATCTGAACTTCATATTGCCTGAAAATTAGAAACTAATTGATTTGAATTATAGTAAAGAAATGAATAATACATTTAAATAACAACATGAACTCTCCATAAATCTGAGATAGTTGGTAGTATAATTTAATCCAATAGCGAGGGCTTGAAATATGGAATAGAACAGATTCTAAATTGTGAACAGATATCCTTTCTTTGTGGCTGACTGGGTTTGGAGTTCACATTGTTCAAAAGATACATGTGAATGTTTAGCTACAGCTGAAAGAAATGAACTACATCCAATAGATCCTTTCTTGTATAGAACACATCAAAAAGACAAAGCCAAAATCTATGAACTGCTTAGACAAAAGACTCTTTAAAATTAGTCTTTCATGAAAGCCATCATTCAATCATCTTCTTAATGTGAGCCAAGATGTAAGTATACAATTCCTGTATCAGGTGAAATTACACCATTGTACACACATTGCCTCCATAAAACCATAGTACTGCAATGCAAAATTTAGCTTTTATCCCAAAGGACTCTGACAAAACTAAAATCCAAACCATGCTGTGACATCACCTTGCCTCCTCTGAAACAGCTGCAGAAGAGAGTCATAACTGTTTGCAAGGTACAACAGGACTATATGCTGGCTGTGATTAATGAAAGCAAGTCCAATGTTACCAGACAAATTTGGTTGGGTTACCAAAGTGAAAGTGCCTTGAGTAGCTTAACGTGAAAGGATTACAACCTTGCTTTGCTAGTCTGTCTTTGAAAGACCTTAGTTACATAGGGAAAGCACTACAGTGACAGCCTATGTTCAAACATCAGCTTTGCACGACGATCTTCGAGATCACTCTGTATTTGCTCTCCCTTTCTGCAAAATGGAAGTAAAAATTCCTCACTTGTAGAGGATGTTGTGAGGCTTAATTCTGTGGCCTTGTAAAGCTATTTGGATAATAAAGGAGAAAGAGTCACAGGAGAATAATGATGATAAGTCAGGATTTTCCAACAACACAAAACTATGGCATTGATTAAATATTGATGTGAGGAGAAGTGATAGAAAAAGATCAGACAAAACATCCTCCCTAGAGAGCTAAGAGCTAGTATTACCCAGACAGACATTCAAGGGCACTCCATAAAACCTAGATAAAAATGGGGAAATATTGACACAGCTTCACCTATTTTAATTGTTGTTCTGTCTGGATGGCAAGATAGTTTAGCTACAGGTCATGTAGCAGTCACTGTCTAAAAACGTGCATACTTCAAACTGTTACATACACCTGTAAACAATTATTCATGTGACAATAGCCCGAATGCCAGCAGCCCCATGGGTCTCGGCTCCTATCAGACAGGCAATGGAGATTCTGTGGAAGGCTCCAGACATAACTGGCAGCCTTGAAAGACAACACTACTTCCTTAATACTCCCAGCACTAAGTTGTATGTCAAATTCTAGAAACTATCCTTTTTCCCAGCAAGATTTCAATTCCTTGAAAGGGGGAAAGGGAATCTGAGATAAATAGACAATTAAGAAAACATTTCCCCAAAGGATTTTGAGATGTTGTCTGGCAATGGCCTGACTGGATCTACTGGCATTGTGCCATGTTGTTAAAGGAGTTAAGCTGTGATGTTAGCCAGCCTTTGTGCTGAATTGTGCCACAGATGCCACCTACCACTGAGAAGATGCTGCCTGCAGCCACCCAGAGGTCACTGCTCAAGGCATTCCCAGGCCTCATAGCTACTAGGGCTGTATGAAAAGGAGGTATAGTCCTTTGGATGTTAGGGCCCTTTTTAGGGTCTTGAAGATCAAGAAGTGAAGCAGGAAATTAATGACAGTTTACTCAGTTTCTGTGCTTTTAGCTGAATAGGTAAGATGAGGGTCAATGTTCTGAACTAGTCAAAGTTTCTGGGTAGGCACTAGACCTGCCTATTCAGAGCACCGCATGATGGCCTTGAGATGAAAGAAAAAAGTAAACCTGCCTGCCCTGGGGAAAGGAGGCGAGCAGAGTGATCTGGCCAGCCAAAGAGAAGAAATTTACCTCTTCTACCCGAGTTCAGGACCTGAGCCCACGATACCATGACCAAGGATCAGGAGGTTGTTTTTCAAGTGCTGGAACAAGAAACTAATTCTCCGTTTCTGAAATACATTTGTTCTAAGCAAGGGAAGGTGATACCCATCATCCGCATGAAGTTCAACAAGGCCAAGTGCAAGGTCCTGCACATAGGTCGGGGCGATCCCAAGCACCAGTACTGGCTGGGTGGAGAATGGACTGAGAGCAGCCCTGAGGAGAATGACTTGGGGGTGTTGATTGATAAAAAGCTCAACATGAGCCAGCAGCATGCACTTGTAGCCCAGAAAGCCAACCATATCCTGGGCTGCATCAAAAAGAGCATGACCAGCAGGTCAACGGAGGTGATTCTGCCCCACTACTCCGCTCTCATGAAACCCCATCTGGAGTACTGCATCCAACTCTGGGGCTCCCACCATAAAAAGGAGCTGTTGGAGTGACTCTATAGGAGGGCCACAAAGATGATGAGAGGGCTAGAGCACCTCTCCTGTGAGGGACAGGCTGAGAGAGTTGGGGTTGTTCAGCCTGGAGAAGAGAAGGCTCTGGGGAAACATTATAGCAGCCTTCCAGTACCTGAAAGGGGCCTACAGGAAAGCTGGAGAGGGACTGTTTACAAGGGCATGGAGTGATAGGACAAGGGGGAATGGCTTTAAATTGAAAGAGGATAGATTTACATTAAATATTAAGGAGAAATTCTTCAGTGTAAGGGTGGTGAGACACTGGAATGGGTTGCCCAGAGAGGATGTAGATGCCCCATCCCTGGAAATGTTCAAGGTCAGGTTGGATGGGGCTTTGGGCAATCTAGTCTAGCGGAGGGTGTCCCTGCCCGCAGTAAGGGGGTTGGAACTAGATGAACTTTGAGGTCCCTTCCAACCCAAACCATTCTAGGATTCTATCCCTTCTGGTCAGTTTGTATAGATTTGCCATGTTCACCCTACACTCAGTCACTGCTGTGGAAATGCTCCCTTGCTCTAAGTATTTCTGCTCTGTCTTTTCATCCATTGAAGACTTTTCTTCCACTGGAGACTCATTCCATGCTGTACAAATGCTGCAGACATGAGGAGACTTCACATATGTAGGGGAAAATGTATAATCCCAATGCTTTGTGAGACCATTAGCACCACAGTCCCCATAGCTCTGAAAAACAAGAGCTGTAAGTCCCCGTAAGAGGGTCAATCAACTGCTTTACCATGAAGGTGGGCCAGTTATGCCCTAATTTTGACATTGGAGATAACTGCAGGAGGACAGGGAATCTTGCTGAGAATGAAAACCAGAACATGTGCTGCTTGGAAAAATGTGTTACAAAGGCAGATAGAGAAATGAGGATAGATGAAAACGTTCCAAAATAAAGTTAATTATAGGTAAGTATATCTGATACTACAGTAATTGTGATAACAGAATCTCACATTTACACCCTCTGAAAGACTAATGTAATATTTTTTATTGTTTTTCAACACATTTTCTCTGAGTGCTATTTTGAGCATGCACATTGATCTTCCCTACATCACTTTTTAATCAAGTTACTTTGGTAATATTTTTCTCTCTGAATTTTCTATACTTTTTAGTTCAAGAAACGGAATCTGATATACTGTGGCATTAAAGTAACCATCGAATGCACACATGCAGATCAGACACTGCTCAGTAAGAGCAAGTAATTTCCACAGATGAGGAAAACCTCCAGAAATTCTGAAGGAGAAATAAATATTGTAACATTTTATGTATTCCAGCTATAATGTCCCATAAAAGATTAAATGAAAGAGCTATTTTATAAAATGCATACAGAGAAAACTTTTCCTTTGTTCTGTAACCACAGATAGGACTAAACTTTCCTCACAGTAAACTTTAAAATGGGGAAAAAAAAGCGATGGCATTTACCTTACCATATAGAGGCCTACATATCTTAGTACAGTGCTGGTATCCAATATGCTTATCTGCACTCCCACTTGACTCTACATCTGTCTAGGTAGTCTACCCAGGAGAATGATGCATCTGGAAATGTTGAATAGGCCAAGGGAGTTTACATGTATTTTGCAATGTTCTTGAGAAAACTTACTGGAGAGAAGTCAACATGGTGTTGTTTTGGTTTTTTTTTTCTTGCATCTTTTTGCATTAAATAAAAACATACTGTATGTTATTTGAACATACTGAGATCTGTTTTTTTCACTAGGAACCTAGAAACATATTTGAAAGTGTTTGGTTTTAAGAACCTTGTATGCAAGGGAAACCTTGTATGCTTGACAGGGCATAATATGAGGGTTAGTACTGAGCAACACATGCAGACAAAAAGAAAAAAGAGGTTTCTGATGGAACATATTACAGCAGAAAATGCTTTCTGAACAAGTTTGTACAGTTGCAATCCAAAAATTAGCATCTTTGCTATTTATGGGAGTGATCCATGGTGTCCTGTGACAAAACACATGGGATTGCTTCAAGGCTGTGTGAGAGGAGGTTCAGACTGGACATTAGGAAACATTTCTTCACCAAGAGGGTAATCAAACACTAGAACAGGCTTCCTAGAGACGTGGTCGATGCCCTGAGCCTGTCAGTGTTTAAGAAGCATTTGGACAATGCCCTTAATAATATTCTTTAACTTTTGGTCAACCCTTGATGTGGTCAGGCAGTTGGACTAGATGATCATTGTAGGTCCTTTCCAACTAGCCTACACTATTCTATTCTATCTATGAAAAAGTCCTCATCAGGGCAAATTTAGTAATGAATAAAGCAAGTGTTGTTTGTGGTTTTTTTAAATATTCATTAAAAAAAAAAAGAGAAATATTTCTGTATTCTTTCAAGATCAAATACTATAAGGAAAAAATATATTCACAAACATCACTGAATTTCAGAAGCCTGAGCTGTTTTCTTTACTATTAGGTTACTAAACCATGGAGTGGTCAGAAGTAAAGGTTTAATTATTTGTTTTAAAAAGTCAGCAAATATATGCCATTACAGAAATTTGATTACTTGCACTGTGACTAAGACCAGTTGGTGATGTCCTCCAAATCTTAAACTGTGAGAACTGAATAGATATTTGTAAATCAATGAGTCCACCAGGATTTCTAGAGCAGGATGTTTTACCTGCCAAGTGGTTTCTCTTCATTGCCTGGAAGAGGAAAGTTAGCTTTCCTGCCTTGTTATCCTTTCAATTGTTTTCTCAAATTTAAATAGCATAGTGCAAAAAAGGAAATTATTTCTTCTGCAGCTATGGAGGAAGATACACAATTAAAAAGCTGATAATCCTGTGTCTGAATGCTGAGACAATAACTTCTCTATCAGTGTTTTAATTTTAACTATGGAAATAAATGAATATTTCTGGATGAATCTTGAACCATGCCTGAAAGGCAGAACAGTTGTCATGGTTAAGCAGTAGATAACTCAGCAACAGCCACCACGCTGGTAGCTCATACTCTAACCAGTTACTCTTTTACAGTTGAAACAGGTCTGACATTGAAACAGAGAACTCTTCAAAACAGTGAAGGAGACAATCCGACACCACCTGCATGCTCTAATTTAGGATGTCTGCTACACTTGTTACTGTTAAAGACTTTTAAAAAAGTAGTATGTACCTTCAAGCAGACAGGCTTTTGCCAGTTTAATTTTAATGAACAATGCAACATACTTTTATCAGTTTTGGTATCCTAGAGTTCTAAAAGTTAAGTAATGAAAGGGACTTGGTTCTTGCCCTATAATATAGCTGAAAATGCAGACCCATGAAGATACACCAGTTCAGAACATTCTTCAACTTATAAAAACAACTGTAAAATCATTTTTTTCCTAAAAAAGAGAAACAGACTGCATTTTTTTACATCTATAGGAATTCAAAACATCTCATTTAGCATCAAATGACATCATTACTTTAAATAAAGTACAACAGAATCCTTCCTTATTTAAACAGTGTATTCCAGGGCTGTGTCAGTGTGGACAACCTAATGATCCAAAGGTTTGTTTGCAAGTAATGTATTTTGCAGATACGCTATTCAGCTACTAGTGATATCAGAAAATTAATTTACACATCAGTTACTCACTAACAGGCTTGCTGGGCTGAAAGTAGTCCAAACCCAACATAGGGGTCAATTTTCAGCATTTAAACCAGATCATAAACTCCCAAATTTGATTGCTTGAAGTGGTAAAACTTCTAGTTTCCATATTACCCAGCAGTTTCTCTTTTCAAGAAGCAGCTGCGGAATACCCAAATTACTTAGAAATTTCTCTCTAAATCTCTGGGTGGAAGGTGGCCAGCACAAAGGTTATAGGCTATATCTTTACACTCCAGTAAAGGCATAAGCCCCATAGCCACCAGAAAATCCCACATTCTGGTGTATTTGAGCACTTCACAGAAGTTAATGCACCCTAAAGCCCTGTATCTATGTCCAAAGCAGCAGCAAAACAGTATCACATCCATGGAGAGGCTTAGAGAGTCAAGGAAGCAAGGTCCAGAGATGGGACTAAAATTTAAGAATTCATTGTTCCCATCTGAGTTTCCTCCCTTCACCAATGCTCACTTTTGAAGTCAAAAGGCTATATTGCTTCCGGATGCTGGTGAGCAGGGACTTTCCGGCAATTGTAATGCTGTAGGTGACAACGTGTGAGCTCTGAGCTCATCCAGTCCCCAGAGAGGGCCACATGCTCGTGTTTCCTTCATGCTACTGATCTTCATGGGGGCACGCTTTGTTTAGCAGTGACGTGGGGCATAAAACTCAGTCCCAGGGGAAAAAAAATAATATATATATATGTTTCCTAAGTTTTTGAAAGCATTTTTGTGAGCAAGAAATACCCTTCCCCTGTCCCTAGAAACACAAGGGGAACCTTGTGTAAAGAAACACAACCACGGCAGGAAAACTGGACGTTGCAAATGGCTTCCCATGCCTCAAGTCAACTCTGTTGCCACTTAAACCAGTTTTGAAACTTACTGTCTGCCTTGCCTTGCTCTCCTGAACCACAAACACCTGCACTGGCGACCTGATGCCCTTACTGGGATGCAACAGATGGCACAGCCCTGCTGCAGCAGCCCAGGAGCCTGACTTGCTGCTCCAAGGGGAACACCGCCATGCTCAGACAGAGGTGCTCCTTCTACTGAAGTGAGCTGGTACACCTGAAAGCACAGGGGAACGGTTGCCATTACACAGGGGTTCTTCTCAGAGAGAAGTGGTAGGGAGGTCTGAGTGGCGCCGGGGAAGAGGGCTTTCCCCGGGGGAGGGGAGGCCTTCCACATGTCTCCTCTGGCCGACCGAGGAGCGGGCTTTGATCTGCCCGGGATGACAGTGCGCCAAACTGTCTCTCATTCAAATGAATCTGCCAGACAGTTGGGAGACATTCCTCAAAGGGTCACCAGCAAAGGGCTGCAAAGGAGGGTGGCTCCGGCCCATGCTCCTTTATAATGTCTCCTCACCGCCTCATCTGTCTGCCGAGCGGGCCTGCTGTGATTTCCCCCCCCCACATCCAGGCTCAATTTGTATGCAAATCCTCCCTCATTTGTTCTTGCTCCCTTCAGAAAGGACAAATTTAGTATAATAACTGTAATTGCTTTAATAACATGAAAAAGACACCTTTATGGGACCAACAATCAAAGACTGAAATTGTAACACAGCATGACAGGTGTGGAGGCATGCCACCATTACTGATTTTCCCATTTCAGTATTTCTTTCATCATCTTGAAAAGTGCTTATCTCTGTAAGCCAGGCATGGCTGGCTTGTGGCTCCTGAATGCCATGCAGTTCATAACAAGTCAGATGGGGCTCCCACCGGGCTCTGCCGGGACAGTGGCTGCTGGGCAATTGAACCCCTCTCAGGAGGAAGAAATGGGTTGGCATGACCTGGCGAGGTAGAGCCACTATCAATGTCTCTTCAAACTGGCATCTCCCCTCAGCTCAGTGGCGTACATATTAAATATCTTATGGTCTAGAGGTCATAGGTTCAGGCAGATGGCTATCCCTGCTTCCCATCAGAGAGAAGGAAGACGGAGGTCTCAGTGCCATTTGCAATGGTGGCCTGTATCTCCAATTACACCGGGCTAACCTTCTGCACCCCTCCTGCTGAACTGCACAATGTCTATTCTTGGCAACTTTTTCTGGTTTAATTCTAAGATTAGTAAATGAGAATCCATTTTCAGCATCAGTCAGCTGGACCAGGACATGCTTGAGCTTGGCTTTTATACTCAAACCCATTGCTAACAGTTACAATTTCTAGTTACTATTTGCATTGTAACCCGTAACTTTTATCATAAAACAAAACCTCAGAGCTAGTCCTCCTGTAATAGCCCCTGCTTTACTAAAAGATAAACTCATCATCAAAGACCAGTTATCACATGAACCAGAGTTTCCATCAAAAATATGCAAATATGGAAATGCAAAAGATGGTGAGAAATGGGTCTTCACACACACTCTGGTGGAGAGAGGCCACAACACTGTGTCTCATCTGGAGACAACTGGGAATGAACTGATCATTTTGAGTGCAAGAGGAACTCCCAACCTGCCTCAACAACCACTCCAAGGGCACACTTGCATGACGCAGGGGAGATATGTGTGAACACCAAGGGGTTTTTTAAACCTTACATGCTGGCAGGAATTAAAAGGATCAAATCAGTAACTGGAAACATTCATTAGTAGTGACCACCTCTTTCAGGCCTTAATTAGTTTAGATGTGAAGTGGTTCTCACAGGTTAAGTGCTTGAGAATGTGCTATTCACCAGTGTCCAGGTAGTGTAAAATGCCAAACTAAAAAGAAGAAACAGATTCTCTTTCATTTGATTTGACCCAAACATAAAGCTAAAACAAACAACCAGAACAAGTTTCATCATCTCAGAGTAGTTTTATGGAAGATTTCTCCTCAGCATTGAGAATGGAAAACCCAAGAGACTTCTTCTCTACAAACACTGTATGCATTTTCTTTAATGTCTAGATCACCAATACATCTACACATGAAACTACCACACAATCTTTGACGTTGATATTAAAATTCTTCAGAGATCAAAAGCAAGTGCTAAAAATAGGCAAGATATTTATATAGCCCATAATAGTAGACTCCTACATTACTGGCATCTCTCAGTGGACACAGGCCTGAACCAAAACCTCAGGTCTGCACATCATACCAAGAAAAGAAAACAAATAAACAAAAAGCTAAATTTCTGTCTCAGATCTCAGAAGGTAACCGGGAACGTTCCTGGTTCTGCTAAAGACTTTTGTGGTTGAGAGTTTGGTACTCTTCATGCAACAGAATAAAAGAAAAGGAAAAAAGCTCTCTTTAGTCTGAGAGTGAGCACTAAAGTCAGCTTGCCATGTGAATGAAATGAGAGAACCCCCAGGAACAAAATCTCAGCAACATACTGCTATCTTTGGGTAAACATTTGCTTGCAATATCTTTTTAAAATAATACTGTCGACTTCAGTGATTGACGATTTCACCCCATTTATCACTGACAACTAGAATTATTTTTTCAGCTGTGGATCATGTTAATTGTGGAAGCTAATAGGGAGGAATGTGAGGTAAATGGTCTCAATACCTTTAGTATATGTGATGACTTTACCAGACCTGCAGTACTGTATTTACTGTAACCAAAAGGTCATGCTCTATATTTTAAAGGTAAACAACGAACTTTTCTGCATCAGTCACACTCCTCCAAGTCATGTACAAAAATATTTTTAGAAAAGGCAATTAGCATTTTTTTTTTAAATCAACCTTAGTTTCAGATACTTGAAGGAAGGCTTTCAACTTTAACTGACACATGTGTAAACCAGAGAGGATTACAACCATCTCATTGGCAAACCAAGTAATTTAGTAAAGATGGACTAAGGCTGGTTTAATTTACATTATTGACAATAGGTGCTCATTTCTTCTCTGTAGCAAGGTAAATATTGAGGCAATGATGAGATTGCATTGTTCATTCCACTGTTAAATAAAAAAAAGCAATTTCCCATATACTGCAGTTTAATTGGAGTTAATTTTAAATGGTACAATCCCATTAACATCTTGAATCTCTTGGTCTTACAGAGACACCATACATAGTAACGCTATAATAAAATAATTCTGATGTGGGTTTACAAATAGCGATTTGTTGTTATAAGCATTAAAAATATACAATTTTGATACTAGCAGAAATGGGTCTTTGAAAAGTATACAATACTTGTATTTTGTAATTTGTAACTTGTAAATTGTGTCTATAAGCTTCTCTGAGGATATGCTATTGAACGTGGTAGCACACAAAGCCTACTAGGAGAGGTACATGAAGCTTTTGTTTCAAAAAATAGCAAGACGTGTATTAGTGGAAAACAGGTATGTGCTTTCAAGTAAATGAGATAAGATGACACAGGACAGAAAATGCTATCTTAGTATGTGCTAACAGAATGCAGAATGGATTAATTTCTATAGAAAAAATTTTTAGAGTGCCAATCTTAACACACAGCAGGAATTGTTGCTTTAAAGGGACTGTGTCAAAGTTGACAGGCCCAAAATGTAACCTACCATAAAATTAAACTTTTTACGAAATGTCCTTTTGATCCTGAAAAAATCTATCAACCTTCCAAATCCAAGACTGTCACATTGTTAAAATACCAAATACTTTGCTGTGTGATTGGCCATTAAACTTGGATGGTTTTGCAACATGTATATGCAAGTCACGATTTTGCTGTCTCATCTACACTATCTTTGGGACTATACATTTAAACAGTACCAGACCTTTTGTTTGGGATTTCCAGGATTTAGCATTTCAGTTAGCAGTAATTTATAACAAAGCTATAAAATGTGGCTTCTGTACTCCAACGGTAAATGTCTCTTTATAAGAGGGCAGTTCTTCATACATGGAAGTTGCCAAACCACAAAAGGATTTATTTTTGTCTTGTTTTACTTAATACATGCAAATACTTTCTAGTGCACACTGAAATGCAATAAATTATAGTTACATGACATAGTAATAAAAATTAACAACAGCATTTTGGTATTTCAAGGTGACAGTTAAAAAAAAAAAGTGGTGTGATTGATTGCTGGTTTTCTTTCTGTCAGTTTTAGCTCAAAATCTAATAGTGAGAACTGCGAAAATTGTGAATGGCTTTCCTTATATTGCATACATTCATAATAAGTACTATTCATGCCTCTTACTTATTAGCATGTGAGCAAGTTCTCAAATATATGTATAGATTTTTCATGTGTGAGGAAATGTTCCTCTCCTTAGAAATTAACTATACAACAGCTTTTCATTACAATTATGGTCTTTACCAAAACCAGGCTATTTTCAGGCAATGAGTCCCTCTATTCCCATAATAGTAGTATGGCTGGGCATGGATTATGTCATTCCTTCTCTTCACATCCAAAACTCTTAATTTTCCATAATCATCCCAAACCAGCACAGGACCTTTTGCTAAACATTTTTGTTGGGTTTAGTGTAAACCTAACAACCAGATGATTGAAATATCTCTCTTCTGTTCTCCCCACCTTATTGCCACAGATGACTGGAGCTGCAGAGACTACTGTTAGCACCAATATTCACATTTGAATATCTGCCTTTTCTAGACAGTTTCGGTGATTAAAAAATAAAGGCATATTTAAGACATCATAAATGAGTGCTGAACATGCTTGATGCACAAACATACACTCCACAAACAAGGCTGTCCTGAACATATTCCATCAAAACCCACCAGAATACCACATAGTACCTTTTCCTATGAAATGTGGTGAATGAACAATACACATGGCATACTTTGGTTTCTCCGAATACAGCTCTGATAAAAGCTAAAATACATTATAAGCAGCTATAACTAAGCAGAAACTAGTTATATAACTAACTCAGAACTAGTTAAATTAGACCTGATCTTCAGTCCAGCCCACACAATGAAGTTAGTTCACCCATAAGGGCTGAGGATTGAAAACGGTAATGATCCTTTTCAGTCTCTTCACCAAACAGAATTCAGCAGCCCTACCGGATTTCAGGGGTCTTTTTCAACTGCAGATACTGAAAAAGCTATAGCATTTGTTTTCATGTGGGATATGGGACTCTCTCTGATCCTCATGTTAACCTGGGCCCTGGATGACTAACCCTACAGCTGACACAAACAAATGTTTTTATTTGTTTGAACTATTAGGTCAAAGGGCTAATGAGCTAATGAAAATTCTTTCAAGATCTATCAAATGAGGCATGATTAGCAGATTTTCAGTTTCTATTTATATGAAACAAAAGAATTTAAAAAATACTCCAAGTTTACAAATCTTTCAGTTCCATCCTAGTCTTGGTAAGAGGTAGATTTAAAAATAATAAAATGAAAAAAAGCTCACCTCAGCATCTGAATCGGCAACTCCAGTCTGGCTCAGCAGTGCCGTACTTCCATCAGCTATTAAAACTTGCATTGTGAGAGTCTCTTCTACTCAGTGTTTGATAGGATAACACTGAGATGTCTCAGCATGATTTTATTTTTCCCATAGTATTTTCCTTTGCTGAACTTCTGTAGCTTTTTTTTTTTTTTGGTATATGTACTTTGGCATGTAACTTTATTTAAAAATAATTTCTAGCCTTATAAACATGTCCCTCAGTTTAACATTATGAAATAATTGTACGAAGTTTATTCCAATTTCTGTTCCACCAATAAACCTGCAGTATCTTTCAGATATATTTCCAGAGTAACATCTTGCGGTGGAAATAAATCAGCCAATTTTTTGAAGTTTCTATTTTATATATATACATGTGTGTGTAAATGCGTAACTATGTATAATTTAGCACTGATTTACAGTAATATTTGTTTTTATCAAGGAGTAAATAATTCATCTTGAAGATTCCAAATCAAGGTAATACACCATACTCCCAAACTGGCTACTACTCAAGAAATCCAAACTTATCAACTCAACTCTACACAGTGTTTATTTTTTTTTTTCTTTTTTTTTTCTTTTTTTTTTCTTTTTTGATAGTGGAAATCATGTATAAATCACAAACAGTACAAGTTCCTCATGTCAGCAGTTGTCCACTTGAACGGGTCAACTTCTGTGTATAGACTGCATTTTTAGTATAAAGTCAAGATAATATGGCAGTTAACTAATACTTTTGACTACAGTAAAGATACAAACTTTTGTAATATAAATTAATTGCCATTACAAAAAGGCAACTGTATTAACTAATACGGTACAAAAATCTGCAACTTCTATAAATATAATGAAATGCAAGAAGTTAAATGAAATAATACATCACAGATTTTTGTATAGCGCATTTGAAGAGGCAAGCTAAGATACACATGGAGCATTATACAGCAATAAAGAATATCAAAACCCACTAAGATTTAACTTTTTTTCCATACAAATGCTAGAAGTACAAGTACAGACCACAACATGGAAGCAGTAAGATCACCAGCTCAAAGCAGGGAGACAAAGAGGTCTTATTGACAAGTTGTAAAGCATTAGGCAGCAGACAGAAGCTTGTCAAAACCAGCTGTTGTTGGATACTGATTGATAATGTTTTCATTCTGATGGCTGAGACACTGCAGACAGCCACAGGTCTGAGAAGAAGCCCAATGTGGGCACATACACATACACACACATACACACACAAAGTAATTTAACAGATGGCTAAAGAACATTAAAGCACAATACCTTTTTAAAAAAGACAATGTTCACTCCTTAGTGAACTTGTATGGAAAGTAGAGCCTAGTGCTCAAGTTTATTTCACCTAAATGATGAAC
Source organism: Grus americana (assembly GCF_028858705.1). Classification (NCBI taxonomy): domain Eukaryota; kingdom Metazoa; phylum Chordata; class Aves; order Gruiformes; family Gruidae; genus Grus; species Grus americana. The sequence continues at coordinate 19,629,759 of NC_072891.1, forward strand.
ACACATGAACAGATTTTTAAAAAAAGAAATAACAAAAAAAAAAAAAGAAACCATTTATATTGGTCATCTGAATAAAACTTGCACGGTGCTTACATATTCTACCATAGCCAGAACACTCAACAACACTTTGAACAAGGAAGTGTGACATGAGCTGCTATGAACATTTTTAATTGCTCCATAAAAAGGTGAAGGTGTTTATAAACATTAAAAAAGTACACATCCATTAAGTCCATCCACAACACAAAACCACAGAAGAACTACACTCAAAGTAAAGTTAAGAGTTGGTCTTAGCCTTAAGCAGTTATGAGGTATTGTTTCAACCTGTAGTGAGGAATGATCACTGTACTAGTAACAAAAAGCATATTCAAAATCATTGTGAAAAAAAAAAAAATCACTGCTCCTGTGCAGTTGGCATTTTCCTAAAAAAAAAAAAAGCATTAAGCATCAAAGGTCCTAGTCTAAGTGGCCACCGGCATACGCCAAAGCCATATTCTCATCAACTACTTGGGCCTTTTGCATGTTAGTCATGTAGCACCTTCCAACAGTGCATAGCTGGGAAATCATGACCAAAACATAACTCAGAAACTCTAAAGCTTTTGGACCAGACTCACTGATGGTAAAAGTAAGTATAGTTTTAGAATGCAATACAGTTGGGCTTATTTTCATTTGCTGTACCTTTTGGTCCATAATTGTAATATGGGAAAGAATGAGAAAAACTGTAAACAAATTTTATCTTCTAACTAATGCTCAATGAAAAAGCAGTAAAAGCTCTGAATCCCTCTTTGTGTTTCCCCGCACTGCCTGCCTTCTCTGGGAAATAATTTTCTTTCTCCTCCTCACCACTTCTTATTTGTCATTGTCCCTGAACAGGACAGAAATCTGGGGACCTTGTGGAAATCTGGGGACTCTGGAGCCTCTCAGCTCATGTCAACTAAGACAGAGTTTGGAACTGTAAATTGGATCCAGTTCCTCTTTAAATCTAGGGAAAGGAGCCTCCTTAACCCACACAAGAGAAACTAATGGGCAGCTGGGTCATGTCTAAACTATACAGAGAGAACCCAACCAACATAGGGCTCCTCTCTGTGTTTTAAACAATTCCAGTTCTTGGGTATTTCCAAGAGTATTAGGATTGAGGCAATTGACCTGGCAGGAAAGAGAAGAAAAAACAAAGAAAGATGAGATGCCCTTCAAGCTTTCTGCCAATTCTATCACAAAATTAAGCGAGGAGCTTACCAGTTTTCCCAGCTTCTTTCTGGTAATATGAAGCAAGTTAAAACAGTGATCATCAGGCCATGCATTTGGGCAGATATAATTCTGAGGGAGCAATGCAAGAAGTCCGTGGAAATGGAAAAGTAAATAAAAAAACTATTAAAAAAAATTGTTTAACGAAGAGTATAATTGCAAGTAATAGAGAAATGGCTTTTATAAGCCTTTAAAAGCTGATCCTTGCTATTTTCCTATTCCCAAATACACTAGTGAGAAACTACAATAAACTTCAAACTTAAAAAATAAATGATCAGAGTGGAAAGATATGTTGCTGAAAGCCCTGAAAAAAGGAGTTACAAATTTCACAAGCAGAATCAGTGAGGAACCACAGACACATCACTACAGTTTGTGTTTGTAGACAGTCATGCATGAGGGTAGCTGAATGCACAAGGCACAACATTCAAGGTGTGCACCAGTCCGGTGACTGATCTGCACATACCCTCTTGTGACTGACTTAATGGTGAATCAGTGACCTGGCATGTTTGTTCAATGGACAAAATCAGTTTATAAGGTTTTAAAATATCAACAAAAGGCAGCCAAAAAACTGCAAACCTACAATGGGAAAAACTTGGAAAGAAGAAATATGCACTGTGTTACTGGAACCAAATGGGATTTTTCCAAATGTATTACAAATGTTGTTTCCAGTGAATATTTTTTTGGTCTTCTAAGTAACATTTAGCCCAGAGGAAAGAACAAGTTATAATCCTTGAAAAGAGAAGCTTATAATACAAACACTGGAAGGCCCTTAATTATGGCATAGAAGCCTTGGCAATGTTACGATAACAGTAGTACTCTATGAGGGAGTGATAAAGGAAGCAATCCTTATGTAAAATCAGTCACACTTCTAACTAGTAATAAAGCCTCCGCAGCTGAATTAACAGATATTTGCTTTGCTCCTCTTATGGAAAACTACTTTCAATGAAAATTATTACTTTATCCAACTTTTGTATATTTTCTAAAAATATTGTTACTTAGACCACCTGTTTATAGAATAGAATACCTATTTTTCCCAAATACTGTTATCCGTACACATCCGTTTGCTAATTTACCTTTCAGGAAACTTCCAGCAAAATAATGGTTCTGCCTTTGACAAGGTTATGCTGTGACGTTAGAAGAGGAATCAGCTAACTCATCGACTGTGTTTTCACTAAGTAAAACTTCAGGACTAACCTCTGCATTAATATGAAACTGCTTGCCTTTAAGGTATCCTATTAAGCTTCTCAGTGGCTGTGATTTCCATACTGTGGGGTCAGTAAACAAGCTAATACAAATTAGTCTCACAAATCCTTAAGACATTAGTTATTTTTTAAAAACCAAGGTAGCAGGTAAAATTCCTCCTTTACAGACTATGTTATTTTTGTGCGTGTAAAATTTCTATAAATGATGATCGCAGCGCAAGAAAGCAACATGCAGTGTGCAGAAATAGTGGTAAACAAAGAGGAACTCCCTATTTCAGTAGTGTAGACAACTTTACTGGAAATAGTTGTGTACCTGATTCACAGAATATTTATTTTAACAAAAGGACATTCTGCACTAACTCTGTATGAACAACATATCACAGCACAGTCTTGATACCACACCATAATTAAGCTGTGAGCAGAATGTGCAGGTACAGTGATGTTTGGAAAGCCACTCTTCTCTCTTGCGTTTCACATTCTTGAAGGTTCGAAGTCTCTCTCTTCTAGCAAGTTTATTAGAAGGGAGAAGCTGTCTTTTACTGCCTCCATATCATCCAAGGAGCAGGGTTTAAGAATCCAGCGCTTTCCACGTGCAAGTGGCTCAAGTTCAAAATATTTTTTTATCTATTAAAAAAAAAAGGAAAGAGAGAGACCAATGTATTAATATAATGACAACTCTCTTCTCTCATCTAAAAAACCAAACCAAAACATCAAAAACCCCCATGTAAAAAGATCAGGACACTCATTTTTTTGAATCTTACCCACAGCTGTTCTTATAATACAGGTTATATGACATGACCTGAAAGTGTTTTCTTTAGGGGTGAGTGACCTGCTTGGAAGCCACCATTCTACCCGTGCATTTAACAGCATGGGAGGTCTGGGGAAGAATTATACGGACTTAAGGCAAAGAGCAAAGCACACAATACAAGTGTTCAAAAACATAGCCAAAACAGCAAAAGTAACTAAGACATTTTAGGTTATATCTGTATTTTAATGTTAAAGCTGTATGTTTCATCATACTTTTATCAGGAAACACTTCAGATGCAGAAATTGTCACCAGACTACTCTAACTACACAAATGAACTGTCAAAAATGTACAAATCCTAAACATTCCAGTCAAAGGTGAGCTATAGCAGAGGGTCTCTTAACAACCTTGAAAACAGTAGAAAAATAAAAATTCTTCCAAAATCAGTTAGTTTTTCTAAAATTAAACATAGAAGACTAGCACATTAATGTGATTAGGATAGTAATAGGTAGTATACATGAGACATGATGATTTTCTACAATCATCTTAGTTTAAAATCCAGCACGTGCTAGCAGACTTCAGCTGCTTACTAACAATACCTAATAATGCCTATAAAGAAGGAAACATTTTAATTAAACTAATTCATTTTTTACTTCTGCAGCAACCATGCAGCACGGAGGCATAAGAATATAATTGCAAGTTTTAAGGTGATTTTAAGCCTTGACAAAATAACTGAGGAAGATGCAGTTTCTTGGAAAATACAGTATCAAAACATATTTTTGATGCCTCTTAGAAGACAGCCATCTGCAGGTTATTTTGGTCCACAGATTACTGTTTTCATCAAAATTTTAGTCTTTGATATCCAAAAGTCTACTCAAGTTTGACTTGTCAAAATGGACATTTATTTTTTACATCCAAAATTATATCCATCAGTACTTGCAGTTGTCAACACACCAACAGAAATATTTAGTCCTGACTTAGTTTGCATGTTCTTGTTACTTGTAATTCACGTTCTTGTTACTTGTAATTATTGCCAAATACTCTTAATTTTCTTTTATCGCAGACTGCAAATATGCACAACAGGATCAGTTACTCGTATTATGGTAGGCAGTAGAGGAAGAAGAGAGAAGAGAAGAGAAGAGAAGAGAAGAGAAGAGAAGAGAAGAGAAGAGAAGAGAAGAGAAGAGAAGAGAAGAGAAGAGAAGAGAAGAGAAGAGAAGGAAAAAAAGAAAAAAGAAAGGAAAGGAAAGGAAAGGAAAGGAAAGGAAAGGAAAGGAAAGGAAAGGAAAGGAAAGGAAAGGAAAGGAAAGGAAAGGAAAGGAAAGGAAAGGAAAGGAAAGGGAAAGGGAAAGGGAAAGGGAAAGGGAAAGGGAAAGGGAAAGGGAAAGGGAAAGGGAAGGAAAAAAAGGAAAAAAGGGAAAAAGGGAAAAAGGGAAAAAGGGAAAAAGGGAAAGAAAAGGAAAGGAAAAGGAAAGGAAAAGGAAAGGGAAAGGAAAAGGGAAAAGGAAAGGGAAAGGGAAAGGGAAAGGGAAAGGGAAAAAAGGGAAAAAGGGAAAAAGGGAAAAAGGGAAAAAGGGAAAAAGGGAAAAAGGGAAAAAGGGAAAGAAAAGGAAAGGGAAAGGAAAGGGAAAGGGAAAGGGAAAGGGAAAGGGAAAGGGAAAGGGAAAGGGAAAGGGAAAGGGAAGGAAAGGGAAAGGGAAGGAAAGGGAAGGAAAGGGAAGGGAAGGGAAAGGGAAGGGAAGGGAGAGAAGAGAAGAGAAGAGAAGAGAAGAGAAGAGAAGAGAAGAGAAGAGGAGAGGAGAGGAGAGGAGAGGAGAGGAGAGGAGAGGAGAGGAGAGGAGAGGAGAGGAGAGGAGAGGAGAGGAGAGGAGAGGGGAGGAGAGGAGAGGAGAGGAGAGGAGAGGAGAGGAGAGGAGAGGAGAGGAGAGGAGAGGAGAGAGAAGAGAAGAGAGAAGAAGAGAGAAGAAGAGAGAAGAAGAGAGAAGAAGAGAGAAGAAGAGAGAAGAAGAGAGAAGAAGAGAGAAGAAGAGAGAAGAAGAGAGAAGAAGAGGAAAAGGAAAGGAAAAGGAAAGGAAAAGGAAAGGAAAAGGACAGGACAGGACAGGACAGGACAGGACAGGACAGGACAGGACAGGACAGGACAGGACAGGAAAGGAAAGGAAAGGAAAGGAAAGGAAAGGAAAGGAAAGGAAAGGAAAGGAAAGGAAAGGAAAGGAAAGGAAAGGAAAGGAAAGGAAAGGAAAGGAAAGGAAAGGAAAGGAAAGGAGCTTCCAAAGTCCCAACAAGCTACAATATCTCCATGCAGCTCTTACAGTGTCTATAGAACAATTTTGTTTATCTAGTAATGTATTCTAATAGAAGAAACTGACTGTAGTTATATCAACTCACATAAATCAGAATTCAACTGTGACAATGTGGCAGAAAAGGTTTCTTATTTTTTAGAAAGGAATTTTGAGCAGAGTTTTTAGTAACAAATATTAGGGAAAAAATGGTGGATTTGAGATGGGAATTTCTACTTCCCCAGCTAAGACAGAGGTGAAACCTTTTAACATCTATCTCCAACAAAGCAGAACTGTATAAGTAACAACCTGCAAACATTTGAAAATGAAGCTTGACATTCACTCCCCCTCAAACAAGTTTCAGAAAACATCCAAGTTGAAATAAATAGTACTTCAATAATCAGTATTTTAATATCAGCATACCAACTTTTTAGCACTGCTGTCTCAGTGCCATTAGTATCTGATACGTTAGCATGTTTATATGTGATCAGAACCTAAATACTAATTTCCATAATGGATATATTGCAATGTCTTCAGCAGCTGAGGTGACACCAAATTGAATTTACCTCCATTAATATGCTGAATTAACAGCACTGATCACAGTACTGGAGAAGCAGCATAAGAAAGCTCTCTTGCCTGTTTCAGCAACAGCCGCCTTGACTGCTAAATAAGGGGAGGAAGTAAAAGCTTCACGGAAGCATAACAAAGCAAGGCGTCAGTGCAGCTAGCTGATAGAGCAGCCTGCTAGTGTTAAGCTGACAAATATGGCTAGAGTAATTTGAGATGTTTCAGACCCACATCCGAAAGGATGTCCACCACACCCCCTCTACTGGAAGACTATTGCCATCAGCCCATTGAGCTCACTGAAGTCTGTCTGCAATTTTATTTACATAGCCTCTTGAATTAAGTCTATACCATATGAAGAAATGATTAGGTCATTACATTGTAAGGAGAATACTTGGGTTTAAAAGCATTAAATATCTAGAAACACATACATAAGGAAAAGATGGCAATAAGTAGACTAGCATGGAGCTCTGGGAGGAGGTGAGTAGGTTGAGGAGTATCGGGGAGTGTGAGAGAGACACAGACTACTGGAACTGCACCCTACCTTCCCTGGGACAGGCCCCACAGGCAGGCTGGACACGTGACATGGAGGATTCCCTATCCTCTCTATGCCTGCCTGAACACAGCGACTTAAGGGTTAGGGGCAATGGGGACAAGTTTCTGCCTGGTGCAGCAGGTGCATCTCCTCTGTGACTGCCCCACCTTCCCAGCTGCCATTGCATAACAGGTACGAGGCTCTGCAGGTGGAACTGAACAATAAGGAGGCCAATGGTTCATCTAACTTGGAGGTGTCGCTGAGGTTAAGTCGGCCTACGCCCTGCATCAAAACCACTTCCATAAAGAAAAAAAGACAGGTCATTGTCATAGGAGACTCCCTTCTGAAAGGAACAGAAGGCCCAATATGCCCACCAGATCCACTTCTTAGGGAAGTCTTCTGCCTCCCTGGAGCTCAAGTTACAGATGTGAAGAGAAAGCTTCCTACCCTGGTGCAGTCCCCAGATTATTATCCATTGCTGATTTTTCAGGCAGGCAGTTACAACAAGAAGTCTGAGGGCAATTAAGAGAGACTTCAGGGCCTTGGGATGACCAGTTAAGGGATCAGGAGCACAAGTAATGTTCTCCTCTATCCTTCCAGTTGAAGGGGAGAAACAGGAAGAGCCAGCAGATCAATACATGGCTCCAAGCCTGCTGTCACCAGCAGGATTTTGGGGTTTTTGATCATGGGTCGGTCTACACAACACGAGGCCTGCTGGCGACAGATGGGGTTCACCTGTCTCAAAGAGGGAAAAGGATCTTTGCACAGGAGTTAGCAGGGCTCATTGAAAGAGCTTTAAACTAGAGTTCAAGGGGAAAAGGGATAAAACCAGGCTCACTAGAGATAATCCTGGGGCTGGCACACCAATGTTTGAGGGATAGTGTGCTAGTGAGGTCCTTTGGTCTGCCGTCTCAGTGGAGGTAGGGGATGGAGATCCATGCAGCAGCAAAGATGCAAGGTTAGACGCATGGTGTTAGAAACCATGGAAGCACCTAAGAATGGTCATGTAGGAATTAGGACTTCCCCCAAAAAAAGGTGGCGGGAACAATAGCCCAACTGAAGTGCATCTATACCAATGCACGCATCATGGGCAATAAACAGGAGGAGCTTGAAGCCATTGTGCAGTGGGAAAACTATGATATAGTTGCCATCATGGAAACACGGGGGGATGACTTGCACAACTAGAGTGCTGCAATGGGTGGCTACAAACTCTTCAGAAGAGACAGGCAAGGAAGGAGGGGTGGTGGTGTGGCCCTGTGTGTTGGCTGTTTTGACTGTCTAGAGCTTGCTGATGGTGATGATAGGGTTGAGTGTTTATGGGTGAGAATCAGGGGGAAGGCCAACAAAGCAGATAAGGTGGGAGTCTGTTATAGACCACCCAACCAGGATGAAGAGGCAGAGGAAACATTCTATAAGCAGCTGGGAGAAGTCTTACAATCGCTAGCCCTTGTTCTCATGGGGGACTTCAACTTACCAGATGTCTGCTGGAAATACAATAGAGCCAAGAGGAAACAGTCCAGGAGGTTCCTGGAGTGTGTAGAAGAGAATTTCCTGACACAGCTGGTGAGTGAACCAACTAGGCAAGGCGAACAGAGAAGGACTGGGTGATGTGACAGTTGGAGGCTGTCTTGGGCACAGTGATCATGAAATTAGAGTTTTCAATTCCTGGAGAATTAAGGAGGGTGGTCAGCAGAACTGCCACCTTGGACTTCTGCAGGGCAAACTTTGGCCTGTTTAGGAACCTGGCTGGCAGCGTCCCTTGGGAGTCCCAAAGGGCAAAGTAGTTCAGGAAGGCTGGGCATTCTTCAAGAAGAAAATCCTACAGGCACAGGGGCAGGCCAGCCCCATGTGCTGAAAGACAGGCTGATGGGGAAGAAGACCGGCTTGGCTGAACAGAGAGCTTTGGCTGGAACTCAGGAAAAAAAGGAGAGTTTATGGCCTTTGGAAGAAAGGGGAGGCAACTCAGGAGGACTACAAAGATGTTGTTAGGCTATGCAGGGAGAAAATGCGAAGGGCCAAAGCACAACTAGAACTTAATCTGGCTACTGCCATAAAAGACAATAAAAAAATGTTTCTTTAAATACATTAGCAACAAAAAGAGGGCTAAGGAGAATCCCCATCCTTTATTGGATGTGGGGGAAAACATAGTGATAAAGGATGAGGAAAGGCTGAGGTACTTAATGCCTCCTTTGCCTCAGTCTTGAGCAGTAAGACCAGTTGTTCTCTGGGTACCCAGCCCCCTGAGCTGGAAGACAGCGATGGGGAGCAGAATGAAGCCCCCATAATCCAAGGGGAAATGGTTAGTGACCTGCTACACCACTTAGACACACACAAGTCTATGGGGCTGGCTGGGATCCACCCAAGGGTACTGAAGGAGCTGGCAGAAGTGCTCACCAAGCCACTTTCCTTCATTGATCAGCAGTCCTGGCCAACCAGGGAGGTCCCAGTTGACTGGAAGTTAGCAAATGTGACATCCATCTACAAGAACGGCCAGATGGAGGATCCAAGGAACTACAGGCCTGTCTGACCTTGGTGCTGGGGAACGCCGTGGAGCAGATCATCGTGAATGCCATCATGCGGCGTGTACAGAACAACCAGGTGATCAGGCCAAGCCAGCATGAAAGATTTATGAAAGGTAGGTCCTGCTTGACTAACCTGATCTCCTTCTATGACAAGGTGACCTACATAGTGGATGAGGGAAAGGCTGTGGATGTTCCTTACCGGACTTTAGTAAAGCCTTTGACATCATTTCCCACAGCATTCATCTGGAGAAACTCGCTGCTTATGGCTTGGATGGGCATACTTTTCGCTGGATAAAAAAGTGGCTGGATGGTCGGGCCCAAAGTGTTGTGGTGAATGAAGTTAAATCCAGTTGGTGGCCAGTCACAAGTGGTGCTCCCGAGGGCTCACTACTGGGCCCAGTTCTCTTTAATATCTTTATCAATGATCTGGATGAGGGGATTGAGTGCACCCTCAGTAAGTTTGCAGATGACAACAAGTTGGGTGGGAGTGTTGATTTGCTGGAGGGCAGGAAGGCTCTACAGAGGGATCTGGATAAGCTGGATCAATGGGCCAAGGCCAGCTGTATGATGTTCAACAAGGCTCAGTGCCCAGTCCTGCACTTGGGTCACAACAACCCCATATAACGCTACAGGCTTGGGGAAGAGTGGCTGGAACGCTGCCCGGCAGAAAAGGACCTGGGGGTGCTGGTTGACAGCTGGCTGAAGACGAGCCAGCAGTGTGCCCAGGTGGCCCAGAAGGCCAACGGCATCCTGGCTTGCATCAGAACTAGTGTGGCCAGCAGGACCAGGGAAGTGATCGTCCCCCTGTACTCGGCACTGGTGAGGCCGCACCTCGAGTCCTGTGTTCAGTGTTGGGCCCCTCACTACAAGAAAGACATTGAGGTGCTGGAGCGTGTCCAGAGAAGGGCAATGAAGCTGGTGAAGGGTTTAGAGCACGAGTCCTGTAAGGAGCAGCTGAGGGAACTGGGGTTGTTTAGCCTGGAGAAAAGGGGGCTGAGGGGAGACCTTCTCGCGCTCTACCACTACCTGAAAGGAGGTTGTAGCCAGGTGGGTGTTGGTCTCTTCTCCCAAGTACCAAGCAAAAGGACAAGGGGAAATGGCCTCAAGTTGTGCCAGGGGAGGTTTAGGGTGGGTATTAGGAAAAGTTTCTTCACTGAAAGGGTTGTCAAGCACTGGAACAGGCTGCCCAGAGAAGTGGTTGAGTCACCATCCCTGGAGGTATTTAAAAGAGGCATAGATGTGGTGCTTAGGGACGTGGTTTAGTGGTGGACTTGGCAGTGCTAGGTTAATGGTTGGACTTGATGACCTTAAAGGTCTTTTTTAACCTAAACGATTCTATGATTGTGCATTTGTGGGCAAATATGACATTGCTTACCAAGGTAGCCTCTAGCCAAGAAAAACACAATGACTTTAAGCTGTATTTTGGTGACTGCAGATGCCAAGATAGAATTTCTGTTTCAGCAGTAAACCAGCATCAATTGATTTAGTGAAACAGATTTTGCAGATAAATTATTTATTTGGATGCCCAATGTTGATTAAAATTTATTTTTTACTATTTCTAGGTGTGTAATCAAAATGTAACAAAATCAGCAATGTACTACCATTTTCCACAGCTAAGGAACAGTTCAGAGTATCCACATTAATAGGCCCTAGATAAATGTTGAAATTAAAGTGCTTGTTAAGCAGTGGCTTTTTGAAATGGGAAGTTTTGATAATGGCATGAGAGCACATCTGCTCACATTCACATAAGTAACAGCCATTTTATTCGTACGTATGGAGAAAAAAAGAATTGCTACATGACTTGTCTCTAATCCATATATAGAAAAATAACACTAATTGGTTTACAAATAATAATTAACTAAACCAGAAGTAGCACAGGAATGATTTTCCACAACCCAAAGGACACTCTGTGGTATGTTACTATATTTTCCCATTTAAACCTCACACCACAATGGCATTTGCTAAAGCTCAGAGCTTTGCAAGTGGGCTCTACGACTTTGAAACTTCCAGAAAGACATTTGCAGACACAAATATTTTCCAATTTACTATAACTTCTCCCCCCCCCTAACTCAGAAGATTTCATTAAGTTCTAAAAACAAGTAAGTCTTTTCAGATTTAAAAAGGAACCCCTTTTTACATGCAATAGATGAAACAACTACATGAAAACAGACCGTCACAATCAGATACCCAACACTTTATACAGCTGAGTCTTCCACTGGAATGCTCTCAGCTCTCCATCCACTTTCATTTCTCAAGTTGCTTTCTGTCCCGATGACCATCACGCACACTCATTCCCTACCAGATTTCCTAAGAGGATGCACACTAATCACCAAAATATCCAAAGGAAGCTGAAATTCTCTGAATACTTACTCATCTTGGTAGTTCTTGCATAATCAGATAATCAGCAGTAACGATTTTACAGCTCCCTCCAATTGCACTAGCACAAAAGGGGTGAGTTCCTAAGAGAAGCTCTTTTGTCTTCCCCTCTTGCATAAATGGTGAAAAGCTTTCTGCCTGCTCATGGATGCCAAAGGAAAATATAAAGACTCAAACGTGCTTCAGAAGTCTGACACATTAGACATGCACTTACATATTGGTTTTGCATTTTTAAGTGTTTACTTTGAGATTGCTAAATTTTTAAGACATAACATTAGAAGAAAATACAATCAATTAAATCCACATAATTTTAAGACTTCTTTACTATTATTTTACAGGATCTCACTGTATGTCTTGACTCCACATGGGGGCTTGTTTTATAGAGAAGCTGACATTGTATTTATGCCACATTCTGAAGTCAATAAAATCTAATAATATACTTTTGCAATTATTCCCACTCTTCCCACACTCCACCTTCTAAGACCTATTCTACTGGCACAATACAATAAACATATGGTTATCAAATGTTGCTTAACCTACGTGCTAGAAAAGTCAAGACACAATAAAAGGATTGGTGCCCAGAACCTCGGCTGGTGTAAATTAGCATAGCAGCATGGAATTGATGTCGCTAAATTGATATACGCAAGCTGAGTAACCAGGCCCTGCTGCAAGCTTTCATTTGTTCTATTACTGAACCTCATCTATCCAGTTCCCAACACACATGAACATAAGATGCATAGGAAAAGTTAGATAGTGTGATATATGAATACAGAGTCATGTCTATTGACTACTCAACATGAAAAAAAGCTGATTGAAAATATTATTTTTCATTCATATTCAAAATTTTAATACCAAATTTCACCAACTCAAAAAGGCTTCCAACCCACTCTGATTAATCTGTTGTAAACAAATACAAAATTCAGGTAGTCACTTACATTACCAGGCTGCATTTGGAAAACTTAATGGATAAAATATTTTTTCATCCATTGCTGTTTTACCGAACAATTTTACTAGAAAAAAAAACCCCAGTAACAACACATGTATATTATATCTCATTAAAGGCGGCACAGTCATGTCAGTGTCCCCACTAGTCAAAATTTTTCAAAGACTCTTACAGGATTAAGCAAGTACTACTGCAAGAGGGTGAGTGGTGGAGGTATGAATTAAACTAAAGTTACCTAATTTGCTGAATCTGTGTGTTAACCACAAGAAATGGTTCATTCATCTATCCCAAATCTGCATGGACAAGAAATTAAGTAATAACAGGTTCCCTAGTTTCATTGAGCTGTGATGCTGAGATTGCCGTTTCAGACATCATAAAAATCTGCCTTTTGGACCAACTGTTTAAAAGATGCAAGAGAGAGAGGCAATTTTGATTGCTGAGTCCACGAACAGACAAGCTGTCTATAACAGTGACCAAAGCATGCGCAAATTCAGTATCTTTGGAGAAAAGAAAAAGCCAAAAGTCCATCACATAGCATTAAGTTTTAAAAAGGGAAACTACATAAAATGAGTAACTTAAAGAAAATTAACTGTGCGGCTAAAAAGGTAAAATGCTTGCAGGTGGCATAGAAAAAAAATACCATAATTAGAGGCTCAGGGTATATTTATACTGCTACAGAAGACTAAAAGAAACAAAAAAAGCTTTCAACAGTTGCAATAAGCAAAAGGATGGTATTAGAGGTAAAAGAAGTCATGTCTAAAAAAGGAAAACAGAAAACAAAAGAAAGGAAATTCTGGCAAATTAAATAGAAACCACAAATGTTGACCTACTAACCATAGAGTGGAACCCATTGCTTAAATCACCACTGATGCTGAAAGTAAATTGAAATCTACTCTAGTTTATGTTAGCGTGCTGGACTGCAAACTGCTTGGCCTCTTGAGCTGCTACACGTGGTTTTCTGCCGGTCCTGTTCTGAGTACAGTGATTCGTAAGAGTGGGTGGAATGGATTGGTAGCCACTTCATCTTAAATCAACTAGCTCAATCCACTGTTGTACAGGAGTTAACACTTTCATACTTTTACCTAAAAATCTGCTAGAAAGCTCTCTATCTGACACCCTACTTGGCTAAAAAGGACCTCTTGTCTGTCCAGAACAGCTGCTCTAACGTGCTAATATGTCCGCAGAAGTTTCATAATGTTTATTCTTCCTACAGAGACACTTCATATCCTCCTGAAAAGATACTTCCCGTGTGCCTGCTCATATGCTTCTTCATAACAGTGATCTCATCCATGTCTAGAGGGATCCTTGTAATACACCTATGTCTCATAAGCACTCCTCCTAAAACACCCATACCTCATATTTATAGACTCCACATGGAATACCTCTTATGCAACAGGGAGGGGAAAGAAAGTTCCTCAACTGATGGGAACGGAGGGTGATATGCTGTGGGCTGGAGCGACCTATGCACAGGGCTATTCCCAGGTATGCCAGTTGAGCTTAAACAACACTATCAGACATAGAAATGCTCTTAAAGTCTAGTTCTTTGAAGCTAAATTTTCACTGCCAGCTGACTTTGATGTGCCATTGAATCCAAAGTCTGTATGTGCAATGTTAAAAATTTACAATGAATCAATTAAGTACATATTATGATAATCAGAATTATGTAACTGCTTTTTTTTTTGGGGGGGGAGGTGTTTTTAAAATATGACCTGCTAAAGTAAAACCAAAAGAAAACCCAAGACTCCCTTCTTCAGCATTTCTTTGTAAAGGCAGGGAAGCAATTTCCCTAGACAAGATTTCAAAACCATCAGAAGCCTTTTTGTACAACTCCTCAGAAGCAGTGGTGAACACTTTACAAACTAGTATTTCTAGTTTGCAAAGCTTTCCGATTTTTTTTTTTTTAAATTTTGCTTTTTACAAAAGATTACCTGAAACACTTCCAACTGAGCTTTGTACTTAGCTTTGTAATAGACCTGGCCGGTATTTTTGGCTCATAAGTCTTTATGAAGAGGAATACAGTCACTTATACCTGTATTCCACAAAATAACTTACACAGTGCTTTGTGGAACAGATGCACTTTTCCATCGTTGTTATCTCCAGTGGCCACAAAAAAGCTACTTTTTTGATTGCAAGTGATTGCTGAAAAAAATGTATTTTAAAGAAGATACTTAACTGTTCTGAATGAAGAAATAGGATGCCTGGCAAATCAGCATAGACATGCTGTTCCAAACAGAGAGCACATAGTACTGGCAAATGCAAGTGTGAAAGAAGAAAAAGGGGAGTAAGCTAGAGAGCTGGAAGATGAACACAGAGGAGTGCTTACTGTAAAATATACAATATTGCATCATCTATCAGCATGGAGAGAGTGGAAGATTTTGGTAAGTATTTTTTTTTACACAGATACATGCAATCATGTTATAATGGTCTGGGACAAATAAGGCTGATAAGAGTGAGGACAGAAAACTGCTGAGGGTGCAAAAGTACTACTGAGTTTTACATGTATGTGGATGGAAGCAAAAATAGGCTTTGAGGAGCTACTACCATCTATCAGCTCTTTTCACACAAGTCTTTAGCACACAACAACGTACTATGGTGTATTAGATTTCTTTGGTTACATTCTGTAAATTTGTTCAAAAGAAATAATAAGAATCAGGTAGCTGCCAAAAACATACACCTATACTTTGCCTTCCATGTCTCATTCACCCAACACACTCTGTTTATGTAAGCATGTGCTTTTCCTACAACTGCAAGACATAGCGATAACATGAGAGCAGTAGCAGGATATCTATATAGAGAAAACCAGACTCCCAGATGAAGATTCATACAACCAGTGCTAAGCTGGACGAACAAGACAAGGGCTCACAATATACAACTCTAGAGTGAGCAAAACAGCATCCCTTCTTGAGTGACAAGTGAAACAAGGAGAACAGAGAAGGAGGCATTGCACAAAAATGTGTACAATGAAAGCACAGTAAAATATTTTCCTTTAATATCTACAGCTTTAATTCTTTAGTTTGTTCCAAAGAATTAATCAGAAAAGGAAATCAGACATCAGATTTAATATAAGACTACAACTAACTCTTTGTTACTGCTCCTATTGCTTCCTCTCCTACCACTGTGTTTTCTGAAGTACTTTAGGTTGCAACAGATGCTGTCTGACAACTATGTACTTAAAGTGTTAGAATATAAAATCCTAAAGAGTAATGCTGAAAACTAGCCCTGGTTAAAGTCAGCTATTTGGAGGACATTTAAAAACCACATTTTTTCCCCCCGTATACTACATAGACACAAAAATGCCAATTTACTACATATAAGGACAATTTCCTACATAAGTGTATTATGAGCATATCCAAATATACACCAAAAGACACACCAAATATAACTTATTGAACTTAAGATCAAATTAAAATTAAGACAATTTGTTTAAATTACTGTCATTGCTCTAATCTGTTTAAAAAAAACCCACAACAAACAAAATGGATCATACCCAAAGATAATTTTACAAGAAACCTATTAAAAGCTTTTACGATATCAACACTCATCTCCTCTCTATCTTCTTTCACTCAAGTTTGGTTGGTTTTTTGTTTTTTTGGTTTTTGTTACATCTTCAGTTAAATAACTTAAGGAATACAAATAATTAGTGGAAAGTCAGTGCTCAAGACCTTTAAGCAGCTATCTTTCAGAGCCTTGCAGAGTTTGAATAGCATTTATTTTTTTAAATAGACTGCAGATATTCATGGTTTACTTCAGAATATGATACTAACAACAGAGTACGCTGATTTCAGCAGCAAAATGGGCTAGCTTTAACTACAAATTGTGATTTCAACTAGTAACAAAATCTGAGACACAGGTACATAAGTGCTGAGTTTTTACCCCCCCGCCCCCGCCAAAAAAATAAGTTTACCTGTGATGTTGAATGTCAGAATAACCTTTAGAATAATGAGAAGTCCAAAGATCAATCCTTATTATGACATCCCTTCTGCAAATGGCAAGTTTTCTGTTCAGATAATAGTTAAACACTATTTTCTGGAGAGATGCATATGCAATGATTCATCTGCATTTGCCTGAACATGTATATAAATCTAGCACTTGAATAAATAACATCTGTATACTGTGCCCACGTCTGCAAAGCACCACAACACTGTATGGACATGTATTCTTGTATCAACAGCAAAGAACAAGATTTCTAAAGGCTTTGTGGTTGGTTCCCCACATTTACACTGCTGAAACCGCTCCAAGCCAACAGCCAGTATGAACACAAAAGAAAACCCATTTATTCGGCAGCAGCTGTGGTTCTACGCAATGTGGGATCTCATGCAGAGAAGATCAGACAGCTGCTGTGCCTACTTCACTTGTTTTGTACCAGATACACAGTAGAGTGTATAAATGTAGGGTGTTTTCAACCTCCCTTCAGGTCTTTTGCTGATGGGATTATTATTAGTTGTGTGAAGTCTACACAGAGGCAATGGAAGCCCAGAACTAACTGCAATTAACATTTCTGGTTTGGAAGCAGAAACTGTGAAATAAATACCTTTTGGAAAAAGTTAACATACCGTATTTGTGAAGCAAAAAGTGCTCCCAGAGACCCTAGCTTTGGTTCCTGGCTGCTCGAATGCCATGGGCTCTGTGACCCCCCAGTTCCTCCAGCATCAGGGACTTCTGCAGGAGCTGTTTCTGAGGATTTCCTCCTTGCCCTATGGGTAGAGGAGGCAAATCTGTGCCTTGGGTTTTCTAAGTCCAGGCCTTTGGAAGTTATGGAATGTTTCCGAACTCACAGCAAGTCATCACTTCAAACTAGTATTCCAGACAGCTCCAGACTCATCTCCATTTCTTGTTATTTAATAACCCTCAATTCTCATGATTGTATCGATGAAAAACAAAAGCAAGTATTTGTCAAGTGATTCCAGCAGAAAGGGAAACTCAGCTTCTGCAAGCTGACAGGCAGCTCCTTCCCTCTACCTCTGACTCTGAGTCACAGTTTTAACAATAGGTCCTGTCATTACACCTGGGGTAAGCTTCTTGCTGGAAAGGAAATTGTATATAGCAAATATATAGCTGACTTTAATTTTCTAAGAGGATGAGAAGATTAATATCAGTTGACTGAAATATCTTAATGCAACAGATTTTTCTAAGCACGCTCCACTCACAGAGTAACCTTCCTATTCATAATTGTGGTCTAATGAAGGTATGATCACCTCTTTAAATTTTGGGGTTCTGGGGCATAAGATAAGTCTTAATTCTGCACATTTGCAATTACTAATTGAGTTTTCTTTGCATCAGAAATCACCATATAATAAGTTTGCTGACCACTAGTGACAAGCTAAGAGGTTATAGTGTATGTCACTAGCTTGTTGAGAACATACTCGAAATTTGCACCATTTTACCACTTCTTGATAATGAACTATTAAATATGACTACAGCTAAAAAGACCTTAACTAAGTAGTCCATAGCAGCAAAGGAAAGGTTCTGTATATTGAAGTTAATGAGTTTAAGTCCCAAACTCACATATAAGAAACAACCAATTATCCCGTCTGAAACACAGGCTTGTAAAACTCTGAGTTACTTGTAAAACGGTCTGCTACACACGAGTAAGATGTTGTTTAAATGACTTGTTTGACTAGATTCATTCACCATGAAATTGATTCTTTTAAAGCATTATTTTAAAACTTGATACAAGTTAACTGCGTAAACTGAAAATGGGAAAAAAAGCTGGCATTATAAAGCGTAGGTTTCAGTATGAGTTTTTTATTTTATGAGGTCGAGGGTTACTTGAATGAGAAACTCATCAAGAACAAATAGTCATTTGTAGGGCAGTAATTGAAAGGTTTAATATGATTAAACTATTCTGTCATTTCTATGCCAAGATGTATGGTATAGGATCTAGTGTTATTCCACCACAGTCTGTGCAGCTCCAAAATAGTACAAAGACAATGAGACAACAAATAGAACATCTTTCAGCCCTAAGCACCAAAAATAAATCTGAATTGCTATTTTTCTATAGTCTGAAAGTAGCACTATATTGAGATTTTTACACCTGACACTTCCAGTTAGATTTAGTATTATTATTTTGTTATGCATTTTAGGCAGCGGGTGGCATGAGAAGGAGATAATTAGCAACAGGCTACTGAATATTCCTCAATCTCCAGCTCAGGGACTGAGTTTTCAACTTTACAGTGGTCCTGATTTCAAAGAAAAAGAAGAAACCATTGCAAGGATTATATATATAAAAACAAAGTTAAAAATATGTTCTTCAATAACATTTTAGAATTGAATGTTTAGCATGGTCCTATAAATACACACAGATAGACCATGCCAGGGTATCTGAACAGACTAGAATTTAGAAAGATATGTTTTATGTTTGCTTCCATAACTGGAAAATGGTTCTATTGGTGTACTAATCACTAATCAGTGTACTGACGTAGTATGTTGCTAATAATTCACAGATGTTTTAGTGACTTAAATAAAAAAAAGTCTATTTGGTAACAGCTAAAATTTGAAATCTTACTAATGGAACATTTCCAATTGTCATCTCAAAAAAGAAATGATCTCATTACAAGATGAAGCATTAACAATAGTTTTTTAAAAAATCAATACAACAAATAAAGTGTTTTATACATTGCTCCAGAAAAGCTGGAAAAGATATTACGCTGCCTACTGCAAAACTGTTTTGGAGAAGAATCAAATTCTCAGACTTTGAATAAAGTAGCATTTGCACATTGTACAGCATATACTCAACATCCAGTGACGAGTGCCACCAGCCACGCTGTTTTATAAGCCCAGTTGTAGACAGATTAATAGAAAGGACAGTGTCATCATCACGTCAGTCAGACCACAGGCAGTGCAGCAGGAATTGGAGAGGGGAAGTAGAGAGAGGTGTGAGGAGATCAACCAAATAAAATGGCTTTAGATGACTTGCAAGCAATAAAACATCCTGATTCTAAAGATGTCTAATCCGGCACAGCAGAAATGACATCATACTAAAAGAAAAAAATTCCAACCCAGCTGGTAGTGTATCAGCTTGATGTTTGCCACCTAGAAAGCACAAATCTGCAAATGGACTTGACAATGCTTGAAGCAAAGTATACTGAAAAGTGGACAATGCTCAGAAAAATCAAGGTGAAACAGCGACGTTTGTCTCAGGAAACAAAAAATGGTTCATTTGCTTCCTTGATAAGAGTTAAAATGTATTAACACAATCTATCAGTAAAAATAAGGTATAAATGAAATCAACTGGCTTTAGATTAAAGACAAACATATGACAAACAAATACAACTGGATCCTATAAAAAAATCCACTGGGTGGTGGTCTGATTGGATCTTCAGCTATTCTTGGAGGAGGGGAGACAGCAGTTCTGCTTATTTTATGCAAAACACATGCAACACCATGATGCTTTAGCAGGATTTGTATATTCCATTTTTTATAAAAGCTTAACATATGTGAATTTTGTGAATTTTACCATGTTAGTTAAAACATTAAGCTTCTTCCCATTTAGCCTTGTCTGTATGTATGGATACACTACATGAAGATAAAAAAGCCAATGAAACTATATTTAAAGTTACATTGTTCTAGTAATATAGCCTGTACACTTACAAGCCATATAAACCAATCCTTATTTCTGTGAACAGACTCAGTCATTTACTTTGCACAATGAATTTTCTAACCTAAAGGGTAAAAATGAACAGTTCAATTATTTGCTTTTCATTATCCACAGTATACGATTGATCAGCTCAGTCATTTGGTTTCCTTCTTCACTGGATGACATTTTAAAGCATGGCAGTAACAGACAGATAACCCAATAAATAGCAACACTTGTGTTTGTGCACAAATACCCTGGAGGACATGCAACTTCTCATTCTCTGTCTGCCTTTCACTACTAGCATTCAGAGATGACAGTAAGTTTATTATCAGTTACGTAATTTACTCATGCTTGATAGAACAGTATAAGAAAGATACAGGATTGCACTTTAGCTATCAAGTATGCATTAGTCTACATGGAAGAAGAGCATCTCAATTTGTATTTGTATCTGTATAATGTCACTTTATCTATTTGTATCATACAAGTGACATTATCATTAAAATGGCTGCACAAAAATGCCCAACTGGAGCAAGAGGAGAAATACAATGTCTTGTTAATGTCACATCCAATACTGTTTCACCTCATTAAGCACTCACAACATCTTGATGGGCTATAAAGTAGTCAAAATACTTGGTCAAGTATTTTTTTTTCACAAGCAGTTCATCTACCTATTACCAGTCCCACTGTGTGGAGATATGTACACATCTAGTGGAATAGACACCTATTTTAGGAAGTAAAAACATCTATGGTCTTATACTTCGATATTGGCACATACTTTTGCATAGTACATTTTTACCACTGCAAGTTAGAGTCAAGTTCATTTGTAATCACAAGTTAGACTCAAGTTAATTTATAATCACACACCTGTGCAAACTGAACAATATATACAAGTGAATGATTGCACAGAAAAGTGAGAAGGGAGAGAGAGTAAAACAGTTGTCTGTAGAAATAACAACTAAAGAGGCACAACTCAAAAGGTTTTTAGATTCCTTCTTATAAGTATTCTTCATGAGGGAATAGTACTATTTAATTTAATTACTCATTCCCCATTCAAGCATATTTTAAAGCTATTTCTTTACACTGGTAGAAACAGCTACTGTTCAGATCTCTCCATAGTGCACTGGGCTTGGCTGCATGCTACTAAACTCACAACAGGCACCCTTCCAAATCAGAGGGGAGAGTAGAGGGCAACACCACCTCTCTCAGCTAACAGCGGTTTGTGGAATTGTTTGTTTGTTTATTTGACTACAGATTGCAAGGCACTGTGATACTGCAGTGATATAGACCATTCCTCCACCTGATACAAATACCTCTACCTGATATCTATTTGTATTATAAATCTGGAATATTTTGAATCCTAGTTTGTACTTAAAGCTGAGTATATTCAGAAGCAGGAAACTGAAAGGAGAAAAAGTAGTAGAGGGACATCAAACAGAAGAAAAAAAAAATCCCTTTCTGTAAAATTGCTAGCATTAATATATTTTAGGACCATGATCTAGGCCACCTTCCTGCAGAAGGAAGTTTGTGCAAAGAAGTGGAGGTCAAGCCTAGAGTTGACACGGTTCACTGAATGACCAAATAGAGGTTTACATATTTCCTTTATGGCTGCTGGCACTCGTTTTGGCCTAGAAGCCTCTAATGAACAAAGAGAGCTCTGATCCCTTCTGGAGCCATTCATATGTGATTAAGATCCAACAATACAGCACTTTGATCCCCTGAGCTACAGAAGGATTGGATGTTTCCTGAAGGAGTCATTTCGGGTGAAAGGGGAGGAGAAGAAAAGAAGAAGGGAATTTTCCTGATCAGGTCAATCCCTCTGAGACAGCACTCTTCTCACATCTGACGTGCATTGTAGTCTCTTGAGAGTTTTGAAGTTTTGGGAAGATGACAGATGACTGAGGTATGGAAAAGAGGAGTGAACTGTGGTATCAGTGTCTCAAGTAGAAAGAATAAATTTATCTTTTTGAAGATGGAATAAGATTGATTTTCAAGAGAAGAAAATTGAGTTAGATGTTGCAAGCTATATTGCAACAACGGACATACAAGTGGACAATCATTAGAGCAAACTGGATAGTGTCTTTCAGAAATACACACTTCCTCATTCTGATGTAGCTGAAAACAGCAGGAGATGTATGGGTAGGTCTATTAAAAAAATATCTCAGAGAATGAACACCTGGTTCCTTGAAAGTAATCTTTCTATCTTTACACCAATATAGTTCACGTAACCCAAGAGAATTAAAGGCCTGTTTGAAGTTAGAAGAGCATGTACATGACACACCATTTGGAGCAGTATTTACTTTTTTCAACAGACATAAGTATTAAGCACAGGTGATGGATTCAGATCCACAGGAATGAACGGAGGCTGGAATGTCTAGACGACCAGGAAAGCATAACACAGGTGTGACAACTCTGCTTGACTATCACATTCCAACATTTTCAGTATAAACTAAGTAACTTCCATCATCTGTTGATATAAAAGCAGAAGAGAGAAAACATATTTGGCTTTGTCTACTCCAAATGTCTACTCCTAATTTATTTTGGAAGCTAACTCTCCTTTTCATATTTGGGTTGGATGCTTCCAAGTCCACCTGGGGATGGCTCAGCTCTCTGGCTATCCAGTACAACAGTTTTCAGTTCAGAAAGCACTTTAAATTCTCCATCACTGGTTTAGCCAGATTGCTCACGCTTGAATGCTTTTTATGTGGCTGTCCTACTGGAGAGCAGGTGATTTTTTGCTCAAGAGAAAATCTTCATATTTGACTGTTACACTCTAACTTCTTGAATCCCTTGCCAATATATGTGTACTATGATAGCAAAACAGACTATCTTCAGTCAGATGATTTTTGAAAACCAATAATGTAGAGCTGCACTGACAGCCAACTACCAAGAGCAGGTAAGTCAAAGTGAAAGCAAAGCGAATCAGTGGTAACCCGAAAAAACTCTGTTGTCAGTATTTTCAATAAAAGGGGTTTGCCACCAATCTTGCACCATAAAAGAGACTACCACCCTCTATAAACTATTCAGTTTTACAGTGCTATAATGTCAGATGTATATTAAATAAATCTTGAACTACTATGTTTCTGTACACAAGTAAGGCAATTAAAAGGTATCTATTTCTTAAAGCAGTACCACGGGGAAAAAAAAGGGACAAGAGTTTTGCACCTCTGTGTTAATTCAGTGCAGATAAGGAGGTTTCCTCCAAGTCTAAAAAACACAGCTCACAGAAAAAGAATGGGATTTGCTTTGAAAGCTCACCTGCAGCTTATGCTTAAGGACTACATGGCAAGTGATTTAGGTGCAGTTTACCTGTTTGGAGTTGAAGTTACAGAAAGGGAAGCTTTATCTTCCCTATCACACATCTGAGTATAATATGTTCAGCAGACAACTTCTCAGTAAAATCTTCAATAATTAATTTTTGATTATTCCTGTCCTAACTTCATCTGCTTCACAAAAGATAATTTCAAATTAATAATTTAATTTTCACCAACTAATTAAAAAGGTATTAGAGCACATTTGCTATTACAAATGCATGAAATGGAGACAATTTAACAAATCCATTAGAGTAGTACACACACAAATTTTGAAACTATAGAACTGTTGACAAGAAATCGGTCCCTTTGGAAAACTAACAGTGGGTTGTTCCCTAGGACTGACCGAATTAGCAGAGGGGCAGGAGTCTGGACAGCAGCACTGTCTCATGACATTTGTAACATTGCAGTTCATTAATATTGCTGCTAACAGCAGAACCTGGTCTGACAGACCAAAACAACTTATTGACTCTATTTAGAATTAACAACAAAACCAGAGATTTTAATGGCAAGTAAGCAATTAGGACAGCTGCTAAATACTGCCAACCTGCAACTGGACGTAGTGACACCTGTGCTTCTGAAACCTGTCTGACAGCCACACGCAGCTGAGATGTTTGACAGCACTAGTGTGAACTGCTCTTCTCCACCTTTAGAAGTGCTCTACTCTTCAGAGTTGTTTGTTCTGCAAAAGTACCCCACATGTAATTGTGTGACAATTTTCAATAATTCCATTATATTCTAGGTTTTGGAAAGTCTGCTTCGTCCTATCCCAGTGACCGAGAAACTGATTTTTTGACATTAGCTTTCAAATAAAAAGCACTATATTAAAGGTTGTTGCTACAGATTATGATAATTACATTGTATGCAGAGTATTGGTGTATCGCAGCTGTACAGTTATGCCCAGCTTCTTGATCCGGCTTTCCCAGAAAGCCCTGTCACTTCCTTCCTGATTTAAGTTCAAAGTCAAAGTCATAGCAAACTTTTGACTGAACTTGTCTAAAATAAATGTGCAGGGTAGAGCTTTCACTTGGGTAGCTGGAGCCCACCTTTGGCTCCCAGTGACAACCAAACATCCAGCTACAGCTAGGATGAAGGATGAACATTTGGCAGATCAACAGCAGTCAAACAGGGAAAAGTTTACTGCAGACTCCAGGGCTAAAGGATCACCTTCTTTGCTTTGACTGGCCAGCTGGAACAAGGGGGGCAAATTTTCTTTGCACTCACTGGCCATGAGCTCAGTCTGCTTCATTTGCTAGTCAAGCTTCACTGTAGCAGTAGATTTGTGCATGCAACTCATAGACAAAGGCGAATGCTGCAGGACTTAAGCCCTCCACAAAGGCCTGGTGACTGGAGCTCCAGTTGTGGGTATACATTGAAAATAAGTCCAGTTTGGACAGCAGAAATGGAAGCAAAAAGAGCTAAGGGGACTATACAGTCGGATTTTTTTTTAAAGTTTTCTCCCTTCCCTGATCCCTTCTCCTCTCTCAAAAGAGAGCCCAGGAAGGTAGGAACAGGTGGAGAAATGGTGAAGGACAGAGGCAACAGGCAGCAAAAGACAGACATGCTCCATTAGCAACATGCCAAAACAGAGGGAAAGATGCAGAACTCAGAGCAGAAAGTTCGGCTCATGATTAGTTTCAGATTAGTTTTGTTTATTGGAAAGTGCAAGAGGCTGATACAAGGCATTATGGTATGGGAACTCCACCTTCCATTACAGCTACTCATTTATCTCCAGTGTTTCCCATTCATTTCAGCTCTCACTCCATGAAGCACACATTTTGGGACACAATCCAGAGGTTAAAAATACTTGCATTTTGCAAATGGTACTGAGGTGTTAAAAGAATACCATACTACTCCCTGTCTTTCAGACCCACCTTAATCTGAAAAAGCTTCAATGTAAGCAGAGTTTTTGTGATTCATGCTCATCCAAGAATGCCACTACCAACTGCAAATCACATTATAATTCATGCTAGTTCAACAATACCACTACCAATTGCAGATCATCATCATGACATTCCCTGAAAACATGGCTAATAAAACAATATAGTAATATTTACCATCCTTATACCCAGTTAGAGGATCTACTATTCAGCTAACAGAGTATCTAGAATCATATACCATTATTAGAAAGAAGGTAAAACATTCAAAGCACGTCTTCAATAAAATTAAAAATCAGATCTTGGATTTTTTTTCTTTTTTTGTAAACACATAACCCATGAGCATTATGAGTTCAGGAAATTTGGTTTATTTACTGCTATATTGCTTTCATTGTAAAGGCACATCTACTTTGGACGTCACTTATGCAGGCATAAACTCTAGATTGATACAAATAACGATAAGGGACAGCAGATCTCTTTCTCAAAAAGTATTGTTGGATTCTGGGTGGCTTTTGTGCAAGAATACCATCTGATGTTACAGATATTAATGAAGGAAATGTCATATATCCCTGTGAGCTAAATAAGTATTACGTTCCCAGTTTTACAGATAGAAAGCTGAAAGTAGAGATTAAAATCCTCAAATTGGCAAGATATTTCATCAACTGTTTGATTACCAGTTGTGAGCAGTCCCACTCAGGTGATTAAATACTTCACTTCTGACTTGCAAGCAATTTTTTCCTATTCTTCCCACCCACCCCCATCCCAAATATGTTGGAATAAGCTCAGCCAGGTAATGGCTAGCCAGAAGAAAAACAACACTTCTTTTTAGGAACTGACACCAGCTCAGACTTGTTCTTTTCTGAGCCTGTGCCTTGGAGAAGTTCAGGAAACTTGTCATTTCTACACAGAAACTGTCTCCTAAAAGAGCCTAAAATAGATTCACTTACAAATAGTCTCTGGCAGCACCTGGATCTGGCATATCTTGTGACTCCAGAAAGGTAATGAGGCAGGTGAGTTGGTGAGGACCTGTGACATGTTTCTGGGTTTTCCTTAGGTCCACGTCTTTTTGGAAAACATGGGGAATTATTAGTGCTTATCATCTAGGTAGTCAGTAAATTTCTTATAAAGAAGTGAATATATCCAGGCTCTCAGTCAGTTAACTAGCCAAAAGTTAGATCGCCAGGCAGGTAACAACAGAAAAAGGTGTAGAGGGCTGGTTTGCTCTGAAGACAAAGATAACCTGTTTCTCTTTAGATCAAATATTGGGAAGCAGTAAATTACAGTAATTTGGAATTATGGAAAATTCAGAATTTTTTTACTAATATCCTGCCCAGTATATATTAGTATAATGAATCATACATTGTAAATTCAGTAATCTTTCTTATCCACATCTCCCAACTTTTTCACTCACTGTGATATGACCATATAAAGTGCTGATTTTCATTTCCCTTCCAGATAAGTTTGAATAGGCAAATTCAAGGGGTTTAAAATAGTGTAAGACCAACTTTATACAAATGATGCTTTGTTGGCAAATATAGCTCTTATTCTTATGGGTAAATTTATGTATAAAGAACTGCAATATGTCAAACAAATTTTGTCCCATTTCCCCATATTTACAGCTGTGTTAGGAGTCCCAGTGTTATGTATTTGCTACACGTATAGCTGTTCAAAAGATAGCTGAGATTTGTGCTTGGCATGGAGCCAAGAAGACAAGATACTAAAGCCTATTAACAGTGCATCATGACTGTGAATTAAAGAATCCTGTGGAACCATAAACTGTCTAGAAAGAAAATGAGAAAAATAATAAAAGTTGATCAGAGAGTTAATATATTTTTATTAGTGCCTGGCAGCAGACTAGTAATAGACTATTTAAATGTGTACAGCAATATAAGTGACTTGTGTCAGATGCATAGTGGTGTAAATGTCTGCAGACACTAGCATATTTATAGCTAAGAAAGAAAGAAAGAAAGAAGAAAGAAAAAAAAAAAAAAAGAACCTGACTAGACTTAGCATAGATTTTATCTGTATTTCTCAAGCTGATATTCTCTGGAATGTGGAGATTCTCTAAAGGAACAAAACATTACTGAATTCTTCCAGGTTACCAATGACAATAACTACATAGCAAGCACTGCTGTGAAACTATAATTCCCACTTTAAAATCCCAAACTATCTAAAAAGCTCAAAACAAAACTCTCCCCACACCAAACTCTGCCTAAACAAGGTAAGAATATCTGTTCCATGCACAGAAAATTTGCCCAGTCCAGAAGATGAATGCTGCAACCTAGAGCTATGTCTCCATCAGTGGCTGCAAAAAGTAGTATTTCAAAGTATGTCTGGCCCATTAGTCAAGAATTTTATAGCAAGTCTCAGAAATAAAATTACTACTTTTTTCAGAATAGATTATAAAATGAGTATAAAGTATTTTGTAAGTTAGATTTTATATTTCCTCAAACACTTAAGTCCTGAGAAGCCAGATTTTATGGCTGTAGAAAGTCTTGTATTTAAATACTGAAAAGACTGTATTTAAAAAACCAAGGATGTTTAAGAAGTTCCAGGCTCTTTTTCTGGCTTTCCCATTTGTGTTCTGTGACACTACAAAGCTAATATTAATTCATTTTAGCTACCAACACATTTGAGAAGTTTGTGGACGAAGAGTTTACGAACACAACTTAAGATTCTCCAAGTAAATACAAACAGAAAGTCAGAACATTAGCTGAGTATGGAAACATTAACGGTAGGTTTTTGTTGTCCTCCTCCCCTGCCAAAATGGTCTTACTGTTTACTTGTTAAGATATTTATATATATTTATACAGAATTTAAAGATAGAAAGGAAAAACATCAAAGAAAAAGGAGAAAATAAACATGGCCTGTTTATCCCTTTCCATTCCTTCCCCTCTCCCCCTCAATCGAGTGCCTTTCCTGTGCTTACCTTGTTCTGATCTTTCAAATCCACCCAACTGGACAAGAACCATCTGGTGCAGCACCACAGCCCACAAGGCCAGGAATAGCATGGAGAACCATAGCATCACTTAGCCCACAGGCTGTTTTCTCACGACTGCTGAAAACGTGTCCAAGAGCCAGGTCATACTGCCTTCCATCTCCCACAGAACAGATTGCAGTGACTCAGGATCCTTCTGGGTCAGAAGAAGTCTGCTGGGCCAACCTGCCGCTGCCGCACACAGAACTAATTCACCCCTCTTATGGCCACTCCGCCAAGCCTATTTTCAAATCATTTAAATGTGTTCTGGCAGACAGCTATGACGAATAAGTGCCTTTCAGCAGCAGACTGAATTGAAACTTTGAGACATTCAATGAGAACAGATGTGCAATTCGGTTTAACACTGGACAACTCATTTTTGTTAAAGTGTTTGTTTTTTTAAAATTATGCTTCATCAAACTACACTAAGTGCTATAGTGGTATCACATAAACACATTTTCTTTGTGTTTCTTGAGGACCCCTTAGAACAAAACCTGGAGTCTTAATACCTTGCTATGCTAAAGTAATGGTTACTTTAGTGATTTGATTAATCCATTCTAGGTCAGTAAACCATGTACACATTATGTGAGTCAATTTCACAAATAGACTATAAAAATTATACAGAGAAAGAGACAGGTTACTGACAGAGAGAGAATATCTTTAAATAATAAAAATTAATAAACTCCACAGCAGAAGAACTCTGATGGAATTATAATGTATGCTTCCTGCTTACTATGTAGTAGAACTTATTTTGGCAATTAAATTATAGTAAGAAAGATGTTTATATACTGAGCTTCCCTTATGTTCTCCTCATCCTCTCCCTAAACACACACACAAAGAGCACACAGAAATCAACCAAACTGCAAAAAAGCCCAAACATCTCTTCAAATATTTTCAAAAACCATTTTCTTGAAAAAGATCCAGGTACCACCCGCAGTCAACAGAAGGACTTTCCTATTGGTATTTTATATGGAGGCAATGGAGATATGACATCTTCATACAGAAAGACAGCTATAATAAGCAAGTTAAAGAGCACTGCCTTTCTTTGGTGTTATTATTCATGTTCTTTACATTACAGTCTCCCTCTGATAATACTCTAATGATGGCAGCATCAAAATTGCATTGATAGCATCTGATATAAAGCAATTCCATGACTACCTAATTAGTATCATAAACATTGCCTATTTTTCCAATTAAAAATATGACCAATAGTTCCATTAAAACTTTTGTATTATACTAAAACAAGATACATGACCTGAAGTACAGGAACAGGGAAGTGCCTTGTTTCACTACTTCAAAAATATTTTAAAAGCCAGTAGAAAATTCTGGAACATCACAGCAAGGCAGCACAACCAAGCTTATTTCAATACAATATCACCACTAATGACAGCTCAAGAACTAGAAAAAGGAGACAAAGAAAAAGCTAAGGGAACTATTTCCCCAAGCATTTGTGATGTCTGCTAAAAGACAGAAAAAAGGTGACTGGTAGCATCAAGACCAGCAATAAATAAGGGTCTGGGAAGTCACTGTGCTCTGTACACTTCCATTGCAAATTGCTTTAAGTGGTGCTTTTTTACTCTTGAAAAGGGTTCCTGCAATTCCAAACACAGAAGTGTTTACAAAAACCACTCACAACTTTGCTGGCTGCTATTCAGTCTTTTGCTGTTGACAGGTGTTTCCTTAATAGCTATAAGCAATATAGCAAAGTTGATTTGTAGACTAAAAAAAAGATGAGGACCTGAAGCATTGTTAGCTGACCTGAACACAAATGTCAGGAAATATGGGAAAAGCTCTTCATCTTGGACAAGTGAGGAGAAAAGCACAGTGGAGGTCATACCTCAGAAAACAATGTTCTTGTTCCGACCCAGAGATCTGTGGACCTTTAACAGTACAAGGTAGCTGGCTCTTTAATAACAGCAGCCTTCTCCTTTCAAAGGAGAAAGAAAAAATAATTTGGTGCCAATGACAACAGAAATTTAATGTCTGTGCTTATGAACCAACTAAATACATGGGTCACAAAATAAGAAACTCTTAGGCAAAGGGCTGCAAGCCAGAAGGAAGCACTACTAATCAGTGTGCTGCAGATGGTGGCTCTTCCTGCTTCACCTACTGGAGAATCAAGATGATTCCGGTACCCCAGGACTACTGAGGGATGCAGAAAGGGAAAGCGCAATAGAGCCAGTAGACCAAAACCAGACAGCTACTGTGCTACCCAAACAATTATTTCTGTGTATTGTCTTTCTATACCTACAGACAGGTATCTCAAGCTCAGAGGAGCTTATTTTCTGTTTTGAAGGTCCTAATGCTCCAGAATGATTGCTGAGTCTCAGTAACTACCATAAATGTTGTGACACTGAAGGAAGAACTGTTCATAGAGACCATGTCCTCCCCTGCTCCCTTTGAGGGCAACTACAAGTTCAGTTGCAACCATTCACGTGGGAAGCTCTGCCAGGTTATGCTTGCTTACAAACTGCTCATGCAACAGCAATATGACAATGCAAAAGCTCCCAAATGAGAATAAAGAGCTCTTACATGAAAGAGACAAATGTCAACCTGAAGAGACAGGGCTTTTTCTGATGGATATATTCCCATGGAAACTCTCCCAAATCTCATATGTGAGACCATAACTTTTTAAACTCAGTGTTCAAGAGGCTCATGTAAATTATTTGGACAGAAATAAAACAGATAAACATACATAGAAACTGCAGGAAAAGAATATCAGCTGAAAATGAACAAATCAACTATCTTGAAAAACTACAAAAATAAAGGCCAATATTTTTTACTTATTCCAAGCTCTGATTGGAATAATTATCTGATTTGTCAAAGTTCTTAGCATTTTATAGCACTTTCCAGATTCAAACAAGTGCCTACTAAGTCTTTGATTGACAATATTTAACATAGAAAGTTCTCTCAAGTTGGGCACCAAGAAGAGAGAACGGGGAGAACGCACAATAAGAAACCACTTAAAAATGCTGGGCTTCACTGATTCATTGGGCATTAGAAAGAAAATCTATAACAAAGGCATTCAGATAGAGAAGCACTCAATTATTTCAACTATATACTTAGAATCATAGAATGGTTTGGGTTGGAAGGGACCTCAAAGACCATCTAGTTCCAAGCCCCCTGCCATGGGCAGGGACACCCTCCACTAGACCACATTGCCCAAAGCCTCATCCAACCTGGCCTTGGACACCTCCAGGGATGGGGCATCCACAGCTTCTCTGGGCAACCTGTTCCAGTGCACTTCTTTGTGCATTGCCTTGCACATCCTCCCAAACTGATCCTATTGCTTTCTCCAGGGATCACCAGCAGAGATCAAGATTAAGTAAAACACTGAGCAAAATTCCCATATTCAGTAAGGCTTTTAAGCACATGCTGAACTTCAAGTATTTAAACTGTCCCACTAGTAGTTAAAAAGACATTGAAGAGCTTTAAGGACCAGCTCTTAAACAAGGACCAAATTAGTCCTTGTTTAAGAGCTTTGCTGAATCGAGGTTTAAAAACTAAGAAGTATTGCTAATGGCTGATCCCCAAAAGAATCCTTGCTGAATGTTATTCTTTTCCCTTACTACTGAAGTATCTGCATATACTTCACCCTGCCTGATGGCCCATTTTTGGCTCTCCACACTTGGTACTAAGCTCTCTGAAAAACATCTTTCACAAAGACACTGCAGAGGAAGCTGCAGAAGGAAGCTGGCATCCAGGAATGTCAAGAGCACAATATCACATGACTGATATTAATATTTCACCAGGAAAGAATGCCAAAAATAATCAGGAATGTCATTAGCCAGCTTAGGAAGTGTGGGTTGGATGAGTGGACAGTGAGGTGGGTAGACAACTGGCTGAATGGCAAAGGCCAGAGGGTTGTGGTAAGTGGTGCAGTCTAGTTGGAGGCCTGTGGCTAGTGGTGTGCCCCAAGGGTCAGTGCTTGGTCCGGTCTTATTCAACATACTCATCAATGACCTGGACGAGGGGACAGAGTGTACCCTCAGCAAGTTTGCTGATGATACCAGACTGGGAGGAGTGGCCAACACACCAGAAGGCTGCGCTGCCATTCAGTGAGACCTGGACAGACTGGAGAATTGGGCAAAGAGGAACCAAATGAAATTCAACAAGGGCAAGTGTAGGGTCCTGCCCCTAGGGAAGAACAATCTCAGGCACCAGTACAGGTTAGGGGTTGACCTGCTGGGAAGCAGCACTGCAGAGAAGGACCTCGGAGTCCTGCTGGACAACAAGCTCTCCGTGAGACAGCAGTGTGCCCTCGTGGCCAAGAAGGCCAACGGTATCCTGGGGGGCATTAAGCAGAGCACAGCCAGCAGGTCAAAGGAGGTTATCCTCCCCCTCTACTCTGCCCTGGTGAGGCCACATCTGGAATATTGTGTCCAGTTCTGGGCTCCCCAGTTCAAGAAAGAGAGGGAACTACTGGAGAGAGTCCAGCGAAGGGCTACAGAGATGATGAGGGGACTGGAGCATCTCTCGTATGAGGAAAGGCTGAGAGAGCTGCGTCAGTTTAGCCTGGCAAAGAGAAGACTGAGATCTTATCAATGCCTATAAATATCTAAAGAGTGGATGTCTAGAGGATGGGGCCAGACTCTTCTCAATGGTGCCCAGTGACAGAACGAGGGGGCAACGGGCACAGACTGGAACACAGGAAGTTCCCTCTGAATATGAGGAAAAACTTCTTTACCCTGAGGGTGACCGAGCACTGGAACAGGCTGCCCAGAGAGGCTGTGGAGTCTCCTTCTCTGGAGATATTCAAAACCCACCTGGACGTGATCCTGTGCAACCTGCTCTAGGTCATCCTGCTCTAGCAGGGGGGTTGGATGATGATCTCTAGAGGTCCCTTCCAACCCATACCAGTCTGTGAATCTGTCTAGGCCACATTTTTCAAATGAGATGCCTATAGTTAGATTCCTAACCCAGATTTGAATGCTGACCTCAGCACTGTCCAGTTTTCAGGGGTGCTGAGAACTTGCAAAGCTCTGGGTTTCAGAACTTCAGCATTTACATCAAGCCATCTGTTGAAGTACCTAAATATAAATTATGTAACATAACTTTAGGCTCGACTGACTTGCTTAAAAATTTTGTGGATGAGAAAATTAAAATTAGTCACTACTTTATTCCAATGAAATGACCAATGCAAGCACCCAAACCATGTGGTGACTTTCTGTTTCACAGCAGTATGCAGCCCCAGAATTGTGGCTACCTGAAACCAAATTTCAGTAGCTAGAAAGCTACTATCACAAGTATTCTCTACAGCTAGTCTTCAACATGGAAACAGAAAAAAAAAAGTACTGACATTCTTTGTTGTACACAGTTTTGACTCATTTTTTTGCTCTCTCAATTGAGGTTTTTTGGGAATATGATTGTAAATCATTCAGGCAAAGAAAACATTTCCATAGATGGGCAAATCACGCCACAGCTGAAATACATCCACACGAAACCTAAAAATAAAACAGAATTATGCATCCAACTAACGTAAGTGTTATCTATTACAAAGAGCAAAAAAATGAAGCTCACACTGAACACAAACCATAGCATGCTTAAAAGTGGCACCACACCATCCTACATGCTACCAACTGATAACATAAGACCAACAATTACAACTACATAAAGTGATTATACAAAACCTGCTTAGACACTCCAGTCCATGCAGGACTAGAGTATAACTGGTCACTGCCATTTACTGTTGATGCAAAAGATTAGCAGAGAAACAGAAACCTACAGAGGAAAATGTGCCTGAAGCAAAGCCCTCTCTCCCACATACCACCAAGATCCTATCTTGTGTACTCCTGGAAACCATGCGCACAGGGCAGAACCTTAGAAGAGGTTCCAAAAAAGCAAATGAACTGTTTCTGAAAATAATTCATTGAACAATCAGAAGCCAGAGAAGTCATTTCCATGGAAGAGAAAACCTCATCTCCATGTGGCAACACTGACCACCAGAAATCATCTGCCAACAATCATCTATGCCTGACACAATATCACGATGATTCTGTAATCAGATGAAACTGCAGCAGGATGAAAGGGTATACAGAGGTGACAACATTTCCCCCTTAAAACCAATATTAATGTATCTACTGTATGCATGTTCTCAGATATTTTTCTGTACATTTATCTATATATCAAAAAAATCCAACCCTATTACTTTACTTTAGGAAGGAGAGTGTTTTTCTCCATACACAAATGCACATGTATCTACATAAAAACAGCCTCTCATGGAGCTAAGAGGGAAAATCCTCTCCCTCCTACAATTCCCTTTTTAACCCCCAAATGTCATATTACATAATACGAACTTAAACATATGTATAGAGGAATAAATGACTTCATATACTGTTGTACCAGAAGACACCTGGAATGTTTGTAATATTCCTAATAAAGTGCCAATTTTAGGATAGCCCACATACTTGAGCATTTGCTTTACTTCCATCTGCCAAAAAATGTAATATGATGAGTGTTTGGTGCCTAGCATTATTTCTTGATTCTTATTCGTAAAAGGAATTACTAAACATTTTATTAGGAGAAAATGCTTTAAAACATAACTTTTGGAGAGAAGCAACTTTTTAGTGTTTTTCACCACATCTGTTCCCTCTTACACAAACTGTACACAATATGTCACAAATGGACAAAGCTCACTGAAGGAAAATTAGACATCTAAAACCAAATACAACCATGTAAGATTGATCCAGTTAAATGAGACTGTATATTGTAATTTTTTTGCCCCACCTATTAATCTCAGTGTCTACATTTCCCTTGGTGAAACTATCCACCTATTCATGAATACGGGTCCTTTAAAGGGAGCATATTTCTCGCACACAAAGTACAACTAAACCATGAAACTCACTGCCTCAGAATGCTATGGATGCCAGAAGTATAAATACATCCACCAATTAATTTGAGAAATTCATGGAAGAAGCATTTGTTTAGGTAGAAAGGTGTGAATGCAACCTGCACAGCTGGGAAATCCCTAGAGAGTACTGGAAACTGGGAGAGGATAATGGGTGAAGCATTGCTGTGTATCTTGTGTTCTCACATAGGTACAACGGGAGTCTGAGTCAACCGCTGTCAGAAAGGGGCACTGGGGAAAATGAGTCTGTGGTGTGACAGCAGCTCTTACACTCCTCATGTGAGCAGCATTTCTAGTCTTGCAGTTCCAAATTAAGGCTTTTATCTGAAACACAGTGTACTTTATGCCATTTTAACTTGTGCATCACACATATGCCTTTTATATATTAACTGAAATGTAATGTTAATCAGAGCGATGAACCAACTAGTGAAGCCAATTTACAGATGACTACATGCACCTCACTGTCACTCGGTATACTCGTGCGTCACCACTAGCAATTCTGTATACCTGTGTTGCTCACCTGTGGACTATACCTATATTAACATAGTATAGGAATACAAACAAGGTATGGGGAAAACAAAATGAGGATTAATGCAAATTAGTAAGGATATTACAAAATTAAGAAAGTTGTCCTAAATTGTGATCAATAAAAAAGACTTAAAATATACCCCCTATTAAATGAAAAACACATTACATTGTCTTGCAAATCAAAACACCCACGTTGTGCCCATATCCACAAAATGTGAGTGTTAATAATCTTCTGAAACAAGTAAGTATTTAGAATTTTTTTTTTATTTAGAATTATTTTTAAAATTATTTCAATAATTAAAAGACATCTCTGCCACAATGCAAATCCATGGTGAGGTTTCTATAAATACAAAACCCCTGCACACACTTTCTGAATACAGGAAGTGATGTTATCTGAGAAGTTCATAGGAAGTCTTTGGAACTCTCAGTCTGAGAGCAAAACACCCTGCCGAAAGATGAGGAAAAGGCTGAGGTACTTAATGCCTCCTTTGCCTCAGTCTTGAGCAGTAAGACCAGTTGTTCTCCAGGTACCCAGCCCCCTGAGCTGGAAGACAGCGATGGGGAGCAGAATGAAGCCCCCATAATCCAAGGGGAAATGGTTAGTGACCTGCTACACCACTTAGACACACACAAGTCTATGGGGCCAGCTGGGATCCACCCAAGGGTACTGAAGGAGCTGGCAGAAGTGCTCACCAAGCCACTTTCCTTCATTGATCAGCAGTCCTGGCTAATCAGGGAGGTCCCAGTTGACTGGAAGTTAGCAAATGTGACGTCCATCTACAAGAAAGAGGATCTGGGAAACTGCAGGCCATTTCCCACAGCATTCTGCTGGAGAAATTGGAGATGTTTAACATCTTTATCAATGATCTGGAATGAGGGGATTGAGTGCACCCTCAGTAAGTTTGCAGATGACAACAAGTTGGGTAGGAGTGTTGATCTGCTGGAGGGCAGGAAGGCTCTACAGAGGGATCTGGATAAGCTGGATCGATGGGCCAAGGCCAGCTGTATGATGTTCAACAAGGCTCAGTGCCCAGTCCTGCACTTGGGTCACAACAACCCCATGCAATGCTACAGGCTTGGGGAACAGTGGCTGGAACGCTGCCCGGCAGAAAAGGACCTGGGGGTGCTGGTTGACAGCTGGCTGAATATGAGCCAGCAGTGTGCCCAGGTGGCCAAGAAGGCCAACAGCATCCTGGCTTGCATCAGAACTAGTGTGGCCAGCAGGACCAGGGAAGTGATCGTCCCCCTGTACTCGGCACTGGTGAGGCCGCACCTCGAGTCCTGTGTTCAGTGTTGGGCCCCTCACTACAAGAAAGACATTGAGGTGCTGGAGCGTGTCCAGAGAAGGGCAACGAAGCTGGTGAAGGGTCTAGAGCACAAGTCTTATGAGGAGTGGCTGAGGGAATTGGGGTTGTTTAGCCTGGAGAAAAGGGGGCTGAGGGGAGACCTTCTTGCGCTCTACCACTACCTGAAAGGAGGTTGTAGCCAGGTGGGTGTTGGTCTCTTCTCCCAAGTACCAAGCAAAAGGACAAGGGGAAATGGCCTCAAGTTGTGCCAGGGGAGGTTTAGGGTGGGTATTAGGAAAAGTTTCTTCACTGAAAGGGTTGTCAAGCACTGGAACAGGCTGCCCAGAGAAGTGGTTGAGTCACCATCCCTGGAGGTATTTAAAAGAGGCATAGATGTGGTGCTTAGGGACATGGTTTAGGGGTGGACTTGGCAGTGCTAGGTTAATGGTTGGACTTGATGACCTTAAAGGTCTTTTCCAACTTAAATGATTCTGTGATTCTACGAATATGGGCAATTCCTGTTACTCAACTGCATTAGCTGCCATAAACAAGAAAATACAACTAAAATTTCCCATGTAGTATTTGAATATAAATTAAAGGAAACCCTTATAAGATCAGATACAAACCCCCCAATTATTTCTGAAAAAGATTATGGTAGATGGTGGGGGGGAGTACAGTTTTGATTAACAGTAAAACATAATTCTTTTAAAAGAGCAAAAACTTAACCAAACCAACATCACACAGCAAGTGTTTCTGTGGGGCTGCACTCCTCTCATGCTCCAATGTAAATAAGGACAAACATCAGTGTAACGAAACAGATTCAAGAGTCAGAAATTGTGACTTTGGTTTTAAAAATTTTAAGAGGAAAAATAAGGTAAAACCTGAAAGAATGGAATGGCATTAAAGGTCTATCTTTTTCTTTTTAAACAAGGGAGCAAACAAACTCCATGATGTCATGAAATAAAATTGATAGGGAGATTAAAAATCATTACCGAAAATATTAATCTATGGAAGCCAATTGCAGATTTCTACCAACACTAATTAATTATAAAAACTCCAAAAAGACAGTGAGGCTAAAACATCAAGAAGTATAAAAATCCCTGTGCTTCAGGGGAAGATTCCAAGGTAGAGCCAAAAGAAGTGATATTGTGATAGGGTGCAGTTAATTTATGAGTGCTTTTGCAGGGATGGAGGAAACATTCCTCAGGTACACAACAGTAGCAATTAGGCTGTTACATGGTTAGTGTGGCAGCTTCAAGCCTGCCATCAGATACCATTCTGCCTTATATTATTAATGTTACTTTGGTTAAAAACAATAGCAGTATGTGCTTTAACCATGTAGTCTGGATAGTGGCCTGTTGGACTTGACTTTCAGAGGCTTTTTCAGTGTAGGATATTCAGCACAGTGTGAAAGGCCATAAATAGTTTAAACATCACTCAAATCTACCAGAAGATATCCACAGCTGAGCTACAAACCAAAGTGGAGGAACTCATGCACACAGCAAACCCTTGGCAGCCAGCAAAGTTCAGACCTCCCAAACTTCCTGGTTCTTTTTCCTCTCGCTTTGGGTATAAAAAAACAAAACAAAACAAAACAAAACAAAACAAAACAAAACAAAACAAAATGTTTTGAATTTACAGACTACTATTGGGTTTCTTAGCAGTCAGCCCTGGGTCAGTTATGGGAAGATTATTTTAACATGATGAATAACAGAAATAAACTGAACTTATGTAAAGCATTATGTAAGAATCTAGACTAAATCTTACCTTGTTTTCAGCAACAACAAGTTTGGGAATCAACTAGATTATAAATATTAAGGTATTTTTAAAAAAAAAAAAAAAAGCCTTGTGATTTTACTTAGGATCTCAGTAAGGGGTAAGTGTGGGCCAAAAGGCTCACTTTGCAGAAGGTATCATTGCAAGACCTTGGTCTTGCACAGGGCTGCTCACCACGTTCCTTGACCATAAGTCCCCTGGGTTCTAATTTTTTTCTAGTTTTGGCTGGAGTACGGGCATGAAAACTTAAGGAGACCGAAAATCTGTGACTGATAGAGATGTTCAGGGATAGTGAGGGTGTCATGGAGACAAGTATTGATGAATTGATGGATCTCTGATATTATTTAATTTTTCATACATTGATCTTATGCACTGACAGAAGGAAACAAAAAGTCCCATTAACATTCCAAAAGTAAGAGTAACTAGGAATGTATGTCCTTTCTATTGCACAGAAGTGTTTCTACATCTGGGTGATTTAAATCAGAACAAAATACACATTGACCAAAATATTAGGTCCAGTGGATGTAAGTGGTTGAGCAAAACTCCTGTTCTTATCATATAGTCTTAAAATGTTGTTAAGAATCCAGATCTTGTCCCTTGCATATTGCCAGGTTTTTTAGCCTGTTCCCATAATTTTCATATGACTTTTACAGCACAATTTCATATCACAGATTTTGTGAATTACAGGCATTTTTCCCCCCAGAATGACTTTTCCAAATCACACCATGAAGAGATCGCTGCACAAACCAAGATCGTATTATACTACAAAATACAATTTTGATTACAAAGCTCAGTTAGGAATCATTAGAAATGTCCACCTTGATTTTTTGGGAGCACCCTTCAGGACATGGAATTAGTGAGTACTCCATATTTTTTTAGTTCTGTAGATCTAACCCTTGCTGTGCCACTGTGAAGTGTTTTAGATGAGTTAATTTTGCTTGGTTATCCTATTCCCAGCAAAGGCAACTAGAAACTATTTCCCTGTCTGTAACATGTAGATACTACTTATTTTGACCTGCCTTTCAGAAGTAG
This sequence comes from Grus americana, assembly GCF_028858705.1. NCBI lineage: Eukaryota > Metazoa > Chordata > Aves > Gruiformes > Gruidae > Grus > Grus americana. The sequence continues at coordinate 19,669,374 of NC_072891.1, forward strand.
GAATTACTTACATTTATCAAATTATTTGAAAACTCACAGCCTTATAAACAAACTTGTTATCAGAACTTGTGAAGAACACACCTTTGCCAAAAATGGTATGGTATGATAAAAACCTTTATGTGAGTCTTCAGCTAAACAGAATAGCTTTTCATGTACTGGAAGGAGACAGTGGCATGTTTCAGCACTGTTCTTTCTAAAGCCTTTGTATCACCATGAAGCATATGGCTAAGAATCAATGCAATGAGATCAGACTGAAGTTCATTGAATTACATAGTGATCTCATTTATCTTTGTTTTTGGAAAGCAAGGTTAGGTAGGCTATATTTTCACATTAACATCTGCAGAGCATTCCAAAATCCTGGCATGGCCAATGACATGTAAGTTCCAGGTCCTGTGATTTATCCTCCTCCAGTACACATGAATTAGTGTGTGTAGATGGAATCCTTTCACTGCAACTAAAGTATATAATGTAAAATAATTTTAGCTGACAGATTTTTTTCTTCACCTGTTTTTAAAAATTAATTTACAAGTCATTATGATTTTATTCAGCATTAAACCCATATATATCCATAGACATTCTCCACTCATCTGTCTGGCAGGAAACAGCTGAATAGGAACTATAGTGCATTTGCTTATTGCATCTCTGTGTTCAACAGGCAAAGCTATACCTAATAATAAATACTGAATGAGTGTAGAGTGAGTGCATGTGTAGATGGTGGGTTTGATCACAAAGCACGTAGACTTTACTGAAGCTCAGACACATGTGCTTTGATTCCTGAGTTCCTTTTATACATGGGTAGGAACTGACCTTTCCTTCAGACTGGCCAGCACTGTTCAAGTGTGTCTGGTCAAATCATTTCACTGCTGCCTTTAGAATAGTTGAAACTATAGTTGAAACTGTTTGTAAGTATATACAGGTTGCAATGACTATTGTTCAATTCTATTCTTAATGTAATGGGTTTAATATTCAAACTGGGAAGAATAAAGGTTTAAAAACCCACATTTGTCAAAAACTGAGCTTTACCATGGTGTTCCATGCAATCCAGGGGAATAAGAGACATCACATTATTTCACCATATTTCCCATCAGAGTTAAACATCAAAATAAACCTTCCCCTACAGTTTATAGAAAGGCCAGACACTGAGGAAAATGCACAAAGCATGACATTAGCCATACTGGAGCTGTTAATGGAATAAAAGACCCTCTGAAGATAAAAGCATCACTCTCTCCCATCTCTGGAACTTTGCCCAAATCACAGTCATATTTTCATATTTGTCAGCTTTTTTTCTCTGTAATCAAAGGGTTTCCTTCATAATAGTAAATAAAAATTAAGTGTTCCTTCTGTGCTGCCAAGTAAAATGGTTTCAGTAATGATGCACATAGTACAGCGTGCATCTCTAAAGAAAGATTTATTGCTTCAATTTTAATTTAAAAATCTGTATTGCTTCAGGGTTAAAAGCACTGGGACATGTTATCATGAAGAAATCAATTTCTTACAAGTGAATTGGTTGCTTTTTCTAGTATCTAGCTCTGTATTTGAGAAGGGTCATATTTATTAATTAATACTTAAAGAGTTTTAATAGCATAAACATATGTGGAGTAAATCTATGTCTTGCATAGGCGACAACAAAATAATGTTTAAAAACTTCAACTTAGAATGTTGGCCTTAAAATCTTTTCTGCAGGAAAAGTAACTGAGCTAGAAAGGACAGCTATGTCAATCATTGATTTGACAAACTGACAGCTACATCAGTTATGACAATTTCTGGTCTTACAGGCAATCCACTGAATTTCTGTACAAATCTCAGCTATTATTGTTTGAACTAGAACCAAACTTTAAGCAAGATACCTGGTCTAGTTTTGAAAATTCTAGAAGCTTCAACATAGGAACAAATGACTGCAGAACAAAGAGTTACTATATATCAGAGCATCATGCTGATGATTCGTGCATTTACCCTAGCCCATGACAAATTCAAGATAGTTTACATCCTCTGAGAACTAAGCTCACTCAAATTACGTTGTGTTTGCTGAAGGCTAATTGGGCATGGACTATGACCAAGAATGAGCTGACATGCAGCAAGTTTGTATTCCATTGCAATTGGGGTTTTTTTGTTTGGTTGGGTTTGTTTTGTTTCGTTTTTTCCCCCAAGCACTTACTGGAGTATGGGAAATTATTTTTGTATTTAACTCCCTCACCATCACATTGAAGATCCCCTTCTATTCAAAATCTTCCATGTATTTACTTACAGATTACGGTATAGCTGTTTCTGAATGTTTTATGTGATTAAGTAAGAGACATAGCTTTTTATCTTTATCTACCAGCAATGGATTTTGCTGTATCTCAAATCAGATCTTCTAAAACTTGATTCTAAAAAGCTGGCTCAGGATCTGTTAGAAATGGGGACAAAAACCACTAGAAAGTATTTGGACCTATGAAGACAGTGCTTTCTTTAGCTGAATTAGGAATGGCAGCTACAGTCTTTGGTATTCAAAGTAAGCCTTGCTGTCATCATTGCCCAAGGAAGTCTGCTGCAAAGCTGAAGCATCAGAGAGAAGATAGAAATGCCAGTGTTACAAACCTCATTACACTTCGTCCGTGCCGTGTTTCATCTTACCGCGATTGCACATCAAGTGAAATAATATGCTGAAGTGGTATTTTTTCATTTTCTAACTAACCTCTCTGTTAAAAGAAAAAAAAAAAGTAAAAAAAAAACCCACCCTGTTGCTGGCATATAGTAGACTTTCAAATCTCTTTTGGATTCCTTTTCCACATACTGCAACAGTGAGCTATTTTCCGCCCTCCCACTCTCACCCAGAAGCAATGTCTGCTTGTCACTTAGATAGCTGCTCATGAGAGATATAAGTAGTAACAAGTTGTTGATTTCGATATTTAATTTATTGCCAAAAGTAGAAGCAATAAGCAAAATTCTATTTGACTACGAGCAGTCAGCAGATTAAATACCACCACAAATAAGCCTGTACCCTTTAAGTGTAACTTAACCACACCTTATAGCGCTTTGGCTTTAAGCTGCAAGCCTTTACATAATGTACAGCTAATGAAGCTGCAATTTCTCTACACTGGCCTGGATATCTAGATCACTTGACATAATACAGTTGAACTGTTTCTTGTTTATTACAATTCATCATAGAATCATAGAACCATAGAATGGTTTGGGTTGGAAGGGACCTCAAAGATCATGTAGTTCCAACCCCCCTGCTGCGGGCAGGGACACCCTCCACTAGACCACGTTGCCCAAAGCCTCATCTTTTTATTATTAGCAAATTTAGAGTACAGTTGGTCACACACTGTGACTGAGGCTATTCAAGTCAGCAGACAGGCACACTTTTCTCTAGCACACATCTTTTTGGCACGTGCAGTCTGAATCTCAGCTACGAGGGTGAAAGGACTTTCCAGATCTCAGAAGACTCGCAGAACACATCCTGTGTGGATACAGGACTTGGAGGACACATATGGATTTTGAAAGGACTTATCCACTGTTATGCACCTCTCTCAATGCCAGAGCTCCTCTGTGGGAAGCACAATGTCAACTATCCTCAAAAGCTGGGACTATTTACAGCTGCAAGTAATTATTTCTTTATGATTTCTTTCAAAGTCAGAAATGTGTCTCACCTCTAACACAGCAAAAGATTACATTTTTAAACTGTTATTTCATGTTTTCCAAAAGGTGTATCAGGTAATGTTATTTTTGATCTGAGCTCGAGTGACGTTTATTTGAATGTTCAAACACTTCTTGGTGGGTGTTTATTTCAATACTAATTGTACATTTTAGTAGTAAGTATGAACCTCCCGAGCTGAGGTTCCATTCAACCACAGTGCTCTCTCTGCGGTTCATCACAATGCATTAAATAAAAACTGTTTTCACAGTAAACTGGACTAAAGTTAAGATCTTTAACTTTATTTGCAAAATAAAAATATGACAAACCATGAATATGAGCAAATATGTATAAAAAGTTTTCAATCTGTAGAAATTTTCTGCAGATTCAGTATGAAAGCAGATTCAGCATTGCTAATGGCATCCAACTCTCAGTGTGGTTGGAGAGAAAAAAACCTGGGGTCCACAAAATCTCTACAAGCTTCTCTAAATCCAGCAATAAACTCGATAAAATAGGGGCAAAAATGAAACTGAAGTGCACTATTGATGAAACATTGCCAGCCACTGCTCTCCTTTAAATGGAGATCTTTTGTTCGAGCTCCCCCTTGCTCACTGCTAGAATAAACTGTCTAGACAAGTTCCAAGCCTTCAGGTATTCCATAGGCCAAAGTCAATATTTTAAATACCACTCCAAGAACACCAACAGCATTATTAACTTATGATTTTATCGTAAGTCTCAGGATATTTGTTGATTTTTTTTCCCACCCCAGTTTCCAGGGTCATGCAAAGACAAGAAAAACTCACCTGTTGTATTAAATGAAAAGGGTTATTGGAGGTAGAGCCACTTAAATAAGCAGGCTACCATGTTCCTTACCAGCTTTGGGTTATGAAGCCAGGTTAAAATACAGTTCAATACAATGCATGTTGCAAATATCTAATCACAAGCAGACAAAAGAAGTCTGCACTAAACAGTGCTCTACTCTCAGTTTCCTACAAAAATACAGATGGAAAAATGTTTTTTGGCTATTGATGCTACTTGATCATTGCCAACAGCTAGGAATCTAGCAGGATTTGTAGCTCATGAATACTTCACCAAATTTTCTGGTAGTTTTCCTTAAACTAGAACCAGTATTTTCTTTCTTTCCTTTTGATTGAGCTTCTGCCAGACAACTTACTTTTATGTATCAACCAGTCCTCCAAAATACAGTGACAGACTGCTCAGACCATCTTAAAGGAAAAAAGCTTGTGTTGATAGGATTATGACAGCAACAAGCCTGTAGCTCTCTATTCCTGTTGGATTTTGATGCCAGGAGAGTTTCCCTAAGAGAAAAGAACTTCTTCAAACTCCTTGGGGGAATGTCTGCAGGAAAGTAACATTTGAAATCAGATTTGTCCACTGAAACAACAGTACTAAAATCTGTTCAAATGCTATAACAAACACATGAAGTACAGCACAGCCAAGTAACTTTACTTTATAAATCATATCGTTTTCATTTCCTGAATTCATAACCACAGTGATGCAATAATGGAAACTTTTGCATGTTTATAAGTTAGACGACCCACAATCGTTCCCTACAGTAAGCACTAGTAATTTCTAACCATTAAAATAATTGTTATATTCTATTGCTATGGTTTGCTTAATGTTGTAAGCCAGTTTTCTAGTTAACAAACCGTATTACATTGGCAACAAGATTTCTTACCTTAGCCAACGGTATTGGATGTGATTAATTTCTAACATTCTTTTTGGAAGTCAAAATAAACATCCACTCAATTTTCTTTACCATCTCAACATCCTAAGCAGGCTGGCCTTCTCACAAATTCATGTTGGTTGTCCCCAATTAACTTTTTTCTTTTTAAAATGTTCGAATTACATGCAGTTAGATTCTTTCCCTTTAAGCTCCCCTTCATCTAACATTAATCCTCAATTGTTATATTTCATTTAAATGACAATCCCACATTATATTTTAAATTAAACTTTAAATTAAAATAGACTGTTCAGTCTTAAAACAAAAGTAATTGATGTGGCAAATAATGACAGGAAAAATGAAGATACTCTTTACAAAACTCTATATACAAAGTACTGTATGACAGGATCAGATCTTAAGACACTGCCACATCTGATCAAGAAAGCTAGTATGTAAGGTTCTAGAATATTTAGAGGGATTGCTTTAGGATATTATTTTGTAATCCCTCTTAAATTACTCTCATCTCAGTTATTCTTGTGCTGGTTAGAAGTTAATTTGCTCTCTCAGCTTCTGCCATAGATGTCTCGCCTATGTAATTAGTAAAATTGCTGAAAAGACAACCTTGCAGATTTTCTCAAATAGAGTTCCTCTGAAGGAAAACAAACCTGTGCTTTTGCTGAATAATACACAAAGTAGCTGTGCAAGGTTGGATTCTGCTCTGTACACTGCTAACTAATATTCACGCATCTGCTTCACACCTTCAGTGTAGTAGTTGCTTTCCAGACACTTGAGAAGGGCAGCCTGTTATCTTTCAGATGGCAGATCAAACTAGATGTGCCATTTAAGCAAAATAACCACAGAATAGCTTGCTGGAAGTAATAACCACACTATGAGGCTCAACAGATGAGATGCAATGAAGAAATACTGTCTATACAATCTGCTTCATCCATTTCTTTTCATAATTAACTTTAATCTTTGCATCCTATGTCTCATACTTAATTTGTTTAATTGGCTAAAGTCTAGAATGGCCTCCAGCTGTCTAGACTATTGAACTAAGAATGCAATCCTGCACTAGCTCAAAGTACACTGCTCCAATTTTTGCTCCCGGAGATTTAGGTGAGCAGTTATTCACACTGCTTTCTAGTTTGTCTTTGTGAGGTACTTCCTGTTCTACTTGTTTGAATTGCCTACCTTTTATTCTATCCAAGAATTACCTGACTAGCAGTGTATTTACCATAAATATACATTTGTTTTGCAAACAATTAAGGTTTTTCTTGGTGTGGATCTTCCACCATTCTGTTCTTTTATTCACTTACAAGGTATATTTTACGTCCTTCCATGATATTAATTACATTATTGTGTACATTTGCTCCAGTACAATGAAATATCTACTTCTTTCTATCTTCCTCTCCTGCACCATATTTTTTCTTTATTATGGTTGCATGATCCCATGGTATAAAAGTAGAAAATTTCTGCATGTTTCTTCTTAACTTTCCCATGCATAATTGCTGCACGAAACTTTACAATGTGTTAAGTTTATGTTCTAGAGTCAGTTCTCTGCAGCACTTAAGAAAATAATCATTTAACCTAGGTGTCTAAGAATCTTGTGAGTTTATAACACTCACAGTCAGAGATTTTGACTTTCTCAAGCAAAACACAACTTACCATAGCTTCTAAATAGTTTCATGCATTTTTCTGCTTTCCAACATAGAAGATATATTTGGGCTGTGAACCTGTGGCTTGGGGTGTATGAGCCAACATTCTCACGGCTTCATTTCACAATTTACATCAACCAATAGTTACTTTGAAATGCCAGTCCCTGAACACTTAAAAAGGTTCTGTGATAAGGATCTAAGGCAAATTAGTTGTCTCCCTCTCTCTCTCTTTCCAGCAGAAAAGAGACTTGATGCACTAAAAGACTTCATCTGTCTGACTCTATCCCCCTAGTAATTTGGCAGAGGAGATGTGCTTCCAATGTATTAAACCTCCAAGTTTCATGAAAACGAACAAGTGTGCAGAAAACTGTAATCCCATTAATGGACCCACTTTCTAAAAGAATGCAGCACAGATCCAAACCTCATTAGAAATTGGAGAATCCACAGAGGGATGTAACAGCGTACACACTTTAACTACGGAAAAGCCCCAGATAATCCTCAGATCAACTGTAAGACTCAAGTACATTAGAGGTCTGTACCTTATGGAACATTTCCTTCCATGGTTTTTCTCATCTTCTCATTTTTAATGTAGCATCTGCAGATTGCTCATTTCCCTTCTTGTTTCCAACTTTTTTGTCTGCTTATCTATATTGTTTAATAATTCGAAAGCTTATTTTCTTGGATTTGTCTATCCATGAAGAAAGTCACCCTTCTGTATGTCTCTCCTTCTGCTATTAAGTAATAAAACCTCAATCAAATTTTTAATAAGTTTTCCTTCTGCTTGTTTTTTTCCTTTTGATGATATCTGCCTGATCTTTCTATATCTCTTTTCCCCCAACTCCCCATGAGTTACGACCTCTATTTTAGGTACATTTTCATACTTCCCATTTATATTTACCAGATTTAAAATCTATCTTTACATGTTCCCAAAAGCCCAGATTATTTTCTTCCAGATTATTCTTTCTATTTGATCCTTCCCACTCTTCCATTATCTCCATATATTGTCAACATCTTTTGGACAGCCTGTAAAGGGATTAGTCACTTTCATGACATTGTTATTTCTACTTACTTAAAAGTACAAGCTTACCACATGTTAATTGTGCAATCCTCCCCCCTTCAGTTTTAGTCATCTCTTTCTTCCTTCTTGGGCCTCTGCATAGACTTATTTCCTCTTTACATTTTACATGTTCTCCACTGTAATTTTTTCAGCTAAAAATTTCAGACACTACCAGTAAATAAAACTAACAAGACATGTCTCATGTCTGTTCAGGAAAAAACCCCCTCAACCTCAGTCAAATACCATATCCAGATATAAATTATTCTAGTTACATGAACAGGGTGGAGAGACTATGTTTAAAAGAAATATTTACTGCAAACATCCTGGCCTCAATAATGAAGACAAAGGTGTAAATCTAAGCACAGTTCTGAACAAGATCAATCAAAATGCATAAGAAAACCTAAATAACTTATACTTGACCATTAATAATATCTAAGCGTCTGTAGGGAAATTTTCAGAAGTTTACCACTTATTTTCAGAGTGTCAGTCTTTAGGTATAATCTTTTTTTTTTTTTAAGTAAATAAAAATAATAATAATTAAAAAAGCAAAATCCCTCCAACTGACACAAAGATGACAGGGGACAAAATAGTGGGATCCAAAAATCGAAGTCACTACCTTTGTATAAAAACATCACACTTGTTCAGATTTTAGAAGAATGAAAATGTATTTGAACTGTACAGAATCTGAAGAGACAAAAAAACTGGAAAAAAGTTCAAAGTCTGACCATGGCAGTATTGATAAAGTAGTGGACTATGAAACTCAATGTAATTTGTTACTATGTTTTTTGTGATAATTAAGAATACTGAAATAGAAGTGAAAGTAGCAGTCAGCCACAATATTAATCTCAGACTATAACAAATTATCATTTCAATTAAAACATTGCAAGAAAGAAGATATAATATTGTGTCATACTGAAAAAACAAGTTCATATTCAATATGAACTTGCTCATTAAATACATCTGTAATAGCACACTCCTCCCCAATAACAGTATCTTGTAAAGGAAGAGTCAGGCTTTTAAAGCTGAAGACTCAAAGTGACACTATAGTAGTACTCCTAATTCATGTCTAAACATTAAGCCATTTAATACATGATGAATATAAAATTTGTTGCTCGATTCTAGGGGAAGAAAAAAAAAAAAAGTGGTGATATAGATTTATCTGGACATTGCGTTAGTGAGCAAGAAGTACCAAATGTACGATCTGTGGTCTGCAGCCCTGCTAGGCCCCTTGTGCAAGAATGGAGAAAGGAGACCTGCATTTTAAGAATATTGATGAGATACAAATTTCCCAAAGTTTCAAGGGAATCAACTGTGAAGAGAGTGAAGGAAGCTGCAGAAACTAAAGTTAGCATACACAAGAGTGCTCACATACTGAAAGACCTTGTCTGCCTGTAATATCAAATCTAAAGAGGTTTCAGGACTTTCATTGCTGGCATAAACATCCTTATAGCTGTCAATATTACTACCACACTTTGAATTTCCTTTGAATTAGGGGCTAACTTGTAGCGGCTGCTCTTCAAGATTCAAAGCTTTCTTTAGTTTAGATAATGTTCACACACTTTTTAAGGCATCCCTATCACTGGGGAACAATTGCCAAGTATATTAGTAAGTACATCATCTGAGCTCTCTACCATATGGAAGTACAGATCAAATCTGAATGGACAGCTGACTTTCTTCAGATACTTTTGGAGTCAGTCCTGAATGGTAACTAACTAATCCTGATCATGATGTTGAACAGGAGGGACAGAAGTAAATCAAAAAGAGCAAAAAATTACACCACCAAGCCTAGCACTAATAGAAAAGATAAATAGTTCAGAATTGTGCATATTCTCAGGAGCTGCAGAATACTACATACCTGTAATTTTTTTTTTACATTCAATGGGTATTTTCCAATTTAACAATCTGTCAATTACTTTAGACCTTTGTAGGCTTTACTTAAACTACTACACACTTGGACCCAACACAGTACTCTTCTCTCTTTCTGCTGAAGCCAATTTCTATTCAAAGCAACAGTATAAACCAGAAAAAAGTTTCGAAATATCAGATAGGAAGAAAATGATCTGCAGTGATTATTAGTAGAATTACTTTAGTGCAGCTCAAGAGAATGAATTGCTATCAGTTTTGGTTGTTTTTGAAAAGCTGAAAGTAGCTAGAAAAACAATATGATGCATTTATTATGAACAGAAAGAACATAATCACCTCTCTCCAGTCTTTGCAGGGGACTGTTTTGCCAAGTCTCTTTCTATGGCTCTAAAGTGGACATGAAAAGTAGAGAATAACCCTTTATCTGTTAAGACCGTATCTTGGCTGAAAAATATGCACGTCACAATAACTCGAGGTGGTGGGTGTAGATTTTTTTCTACAGACCAGTAATGCCTATGGCCATCATAAGAAGCTGGCATTTAGATCTAAATCCTAAATTCTATGACATATGTTTTTATTTTGAGTTTTTCCCCCTCCCTGATTCAAAGCACTGGCAACAGAAATTGCATCAACAGATTTTTGGCATAGCCATGACAGATCCCACGTTACAATGAAAAAAAAATCCCCCAAAACCTGTGTCTGACATTTTCTCTTTGAGACCAGTGAAAGTCCACTGTATCAAAACATGACATGTCAGACTTTCGATATCACAAAATTGAATATGTAAAAATCCCAAAGTGTTGACAAGCCAACTAAGACTTCAGTCCATAGATTTAAGGTTCAGAGGGATCATTAGATCACCCGAACTGACAATCTGCATAACAGACACATTTATGGCATTTCAGACGGCATTTCATGTAAACACTATAACGACTCGTAACTAGTAACTCATGGACCCCATGAGGATTCAGAAAACTGTAACTGAAGGATACATGCAACACTCCTCTTTCTCAAAGGTACAATCAGATACTATCCAAAAGCAAGTGTTAGGCATGGGAAGGCTGCAGGGAGGATGGAAGCACAGTAATTTAACATACTTTTGCTAATGTTACCATCTCAAGTCAGCTTATAGTACAAAAACGCACAAAGCTATGTTTTAGGTTGCCATGGTAACAAGCACCAGATTAGAAATTTTCACCAGATTTAGTTTTTTGTTTGAAAGGAAAAAAAAAATCATGGCTCTCACAAATTCCCTGGTGCGTTTTCTACATCACAAAACCAAAAGCCAGGTCAGAAAACAAGTTTAAAGTATGGGCTGCGTATATAAATAACCCGTACCTTTATCCCAAAGTACCCATGAAAAAAGAATTGTTTAATTTCACAAACTACTGCTGTATTACAAATGTAGAAAAGGGAGAGATGAGCACCTGGGGACCTCTTTCAGTGCACACACACACCAACTAGAAAACCTTCTTAGAGCTGTAAGGAAAGTGGACTAGGACAAAAGGCATATCTGAGAAAAGTCTTCTGCCTTTAGATAGTTCCTTCCATTAGCTGAAATAATGGCTTTGATCAGCAGCAAACTGCAGACTATGAGCATCTCACTAAAAGACAAAAAGAAAAGGTGCTGAGGCCAGTGTCCTCGGCTGAGCATACAATTGCTTCACTGCCACGTTTCTCAAGCTTGGTGGAAATGGGAGGCTGTTTAGCTCATCTGATCATACGATCACCGCAGGAGCCAAACACTGGGTACGCTTCCAGGGTCACAACACCAAAACCAGAAAGATGTTCTTCTGATTTACAGTGCCAAGAAAAAAAATAGTCATCTTGGTAAAGTTTTATCTTCTTTAGAATATCACAAAATAAACTATTAAGCTTTTCTAACACTCTCCAGGAAATTTTGAACCCTTTTGTGATCCCATCAGGAGCTGTGACGTCACCTAAGCATGTTTGCACTGTGCCAGCTGATGTGTCAACACCCACAGAATCTAAAACCATTCAGAAATTTTTCCTTATGAAAAAATACCCTAAACAAAAGCCCCTAATTCACCTGTCTCTGCCTTTTTTTATTCACATCAAGCAACTCAAAATTCTTGAAACATCCCATTTCCTAATCAGGATTGAAAATAGCAATGTTGATAGTCATGCAGTATGTTAACCTCAAGTTTTAGGCTCGGAGTTTATCAAAGTGCTGCAATAAGACTTTTGTCAGTTGTCCAGCTTGAAATTCTTAATTTCCCTGTCAGTTCTGGACATGTTTTTGTCTTCCTTCACATAGTTTAAAAGGGAAGCACTACCATATAAGGACAGATAAAAGAATCAGAAGTTGCAAAAGAAACACAGGTTGACTGGAAGACAGGTAATCATATTTACAAATAACACTGATGATTAGATTTTGAGAGTGCTGACTAACACATAGTTAGATATGTCTCATTTATTTGCATGTTTCAGAGCTACTTTACATCTAGTAAGGCTAAGAAACTTAAGTAAGCACACAGACAAGTTAAGTAGATACACAAATGAATATCTGCACTATGGCAAGATCAGTTCAGGGGTGTAAGAGGTGATCAAGTATAATTACATTTTCAGAATGCCTAATGAAGTGTCTATCATGATAAAAGGATATAAAAAATCCCTTACCTTGACAAAATGAATCCTGAAAAATTATAATTAGTAATAAAAAACTCTTCTGAGCAATTTTACATTTAAGGCAAAAGGACAAGACTGAAAACTTTAACTACATTATTAAACCTTGAAAAAAACCCAGTAATTATGTAATACTTGTACCAGTTGTACCTGAAAGTTTCTTGATGTAGAAAGTAATTCTAGAAATAGCTGAGTGACTCCTATTTCCTATACCATGCCCTTTAGATCAGATTTACCCCATTTGTAATCATGGGCTTAAACTCCAAGAATTAATTTTCTATGCTCTGTCATAAAATACTAGCCCACTGAAGCTAAAACTTCACTCTGAGCATTACTCTCAGAGGAACTGGGATAACTTAAATTCAAAAAGGTAAAAGAGGAGACATGAAGTTTAAGGTTCCAGTAATTCAAACTCGGGCTGGAATTTGACAGCTTAAGTATGACCTTTTCTTGCTGTCCATCTGTCAGAGATCTCGCACCTAAGATCCTTTGCAAACTGTGTCAAGTGACTGACCTTTGGTAGCACAAATGTCAAAATGCAAGCCAGGTTTGTGTTGATACTGTAAAGTTAACAGGAAAAGCAATTGAAGAAAAAATAGGTATTTTATTACAAGTGCAAGCAGATGCAACACTGGGTACGTACAAGGAATAGATCTGTTGAATAAGGTGACATTTTTACATAGTCACTTTTCAAAGTAGAACTACATTTTAAGGGCTTTTGCATATGTTTTACCTAGAGACCTCTGTGATGAAGTGCCAATATCAACTTCCCTTTCTCTTTAGTTGCCAGTTTTATTTGATTTCTTTCTTCAGATATGTGCCAACCAGTTTCAACTTGTTTAACAACATTTTTTTAAAATCAGCTGCCTTGCTGGAATGTTGAATTGATGCATGTGTGGGTGTGTTTATAATACATGCAAAAATACATTAAGGCAATATAAAGGGCCTGATTTAAGCCTATAAAAGCAAAGAAATTAAGCATTAAGACAAAATACTGGAGCAGATACCTCTTTACATATCATAATACCTTACAAAAACAACTGACTAACTTGCATAGAAAGTGTTAAGTGGAAGTGCTCTGTTCATTTAATACAGCTGTGGCTTATATGGTTGAACTGCAAAACTAATGGCATATCACAAGCCATATTATACTTTAAGTATGGGAGGAGTTATATTTGCAAAATATTTCATTCTCAAATATCATACGTAATACAATTAAGCAATGCAATATATTCAATGATTACATATATTTGATTGTGTACTAAAGTGAAGTTATTATGAGCCAAATTATTTAATAAAATGTTGATGACATGAACATAACCAAGCAAAACAATAAGACCAGGATGTCAGATTTGGATATACTGTTAAAGGAACCAAAGCAGCATCCTCATCTAGAGAAGCATTAAGGTTTCCTAACGAAGTCAGCTTCATGCACAAAAGCTTGCCTGTTTCAGGCCCAGACCTCTAGGTTGTCATAAGCATCAATTAGAAATCCCTTAGGAAATTTCAGTTGTGCTACCTGACCTTTATGTTACATTGTGACTAAAAAAACTATAGGATGAGTTTAGACCAACAGCACACAGCTCCACCTAACACTGGTGATCACGCTAACCGTAAATCCTTGTAGTTATGATATACACTATTTTGTAGATCCCACAGGAACAAACCATGGAGTTTGATAGAACATTAAACAACAAATACTGTACTCCTTCTGGAAACCTTTTGTGTTTAATTGGATTTATTTCTGACGACTGACAAAATACCAAATTCTTCTTGTTATCAGGAGACCGTGAGAGAGAAGAGTTAATGGGAAGTTTTGGGGAAAACTTGTAAGGATAACTGGATGATCAGCACCACTTTGATAAAAAGCAGCTATTTCTGTAAGTCCTATCTTGTGTTTGGATGTGACTTCTAGTCCGCTAAGACAATAACAAGCTGGCTTGCAAAAACAAGTGGAAACACTCTGAGGGGTTTTTTTTCCCCTAAAAAGAACTGTTAAGAAAAAACTTATCCTTCTCTTCCAGTCTCTTTGTGCCACATCTCCGCCATCTGAATATTTTCACTGCCTCTGAAGCATGGTCAGATGCTTGTGATCTTCTCTAATGCCTCTGATTTCTACACTTTTCCCCAATACATCTTTGGCAGCAGGTGTCTGAAAGAATCAACGCAAATTCTTATGTTGCTTTAAGCAAATTGCCCTAGTTTTCACAGGAAATGTGAAAAAAAAAAAAAAAAAAAAGCCACCCACAGCACCAGCCCAGTCTTGACTTTTGGACAATCACCACTGATTTCACCTGCCTGAACTGTTTAATAATTTTCTGAGGGTGAGAAGAGCAGGAGAGTCCTGCTTTTTTTAATCATTGTTTGATTTTTCCATTATGTGAAAGGAATTAATTTGTTTAAATTAAATTGTTTCGGTAAGTAGAAGGTATCTTGCATCAAAGACATTTTAAGAGTCCTCTAAGTCAGTAATTCTGCTTGCCTCTGCCTGCCTCACTAAAAGGGTGAATTTGAGGGGATAAAAATGTTTAAGCTTGTCTAAGCCTTATTGAAGACACATGGACAAAAGAAAATGGTGGTCTGTGGATTTTTTTCCTTACTTTTCTCTTTTTGGCATTGTTTGCCTTTTGCTGTCAGTCAGTCAACGGTGGATCCAAAAAGTAGTAACTTGAGATTTTACTCATGCACTACTTCAGCAGAAGTTCCTGCCACATGGAGTTCATAGCAAGGTCTCAGGGGATGTAAACCAACTAGCAGTTGGCCCAGATTGGCTCTTTGTGTTTACATACCTTTGTTTTAGTAAAAAATAGAAAGTTGCCTCAAACAGTCCTTAGTGATTGCAGACACAAACCTAGCAAGCTGAAAAGATAATGTGCGAACAAATTAAGTGTTAGTCATAAAAAGTTGTCTATGCTCTATGAACTGTTATTTTTAAACACCTGAATACTCAAAAAGTCATAGCAAAGCTTAAAAATAAGAGGAATTCCTGCAATATTACACATCCATTCAGATTCCATGTATTCTTTGATATTGCTTGTCTTTATTGACCCAGGGTTGATCTTTTATGGGTCTGTTCATATGCCTTTGGCAAACTTTGGCAGTATTTGATGTTTGCCAAGCTCCTGCTTTGGCATGGCAGATCTTGTACCCACCCATAAGAACAACCAACCCATCAGTCATTTGCCCACCAGCTCTCTCCCCAAAGAGGGATTCGCAGGTGCCCATTAACCACCAAACAAACACCAGACCCCTGAGTTCAGCTTTGTACTCTGATGGTAGTTAACTCTTGCCCTGACTTTTGCCCAATATTTGAAATTTTCATGCCAATTTGACCGCTTGAATCTCAGTTACTTGAGCACAATACTTTCTGCAGCCTTCCAGCTTGCAAGGGCACACACCCATCTGACCTAAAAGCACACAAACAAAGCATTTTGTCATCACAGTTATAATTTAATTTAAATCAATTGCAAAGCTTCACAGAAAAACCCACTCTTCTAATAAAGACAGTAG
Source organism: Grus americana (assembly GCF_028858705.1). Taxonomy (NCBI): domain Eukaryota; kingdom Metazoa; phylum Chordata; class Aves; order Gruiformes; family Gruidae; genus Grus; species Grus americana. Next base: position 19,685,402 of record NC_072891.1, read on the forward strand.
ACTAACAATAAAATGGTGTTAGTTTAGTCAGACGTATTGCCACAGGTATTAAAGGATAATGCTGTCAATTCACATAACAATCCTCCTTTATGTTAGTTTATTGCAATTTGATAAAAAGTATTTCACCATCCCAATTTAAGACTTATCCCTCAGATAATTGTGCTTCTTTGACCAGCAATGTGACCATTTACCAGTGCTGAGTAACTGAAGCCATGCTCAGCCTCTGTGCTGTTGAAATACATCACGTGCAGCTTGTAAAGCATTTCTCCAAATATCAATATCTAATCCTCACCCAAGTCAATACTTACTTATGACTATTTTATTGACACTAACTACTGTAAAGGATACAGCTATGACCAAAAAAAAGAGATCCCAGATGTAAGAATTAAAAAGCACATTTGATATAACAGGGAGGATGGCTTAAAATACATTCCACTCCTGATAATGTCAAAGTTAAATCTATGTCAGAGATATCAGTATGTGAAGATGTTAATAAAAAAAACTTTTGGTTTTTGTGTGAGAAAAGCTAGATGTATTAAGACCTTATTTTACATTTAGTTCTGTGGAACTCAGAAATGAGTTCAAGGATCAGCAACTTGCTTTTTGTTACTGAATACACAACACTTTTCACTTTCTCCCATGGCCATCTTATTTTTATTCCTGGAAAAAAAAAACCACTTTCCGTTTCAGAAGAAGAAGATATTAGGCACTCAGAATGTATTGGTCAGGTGTCTAAAGCAATATCCTTATTTTTTAAAACTCTAGTCATTGTTATTCAATCATTTTTTATCCAAGTGGAAAATACACTGAACAACAAACTGGATTCTTCAGGGTCACACAAACAAAGAGCTGCACAACATGTTTGCTAAAAAAGAAAATATTTGGGAGGGTTGGAGGGGAAGAACCTCCAGAAAGAATAGGAGACAACACCAGATGGTAGATAAAGGAGGAAATAATCCATAAAAAGTATCTGCATAAACAAAATAAGACATACTTTTCCATGCAGAAGCTCATAGCGCTTTTCCTACTAGACAAAACATTGACGTTTTAGCTGTGGTGGAAAATTAACAAAACCAAACCAACAGAACAAGCCTGAGATCAAGGCGCTAAGCACAGCCTGGATTCAGAGCCTGGCCTGCACACAGCACATGTTTAAAAGAAAGAACCTACATTCCACGTAACAACAGTATCTTGGTGAGATATCCTCAAAGTTAGAGTCAAACTATAAAATTTTATTAGAAGCCTTTACCCTTCTCCTTATGAAAGTGACTGATAACCCAAAAAGTTGTGGAAATATTCATGTCAGGTGATTACAAATGAAAATGAGCAGAAGCAAAGATGGTGTGCCTGGGAATTCCAGGACTGGATGAGCCCTTTACTGTACGGCAGATGTGAGTAAAAAGACAAACATGTTCCCTAAACTCTCTTTACAGATACTACTAGTTACCACTCTATGCTATTTCAATTTAAGAAATCAAAATAAATAATTAAACACTTACCATTTGATAATTTAGCGAATAAAGGTTTCAGGACATTACTAAGTGCAGTCTGAAAGTCCTACTCCTATTTTTCACTGACAGTGTAGCAAAGTATAAAACTATATATTTTTAATTAAAGAAATAGTCTTTGGCTTTCAAAGACAGACAATTTATTTTGGGGAAGGCTAAAAACCCAACTCCAAACAATCATTCCTTTATACTTTAGGTAGTGGATTAAAATAGCATCCACATAATGATATGAGCGCTTTTTAAGGAAAGTCCATCGGCTGCAGCAAAGACAGGCAACAAAATACAGGTTAGGAGGAGGAGCGCAGGAGAGGGGGTGTGTTGCAGCCTGCCTGGCTGCTGCTGCAGAGACCCTGGGCAAGGCAGAGGCACACGGGAAATATTACCCTTGTCGAGGTGGAAGACCAGGATGCCTGGTGTAAAGCCATTACAAAAAAAAGACAAAATCGGTAAGTAACAATTATGCAGGATAACCAGAGAGCGGCAGAGCTCCCTTAGCTTCCCCAGAACCAATGAAGGGGATACTCTGAACTGAAAAGGGGAAGGTAATGAAAAAGGGAAGGTAAACACTGTTCCAAGGAGAAATGTGTCTCTCCTCCGTTCAGCTTTCAGTTGAAGCTTGACGGCAGGTATGGCTGGATAACTGGGCTTGCAAGGATGGAAATGTCAATGGATTTCCAGTCATGCTGGAGACAATGGAGAATCATGCTCACAATATCAACTAGCACAACCTGAAATAAATTATAGAAAATCTAAAATACCTCTTTGAAATCAAAAGAACCAAAGAATAGGTGATATGGTCATGAACATCAGACAAGTGTGCACACTTTCAAGTCATATCACAGGAAAACTGGGAATAGCGATCATACAAAGTTTCTATAAAAATGGGTCTGGATCTCCTGGCTTGCACACCTGTATGAGAACTAAATCTGTCATCTCAGAACTCCCCATCAAAACAATCCAGCCTGGACCAAGACAAAGTTATGCAAGAATCAGTTTTAAAAGAACAAATTAAACCCATATGCTACATAAGAAACAAGTGGTTCCATAAGCAGCTGAATGAGTAAAACTTGGTTTTCTGTAAAACACAGATTTGTGTCCTGCACTGATTCTTTGGTAGCTAGTGTGGGGTGAACTTGTTTTTCAGGAGAGTGCTCAGAGACATGGAAGTTGGACAAGAGTGAAAAGTTATTACTAGTAGGGCACACGGGCAGGCACACACATGCAGAAAGCACCATCATATGAGCTTTGTTTCATTGGGAAATTATGTTCAAAACCAATTCCCAAAAGGGTATTTATTTTAAAGCAAAACCTCATCTGTGACATGACAGTAATAAAGAAGGAAATATCACATTTTAATAATGAGGGTCCTTACCACATTCCTGGGACAAAAATCTAAAAGCCTGTTTTAGGGATTAGGAAATTTGAAGTAAAAAAACCTTGCTGTGATTTTCTAAGGCTTGAAGAAATAAATACCAGGAATAGAGGAAGAATTGAAATTCGTAACTGTTTTGATACCTCAGAACACAACTCTCTTAAATTAACCTATCTGAAACTCATAATCTCCTCCCTGTGCTAAGTTAAAAAGGATCATACAGAAAAATAAAATAAAATAATTAAACAATAAATGATTCTTCCGTGCTCTCAGTTGACCAACTGATTACCATGAAATTCTGTACAGAATGTGAGAACTTCATCATTATACTTCTTGTAATTAAATCTTCAGTCATATTGGGACAACTGCGTTCAGAGAGGAAAGTAAAATTGTAACTATCACTGAATATATTTGACTTCATAATGATCATGTCTTATTTAATGTACAACAGTAGGAAAATCAGAAAGCTCACAATAGTATTGTCAGAAGCTGGAATTTCTTTTTTTTTTTTTTTTTAGTTAGTTCGGAAATTTAGTTAATTTGGAAATTTTATATCAGTTAATTCAAAAAGAGATTGCAAAAGTCTCGTCTACAAAATTACCATTCCCAACTGGTTTGGAAAAGTTGATAGTTTTAAAGTTTCAAAATGCAACATTTCAACTGTTATTTGACTACCTTTGTTTCATCTTCTATATTATCTTACTGTGGAGAACACTAGAACAATCTTTTCAATATAAAATAACACAAAATACTGTTTTTCAATAGCTATACCATCAAAACTGACAGGTTCCCACAACATATTTCAGATTCAACAAAAGTTGTTTTTTTTTTTCTTTTTTAAACAAAGAACTGTTTCAACATAATAATTTAGGGGACTTTTTCAACTTTATCCAAGACCAAAGCAACCCAAATTTCTTGACCACCATACCCCAATGTGGCAGTCAAAATGAAATAGTATACAGCAGGTGCAATGCCCCTACTGAAAAGGCATCTGCCAGTAGCATGTTTACAGCTACAATTAGTCCAGAAGCTGCAGACACACCAGTCACACAGTGACTTGGTTATGCAAGGTACAGTAGTTCCCCAATTAATCTATTAAATTAATATTAAATTAATCTATTAATCTATCATAGAATCATAGAATCTTTAAGGTTGGAAAAGACCTCTAGGATCATCAAGTCCAATCGTCAACCCAACACCACCATGTCTACTAAACCATGTCCCGAAGTGCCATGTCTACACGGTTTTTGAACGCTGCCAGGGATGGTGACTCCACCACCTCTCTGGGGAGCCTGTTCCAATGTCTGACCTCCCTTTCAGTGAAGAAATTTTTCCTAATATCCAACCGAAACCTCCCCTGGAGCAATTTGAGGCCCTTTCCTCTTGTTCTATCAATTGTTGCTTAGGAAAAAAGACCAACACCCACCTCACCACAGCCTCCTTTCAGGTAGTTGTAGAGAGCGATAAGGTCTCCCCTCAGCCTCCTTTTCTCCAGGCTAAACAACCCCAGTTCCCTCAGCTGCTCCTCATCAGACTTGTGCTCTAGACCCTTCACCAGCTTTGCTGCCCTTCTCTAGACATGCTCCAGCACCTCAATGTCCAAAAATATTAAAAAGTCTCACCAACAAAATAGTTGACACAAGAAAGTATTATGTTAAGACTGGTAAAATACGGATTGCTGTTGATTTTAATTATTAATAATCTGAGAGATATTTAATATTGTTTAAGGTTTAATCCATTTCTTTATCACTTATAAGAATCAAAAGAAGTTTGTACTAGAAACACAGATTTATTGCTTTTTCACCTTAAAAATCAGTCAGATGCTATTGGCAAAGATAATAGCCATTAGCCAAGAGGACATGCCTATGTAAACATAGGCAAGTTCAAGACCTTTCTGTAGCAATAAGAAACTCCAAAATAGAGAAACAAAGATAAGGAACTGTTCAGTAGTCACAGTCTGAAGAAACTGTGGAGGGTAGGGGAGAACAAAGACCTATATTGATTCTTAGACAGCATCACCATCCTCCTGACAGACGAGAACACAATAAGAGCTGGAGTAACACCAACAATTGTGGTGGAGGTTTGACCATGTAGTTGTAGCTTCATTTTTCCCTGCTCCTCATGGCAAGTGCAATTATACCAGCAATTTGTTTCAGAATGTGCTTCAGACATACACAGGACCACACAGCGAAAACTGAGAATTTGGGTTCCTTATAAGAAGTCACAAGAAACGTACCACCTCAAGTGTTTAGTATCTTGATCAATGCTCATCTATCACTGCTGTTCTTCTGCACTGCATCTGAGTTCCAATTACATATTTAGAAAAGTTTATGGGCTGATTTTCTAACGCAAGCAGCTTGCAACTTGAGATACAATTCAGAAATGTATACTCAAGACAAAAAGACTTAATAAAGGTCAAAGATTCAGATAAATTCTGCACTTTTGGCATAAGCATTAGGTGTATTAGAAAGTAATCAAAAGGATTTCAGTTACTTTTATGCTCAAGTAAGATCAATTTATAGTATTAAACACATCTGTCCTAGTGTCTTTAGTAACTATGTTTACATAACAAGCATGCTCTATCTGTCACAGAATATTATAAAACTACTATTACTTGTTCAAGGATCTGAATTCCCCAGAAAATTATATGGGCCCAAACAGTATGATACACTTTTTCATAAGCGTTTATGGCAGAACTTCAACTACTTTTCTGTTAATGAAGTGTCCAGAGCTTTTTCTTTCCATGTTTATCCTACAAAAATTAATTATCAGAAATTAGAAACATGACAATAATGACTTCTGCATACTGCCAGAAGCTAAATGCAGCCTGTATAATGAGAAAGATTAATACTAACTTACGTCCCAGTAAATCAGCTAGATTCACAAAAAAAGAAAGTTTCCACAACCAGAGTTGCAAACGCTAAAGCCTTTATCAAATAGCTATTCAAAGCCCTAGGAGCCAGAGAATACCTTCAGAGAATACATTCAACACAGTACCTTTTTTGACTTCAAAGTCTGACCAAATACCAAGCGCTCACGTACAAACAGGTCAACACTACGACCTCTTCAGCTTAACCAAATAGATTCCTCACTGCAGGATGTTAGGCCCTAAGGATTTTTGTACTTCTTTGAACCACCACCAAGGTAAGGCTATTTTTAAAGAATACCATAAATAATAGTTAAGCCTTAATCCCCACATGAATAGCACTAAATAAAATTTTATTAGATCTCCTAAATTCACAGAATAGTCACTGGCGTAATTTAGGGTGTCTAGATTGACAAGGAGATTTTCACTGCATGCAAAACCCATCCCCACTATCAGATCCACACATAATTCTACATACACGCAAATAGTGTCATGAGGATATCTGCATGTAACATTTTAGCAGAAGTATTAATGTTCACCATGTTCAGGCCTGCTGACTGTGCTCATGTCAGATTCCCTAGCAATGCAAAAAGCTCTCCCAAAACAGCTTTTCTTTTGGAAAATGACATTTTCATGTCTCCAACTCAAACTACACACACACACATGAGGTTCAATATACAATAAGGTATATAGGACATCTCAGAGAACATGGGCACTACAGAAAGTCATCTGGGTGGTTCTTAAACTCACTCCCAAGTTTTGCTGAGTTGCCTATAGATGATGCAAAAGCAAGCATGTGTGATTAAATGTACACAAGGGACGTAAAGGCAAGGATTCGTGACAGTTTGCCAGATTTTTTTCTGTAGAAGATTCTTTTTTATTTTTTGGAGGTTGGTTTGTTTGTTTGTTTTGGAGGTGAGTGCACAGGTGCCAGCTCTTTAAAAATCTCCGAAAGACAACAGTCAAGAACTGAAAGCTGCTGAACTTCCAAGCGTAGCAAACTGTGGTTGAACGCAGCAGTGCACAGCTACAGAGCATCATCCCTGGCCAGTGAGCATGCAGTGGGGCCAGAGGCTGCAGAAGGCAGCCCGGTGCTGTGCCTTGGGTAGTGATTGTGCTGCTGGTGCTGCCTGCAGCTGGGCTCTGCAAGAAGATGACTGATTCCTTAACCCGGCTGTCATCACCGCATGTCAGCTCCTTCCCCCAGCATGCCAGAGGTTTCCTCTCCCCACAATCTGCTGGCATAACTGCTTGAGTAATTATTTGCTTACTTAGTTCAGTTAGAATGATCTGGGCTAGCTTCAACATCAGTAGTATGCTTTTAAAATTATTTTTTTAAGACTGTAGATGGAATGGGGGTGGTAAGCAACCACACAGGTTATGCCACGGGTGGTAACTTGCAGCAGGGGCAGCGGTGGGGAAGTTTGGTGCAGGGAGCCAAGCAGGGTGAGCAGAGGGAGCTAGGGGCACAGGACAAGCTTCCCCAACCAGCTGCAGGAGAAAAGGGCCAGCAGCCAGAGACAGCGAGGAGGAGGAGGAGGGTAGCACCATGTCCTACAGCTAAAGCCAGCCCCCAGCCTGCTGAATGCTGGAGCAGTTTGTGGCGGATAACGTCAGAGACGTTATTATGTTAGTCCCTATCTTCATGAGGAACCAGCAGCTAATGCCCATCATCGGGCACAAACCCACACAATTAGCACCTCCATTGAGAGACATCTGGGCAACTCAAGTGACAAACACTTCCCTGATCGCTGGCTATCATAGTCAATAGAGCATTTTAAAAGTATGATCTAATATATTGTGAGATTTGGGACATAGTGTTACTATGGTTATAACCTCCTTTGCTTTCTTCCCCTTGCAGGCAACAAATGAAAAATAGAGCAGCAGATCATATTGTTCATGAATATTAACTGGTCCAACTCTGGATTCTCTTAATGTAATTCTCTTTCTCTATAGTCAATGTAGGCTTATTAAAGGTTAGAAGAAAATAAATGGTCCTGGGTAGATAGGCTGGGGTATAAGCTTATTTTTGCTAATTGAGACGGAAAACTTTTGAGGCCCAATTCCCACCTTAGGCTGCTTACTAGGTAACTTGCCAATCTTTTAAAGCTGTTACAACTAGATTTATACTACCTTGCCAGACAAAATACACAAGGAATTAACTGGAATAATTACAAATGTATTCTTTTTTTTTTTTTTTTTAAAAAAAAGCAACTTACCCAGTTGCCAGAACTATATTTAAAATAAAAGATCTACCAAGAGCTTTATATGGCCCCCATAATTGCTGTGCACCTATCTGAAACCAATCAAAACAAGTAGAAGCCTATTTAGGAATATGGTTGAGCGATATTTTAATCTATAAATAATATGTGAAACTGCCTAGGGAGGATTTTAAAAGGGGGTGTGTTGACATGGGTAAGAAATTTTGCACTAGTGAATAGAAATAGTTGAAAACAATGCAATCTTCTTAGGATAATAGATCATTTTATTGTCCGGTCTAAGTATTGTAAAGAAAACCAAAGAGACTGAAATTATTGGCTCGGTTTAGAAATTATAACATTGAACAAATCAAAGTCAAAAAATAAAAGCCCAAAACAATACTGGGAGATGAGAGGTCTGGTCAGGTTTTAGACAGACTATCCAAACAGCTGGAAAAGATGTTGATTCTCTGAGGGAAATTTGTAATGTATTTGACTCATGTTTGTGGAGCTGAGGATTATCCTGAGGGGTTTGAAAGAAGGAACATATGCCAAGAAGCTAAGAACATTATCTGGAAAATGATAGTATTTTAGTAGTTTTCCAATATAGCCAGCAATAGAATCTAAAGTCAAAAAAATGAAAGAAAAAGTAGAACAAGAACTGGTGGGGTGGTCAAAATGAGAGATTACCTATTGATGAAGGGGATTCTTCTGCTCTGTTTTCACAAAATATAAGTAGGCTCATGTTTTCAAAAACTAGGTTTTCTTTTCAAAAAATGTTTCCAGGATTAAATTAAATTTTAAAAACGATTATCCATTCCTAATTTTCACAATTTTACGTCAATTAAAATGACAGATCAGAAATAAAATTCATCATTAATACAGCTCTAACTGGCTTGGTTTTTCAAGTCACATATGTACTACATGTTGTAAGTGACAGACTACCCTTAACATGTGTAATACTGTCTTCACAAGTAAATCTGTTTTATAATGATTATGACTTTACAAACTGTTTATTTTTAGAGATTTGCAATATGCTCCCTCTCACCATTTTCAAGTACTTTATGAAACTGGTAATTATGGAGATATTTTGTGTCTTTCTGCAATTACATCTTGTCTTAGAAGCCAGTTTCATGTAATTAAATACAGGGCTGGCGTGGCTCACAATGTAGTTTTCTAGACAAAGGTTGTTGTCTTCTCTTAAAAATGTTTGCTGAAATTTGTGAGGTGTCAAACCAAGATGACTAGTGTGCATCAACTTACTAATTACTAATAATTTACTAATTACTAAATTAGTAATAAAGGTAAGCATTCAGAAACTAGTCCGAGTTACTGCTTCTTGTCCCAGTGATAAGGTTTGGGGTTTTTTACTTCTATTTCAGTGATGCAGCATTTATATTTGGTGGGACAAAAGACCCAAAACAGGTACCCGTGGAAGGATCATGCAGAATTGCAAACATCCTTTGGTTGACGGGAGCCAGTGACAGACAAGCCTCTGTGAGCAGGGATGCGTCTGGTGCACCCAACCAATCACGAGGCAGGGAGGGATGCGACGGGATGCGACGGGCGCTTGTGGCTTGGCGTGGGGCACTGTGCCCCACCCGGGTCCCCACACACAGGTCCCTGGGGGTCACACACGCCTCTCCCAGCAGCACGGGTATCACAGCCTCACGCGCCAACGCGGCTGACAAGGAAATTAAACCATTGCCCAAACAACGATGTCCAGCCTGATGGGAGCTGCAGAGAGCAAGCGAGACCATGACATAGAGACAGCAAGCAGCACTGAGATCAAATGGATTAGGAGTGATTAATATGCAAGGACTCACAATATCACGATTCTCGGAGCAAGAAAATTGACAAATCTCAGTATGCCAGAGCAGCATGCAGGTTCTTTCTGAGTTGGTTAAGTAATGAGAGTTCATCAAGTCACAGATCAAGCTGAAGCCAGCTTTGTACTCAAGAAATTTTGATCCCCTCCTAGCATGGGAAGTCCAGCTGCAGCTTCTGAGCTGGGCTGCTGGGGTGGTCCACACCACTGTGCGGGGGGATCCTGGCACAGCTGGGATCCTCACGGGTAGGTGGCTAAACCTGCTCTTCACTGCTAGGGCCATACCAGTGGACTAACTGGCCATGCGGCCCAAAGCATCATTGGTCCAAGCACCAATGAAGCATCACTGTGAATGCACTGGCAATACCAATTCTGAGACAATTTTGGAAAGACGAGCACATTGAACGAAGTCATAAGAGCCCGCTTCTGTTCCCAGAAAAATTCAAAAGCGTTTTTGCCATTAATTTTGTTTGGAAGACACAGCTCTGCAGAAGAGTAATCAAGTTCAAATTGTTTGCAAGCTTAACAGTTTTAAGGCTGAATGATGAACACATCCAAACCTTCAGGGAAAAATTCTGCTTGCTTTTTTATTCCAAAAATGACAATTAGAGTTTAAGCGGCACAGTTGAGCAGATCCAAACACCAGTTTAAAATTCAGTCCAGAATCCAGAACATAGCAGCCAACTGAAAAGTATCTGGGGACATCCAGATCAGTCCAAAGAATTTATAACACAAAACCAGTATTTACTTAATAATCATAATAAATGTACAAAAGCTTGTTAATATAAAAGCCAAAAAAGTAATTGTATTTACCAGGATATGAAATTCTGACCAAATTCTATAGCAAACCAGTTAGATTTGAGAAAGTATGGAATGGGGTTTTCACTTCACCTTGAAAAATTACCGACTGAGCAGCAGAATTTTAATTTTGAGTAGAAATTGAGTAACAAACATGTAATGAGAAGACTTCTGTTATAGTGGAAGTCCTCAATCTATTTGAAAGGCACAGTTTTTTTCCAACACTAAAATAAAGGAATGCAGATTCACAAACAAAATCTTTAAAACTGAAACGTTTTTCCTATGTTCTTAATTTAAACCGTATCTCAATTTTGGATCTGTTACAGAAGCGGAGGCAGTCTTTTTAAGATGAGTTTAAACTCTTATGCACAAATATTTCTCCATTTCAGTAATCAGACGGGTCTGTTTTAAGACAATAAGACGTGACAGGTAGCACATTTGCGGGAGATCAGTGAGTCCCTTGGTTGCTCTGCAAGACAGAGGTCTAAAGGCAGAGTGACATCAACCAGCCGAGAAGTGCAGTAATCCCCTGGGACTAGCTGTCATGTCTCATTGTCGTTATGAAAGAAAAATGGTAAACAAGGAAGCCAGTCTGCAATTATGAATTTATCGATGTTTGTTAATGAGTATCTCAGACCTACTCAGACAGCTCCTTTTGGAGTATTTTTCAAATTTCACAGGCTGTTTCAGAATGGTCCTTCAAAACTGATTTAAAATGCCACCATCATTAGATTATATGAGAAAAAACACATTAATATGTTAACACAAATACACTCTGAAAATGTGAGGAACACACCCCCCTGTATGTTTCAGGCATCAGCTCTTTCCAGTGGACAAATAATCCAGGGATAAAAAAAAAAAGAGGAGAGGGAGAAAGGGATTTAATTCATAAAGGCACAAAAAAAGAATGACCCAAGAGGACTCTAAGGACCAAATTTAATATATTTCTGGTTTAAGCCACACAGACAAAAATGAGGTATCAGAAATCATACATTGTGATTTATGCTAAAGGAATCCTTCAGAAAAATCCCCAGACAATTACACAAAAAGATAATGAGGATAAGATGATACAATTTAAATGCAGATCACCCAGACAGACACCCTCTCGGTCATTTAGTAAGTCCAGACAGATGGCTCTTGCAGCAGTTCCCTTACCCTGACTATCCTTAAAATCAGGGTAATCACTTGGACGAAGAATAACCTAAAGGCAAAACCTAGCAAAAAAAAAAAAAACCCAAACAGTATTTTTAAAAAATCTTTTTCTTAATTTAAGGATTATGAAAAAAATAGAATGTAACTAGAGCAGTAAGATATTAAGAGAAAGAGAGGAACACTGATGATTTATAATGAGTGCTGGTACCAGACAAGGGAGTAGGGTTGGGATGGCAGTGGATAAGCAGTTCATAAAAGTGTCTTGGGCTACAGGTCATATACAATATAACACAATATCTTTTTTATGGGAGAGATTTACTTGCATGTCTGTTTAATCCTTTGCTGCATGCCTTGGTATACATACGATCCTTAAGAGAGACAGTACAGTGCTGTTTCATATATATGGTGTTTAACAGTATCCAGGCACTACTCCACAGTTGGAGTTTTATAATTGACCAGAACATATTTCCCCCAAATAAAACTAATTTTTCCACCATTTTTTGAATAACAAAGGCAAACATCCACTGAACTACCTGATAAAACCTTAAGAGCCATCTGTCTGTGAAACAAAGAGGAGAAGGTCACAGAACAGCACTTGCCACCACCAGCTAGGACCCAACTAAGTAAAACAGTTTTGTCTGAAAGCACATTTCATTTTCCCATGTTGGGGAAACCCATTACTACTTGCCCGTTCAATACATTTGCCTCCTTGCTCTACATTGCGCGGCTCAAACCAATTTCAGAGCAGCCTGCCAGTGAGCTCATAGACGTGAAGCCATTCTGGTCTAAGGGCAAGAGAGGCCCAGTTTCCTCCTCTCTATTCACTACTGCACTTTGAAAAGTCGTAAGAGGGAGGGAGAGCATGACATTGTAGCTGCAATGTATTTCTAATCACCAGTGAACCCTTCCCCCAACAGCGTCCCTGCAGACCCTCCATCTAACAGATGCCCTCACCGTACTCATACATCCACAAGCTGAGCAGAGCTCAACTGGAGGGCAGTTGTCCTGGCTGAAGCAACTGAAGCGACTCTGACACAGCCAAAGAAGTGCCAGTTGAAAATGAGAGACTGAACTTCATGCAGCAGTGTTGCAAGTCTCTGCTATGCATTCTTTTACACGTTCAGGTCACCAAAGCAGCCATTGCTCCAGCTCAGCGTGTCGTAAAACCTTGCCACTGTCTGCTTGGGAAGCAGTGCTGCCCATACAGTTCAAAGACATGGGGCACAGTGTTGTTCCACATCTACTCACATTTAGACATTTCTATGGCAACATGAAAATCATCTGATCCAAATATAAATATTTTTATGCAGTACTGATGTAGTGACCCAAAGAGGGGACTGATTAAGTTTCAAAAATCATCTTAGTTATATAATCACAGCAAGCCCTAGTGCACAGCAAGGAAAAAAAATATATTTGGAGCATTTCAAGTGTAATTACATGACTTATGATTAAAACATATAAAGGCATTCAAACATACTAAAAATAGTAACAACATTCCTTTTTGAATTAAAAACCCAAAATTACTATGAATGATCCAAAGCAGGACCATGGATCTTATATTTGTACAAGTGATTTTATTTTATCTAGATCCAAGATATCACAGCAAGATTAACAAAACGTTTGAAGGATGCAAAGTTATAGCGCTTGGACGTGGCATATCTCAACTCTTACACAGCACTTGATGTAGGTACAAGTGCCTCCCTTTTTCAGATCTCAGATATAAACGGATCCAAGGGGAATCGGGTATCTTCTTGCTTAACAGCTGTAGCAGCATATAAAGTTATTGTGCTGCAGATGTTTCTACTGTCATTCCCCCCACACACATTCACTTTAGCAAGATAAAGTAGTTAATTGTATAAGCTCCAGTACATTTCAGCTCAAAGAAAAGGTTAGTTTAAGCTGTCTTGATCAGTAGATTACACAGCACATTTTACTTTGCTCAGAAAATAAAGAGGAGCACTCACACTATTGGATATGCCATTGCAGTTCTGGGCTACTAATCAATGTTTTGTGGGGTAACTTCTGAAACAGCCTGTGGCTGCTTCACACAAAACCTGACTTGGCTCCATTTTCATTTTGGTTGTTGCAATTATATTTTCAAGTTGAAGACAGTAAGAAAGATGTCCCATTTTTGCTACAACAAACCCACTTTCTTCTCTTGGTACCAGGAAACAAAGCCATGAAGCTATTATCAAAAATTTAACTTTTAAAGGACAATTAATCACGCTATTCTTAACAGAAGTTATTATCAGCATCCACATCAGGAGTGCTACAAGTCCAGGATTTTTGAAAAATTAATTAAGAGCCTGCAGTGGCTAAAGTAAAAACTTTGTTTCACAAGGCATCAATATTTCTCTATTTCTCCTGTCTTCAATACAGAATTATATTTTCTTGAACTGCTGGTATTTACTTTATTATCGGCTTCCAGATATATCTGCCAAGAATCCTTCATATTGTGTGGGGTTTTTTGGAGGGGAGTTGGTTTTTTGTGGGGGTTTGTTGTTTGTTTTGTTTGGGGTTTGTTTGTTGGTTTGGTTTTTGATTGTTTTTAAATAGTTATCATAAATCAGGCTCTACAACGGTAAATGTATACATAGTGGACACACTGAAATTCTACTGGCTTGAGAAATAATACAGTTAAAGAGTTTCCAGCACTGGCATTTTTTCCCTGCAGAACAAGCAAAATTATTGCAAATGGTAGGAGTTCTGCACTGTCTGATCTTCCTATTTAAATCAAAACCTTTATTCCTAACTTCAAGAATGATGAACAACTTGCTGACGGTATATGACTAAGGACTCGAGACAAACCTTATAGGGAAAACCTGCCTCTACAGTTTTTGATCACTTTGACTTAATCAAGCCACAGAGAATGTTCTTGTCAGAGATGAGCATGGTCTTTGCAGACACAGAGCATCACAAGAAACAGAAGCAGAGTTACCGAATGGAAACTGTCTAGACAGTCAGCAGAAACTTGAGCATTAGCAGGAGGCATCAGCATGCCTCTGAGCCATGACAAGAGAGGATTTTGCTCTTTCCCTAGAGAGACTCCTCTCTTGAGCAGAGTTCCCACCTGTGAACAAAATGCATAATCACTCCACAAACTTCTAAGCACTCTTGTCAGGTCGTACCTACTGTATGAGCTCAGGCCTCGCATGCAAGAGATCAAATCCCCGTTTTGAGGACGCAGCCACGGCATTTAACTACTCACGCCATGTAGCCTGGCTGCTGCTACAGCAGTGTGCACAGAGTAAAAGAGAGGGAAGCAAAGGCCTCCAGTCTCACATCCCACCTTTGCTCTTGTTTGGAATAAGGGGATCATAGTATGATTGCTGAATATCCTAAAGAAGGAAATCTAACAGTGTTCTAAATTTCCTAATAACTCAAGCATAAGATTACTTCAACTTTAATTGCCATTTTTGTTTTAAATCACAATCTGTAACTTAATAGCAGTGGAACCACACGGAAAATAAACTGAAAAGAACGTTGATCTTTAAAATCTTTAAGTAAGTAAGTATAATTTGATTCTGGTTTTATTTTTGTTTCTCTCTCTTTTTTTTTTTTTTTTTTTTTAAAGGCCAGTTGGGTTTCCATGAGTGTATTTCTTTTGCAAAAATTGATTCTACAGATGCTTATGAATTTAGAAAAGTAAAGTAATAGTGCTGCAAATCGGGCTTGGGAAAAATCATCACAGACTGTTTTCACCAACTGCATCACAGAAACGTTTTAAGTATTGACCCTTCACCAACTATAAACTATAGGAAGTATCGAGTGCATTAGCTACTTCCTGCTGGTACCTAAAGTTTAAACATTTGTGCATAGAATGAGTAACCTGGCAGTCAGCTGAGTCTACAAAAACTGGGTTTAGGTAGATTGCTTTGGTTACAGGAACGTTATTCAGTCTATTAGTGTTTATGTACATTAGCGTAATATTTAAATATATTCAAGCTGGTTTTCTTTTAATCTGAAAAACTCAGCAGCTCATTACCACTGGCAGTTAAAATGATGCTAGACTCAGTGGCAGCATGCCTAACCTCAAAATCATTGAGGTTCATTGCAGCAAGCAAGCTTCTAAATCTCCACAGTGTCCAGTGGGGACAATCAGAATTGTGCTGATTGAGAGGAAACTACAACAAGGATACAAAAGGGTCACCACACCTAAACAAACATTGCGGCTGAAGGCAATTTCAAACTTTATATCTTTTGTAAACTACAGAGACTTCTTTTTCCAAGGAAAAGCAAAATGAGATTCAAGTCTTTCCACTTATTTTCTCCTAAATCATCTGGTTTTCTAGTATTTATTCTTCATGCTCTGCCAAGCAATATTATAATTTACAGTTTTTGCTGATAGAAAAAAACCTGGAAGCCCTCTCCAATGCCAAGCGACAGCAGTTTAGAGAGTTTAACTGGTGAGTAATGCACTGATGAAATACCACAATGCAAATTTTTTTCAAAATATTTAGGACTTAGAGATTACTTGCGGAAATGGTAATGTTTCCTAACAAATCAAGTGTTTCAAGAGCAGACCACCCAAATGTATTATCATAAAAAGATGTCAGTTACTTAATTACATGATAGAACAACACATTTCTACTGTACTTCTTTTTTTAACTTTTTTTTTTTTTTAACAAAATGTATCCTCTCCAGAGAGTAAAAGGTTTACAGCAGGAGGTGGGTTGAATTAACTTTGCTTTTAACCAACTTCCTCATGTTCCAATTATTTTAGGAATAGTTTAACTTGAACCATGATAATGTACATATAACACAAGGGAATGAAAACACTACCCCTTTTCCGCATCTGAAATGGCTTTACTGAGACCACCTACAGTGACTTCAACTGTATGTAATTCCAACTAAATTTAAAAATACTTACATTCATTCAACTTCATTGTATTTTATATCATTTCAACTTCCCCACACAGATTGGTTAAGAACTACTGTATTTCTGCAGTGTGTGCAAAAAGTGAAGCATTTCTTGAGCTACTTCAAAGATTTTACAATAGACCGCCTAAATATCAGATTTCTTACATTCTCAACCAATCTACTTTGAGAAAACATACAAGTGAACATTACTTAACCAGTAAGATGTGGACTAGAAATAATTTACATAAAAATTAATCTGCATGATGATGTGCTATCCTTTATTTACTCCAGTCTGCTAACTCCCAGCAGTCAGCCATTCAGACCAGATCTCCTACCTTTTAATGCAAATAAACACAGTTCTTATTAAGACTTCATAAGACCTTCACAAATATTGCCTTAATTTACACATATACTACTAAACCTCTCCCCCATATCTTAATTGTCCTTTAAATGAGTAAAAATATTTTTCTAAAATGCATGTAGTAATAATATGCCTGAATGTTCAGAGAGGTATCTACCAGCAACACGCCTTAAACATGGGCATAGCCTAGTAATGTTAAATAGACTGTATTTTTCTATTTGAGAGCAAAGTGCTGAAACAACTGCTTTGTACTTCACTACCTATAAGCCATATTGTGTGTTCATCACCATTTTACAGAATTGTAAAGTCTACTAAAGGGACCATCAGCATCTGATGAGAAAGCAATATGTATTGGCAATCCATTAGAAAAGGGTAACAAAAGGACAAAGTATTTAAACAATTGAATTTCACAGCCGATAACTTTAGTGGGTGTCATAAAATGTGCTATATCTGTAAAAACACGAACATACTGAAGGGGAACATGGAATAAAACTGGATCAGAGGTGCTCTGGCAAACAAAGCAGGGAAAGAATAGGGATTTTGTAAAAGAATTCAGCACTGGTCCTTCTCCTTTTCTGGGCAATTACCCTACATTTCCTTCTGGGGCTGTGACAAGATCTTTAGTTTTCTCTCTCTTATTTTATTGCGCTGCAGGCCTACCATTTACTTTCACATATCCAAAAGGTGACTGTGCACTTTTCTTGGGTGGCTGTCCCATTGGTGGACTTTTTATGTGAACCTGCATTTGAGGGGATCCTATACCTCATCTGAAATTAATCTACTGTGCAAAGAAACTTCTACTTATCTCCTTGCTGCACTAAAACTGTTTAAACCAGATGTGTCAAAGTTATTCTGCAAAAAGGGGCTGAATTCCATGTTTAATTATGCCCCATGGAGCAGGTCATAAACCTTGTGCTATCACTGACAAACTGTTTTTGATCCCTCTTGAAGAGAAGCTGCTTTGGCCCCGCGACTAAACACAGAAAACAGACCTATACAAACGGAAAAAAAAAATGTTTTAGCTTGCTTTGTAAACACAAGGAAAATAATCGGAGAGGAAAATGGTATTAGATGTTAATGCAGTATTAACTGGCAAACAGTTGGCTAGTATAATGGCATAGAAAACAGCAAGCAATGTGGAAGCAGAACTAGCTCAAGTTTTCACTTCTCAGGAAGTATCCCACTTGCCAGTTCCTGCAACAGAGCGACTGGAAGAAGTTCCCACCCTTCCTGTGGCAGTGCAGCATGGCTGCACTGTAAAACAGGTCACGGAGTCACCCTAGCACAAACACCTCTCTCCGAAAAGAGAGGAGCGTGCATCAAAGGATGCAGAATTCAGTCATTCTGTTCGTAGCAAAGACATCTCCAACCTCCACCTCCAACAGCAGTGTTAGTACAACTATCAGAAATGCAGATTTGGAATTTGGGAATGAGGAAAAAGTGGCCAAGGGCAAGGCTAGGGAAAAAAATAAAAATTAAAAAAAATTTAAAAATAACTAAATAAAAAAAATAAACCTGGCTCACTAAATCCAGCATGTCACTGAAACTTTCTCCATCAACCTTTTCAACCCATGCATCATTGGAATTGTTTGAGAATTTTTCAAATCTCAGTGTAGCACATAGCTCACAGTTGATCACTGCTTCATACCTTATTTGCTGTTGATGGCCTCCCATAAAATGTGCTTACTCTAAAATTATTGTCTGTTTCACAAAAAAAAAGAAAAAAATAAAATTTTGCAGTGAATACAACCATTTATTATCTGTACTACAGTATCACATGAACATATGAACAAAAGACAGTCAATACGGTTGAATAAATTGGACTAAGTTTACATTGTTAAGATATAAAGCTTAGTAACTCAAATGCTGCCTGTTCTGGTCATGAGATCTACTTGCAACACATCTTCAGGTAACAATTCCACGCAGCTAGTATCAAAGACTTCAAACTGATGTACGTGAAAGCAGAGCTGACATGCAGCATTAGATTTAACAGCATCCATTCATGAGATGTTAGTCTCTAAAATCAGGTGTCTTAAAAACCAAGAGTTAAGAGGAGTAAAAATGGCTGTCTAAACACCATGATTAGACAAGCCTGTAGGCTCGGGTCCCTTTGAAGGAACCAGTTTGTATTATAAAACAGAGACCAAGGTCACTATATCGGTCCTTTTTCTAAAAGTCGCTTGGCAGAATGTAACTGTTTTTGCTAACACTGGTGGTTTGCAAGACCTTGGATCTTAAAATACTTCTTTTTGATCACTTTCTACAACAAAACCTGTGACTTGTGCTGGTACAATTTAAACATTTCCTATGTTTTGAAAGCTTTCTATAGACTTTTCAGAGGCAATGCTAGCTAAATCCTTACTAGGCACGTGAATAAAAGACCTTTGCTTTTCACCAATGGGGACACAGTCATGTTTGTCCCATTTGCTCTCTAGTTTCAGTGTTTTATCCACAAGCTGTCCCCTGAGACTTTCCACTAATGGCAAAAAGCTATATGTCACAACACTGGGACAGAAAAGACTATGTGAAAATCACCTTAGGAACTGCAGAGAGAACAGAGAAAGAAGCACAAAGTATTGCCAAGGGTTAGCCTGAGAACTCATGCAAGCACTACTGCCTAATGCACACCTGGGTAACAGAACCTTTCACCCAAGCTCAGAGGGCCTTCAACCTGAACTCAACTTGACAGTTTCCGCTAGGCTTCCCTCAGGCAGCATAACCCTTGGCCTGCAATATGTCACAGCTAAACTGTATCACTCAGGTATCCCCTATATACTATAGTGAGGCATGTACAAATCTCAATTTAAGTGATGCACGGTTGAAAAGGTTGAGGGAGAAAGTTTCAGGTATGTAATGGCTTTTTACCAAGGCTGAAACCTGTGGCCTGGCAGAGCACCTGCCTTGAGCAGAAAATTTTGCCTATAATTCACTGGTAGGAATCACACATCCCACCCAGGTTCTGCTCATGGTCATCAGGGAACTCCAGCAAAGGGAAACAGGACCTCTGGAGCTCACCTAGCCTAATTTCAGGCAGGAGCCTGGACTAACACCACCACCTGTGGCTTTATCTCCGTGACTCCACTACTCCTCTGTCCCAGTGTAGTCATGCTCTGCTAGGGGAGATGTCCTTCCTGATGTCCAGCCTGAGCCACCCAAGCCACAACTTCCAGGCATTACTCCTTATGTCACGTCACTTGGCTCTACCGAGAAGAGTTTGATTTCATTATCTCTTCTAACTGCTTCTCAAGTGAGCAAGTATTCTGACTGTGTTTTAGCCTCCTCTTTGCCAGACTAGAGAATTCCAGTTCCCCTGTAGCCTCTCTTGGTAAGAAGGTGGTCCCTGGCCACCCTGGCAGCTTGCCACTGGATGCTCCCCACTGTCTCCAAACCCCTGCTGACCTGGGGACTCCCTCGACTGAAATGCAGCATCCACAGAGGAAGACGACGGGCACAGCAACTTGTGTGTGGCTCTGCAGAGCTGCTGCTAACACCCAGAACAAAATTTGGACAACCCGCTCATGGTGCTAATCACTCGTGTGCAATCTGTGCAATGAAAATGTAACCAGAAAGAGAGAGATCCAGATGGTAGTGGCTAGAACTGAAATGTAATTAGTTCAGTCAATACAGTAGTGTATTTTTAGATCTTCCACTAGTCAAAACAAGAGATGTTGCTCAAGCAAATTTAACATTGCTTAAAAAAAAAAAAAAAAAGAAAAAGAAAAAGAAAAGATTGCAAAAACTGTATGCATGTTAATTCTATAGAGACTTTTTTCTGACAACTTAGGCAAGAGCTGGAAAGCATATTTTAATTCATACAATGACTAAAAGTAAGAGCACTGCCAGAAAACATGATTTGGAACAATTCTTGGAATACAGAGGTTCATCTGTTTTGCAAAAGAAAGAATCAGAAGCACATAAGTATAAGCAGTTATTTTAAACTTGCCTATTAAGCAAGGACACCAATAGCTAACAGATGCGGTTATTTGCAAATGATTTCAGCAAAACATACATAGCACACATGACAAGGCTTCCCCCCCACCTGCCCCAAACCTTGATTGAAACCTGTGTCCTGGTAGAGGCATGACAATAATACCTATATGACAAAATGCCTATAAAACTCAGCATTTGTCTGAAGAGTATTACACTATGTATTTAATTAGCGTTGCAGTAACAGTATCTTTCAGATGATTTCACAGCAAAGTTGCAATATAAAAAAAATTAATCTAGATTGTCATTTCCCAGAACATTTAAACCACTCAATAGAAAACTTGCTTTTGTTGGAATTTTTCAGTCTGGAATAAGAAAAACTGTTCAGACTCTGAAGGATCTCCTTCCTAAAACCAGACCTAATTGTTTCCAAAGATGCATCAGAACACTGAGGAAACGCAAACCTTTGCAAAGCGGTGTAAGCACCATGGCTTTATCACTGACACATAACACCCATTACATTGTTTGGATCTGGTTTGGTAAGTGCTACACAAACATATAAGAGTGAAAACACTAGAGGAAAACATATTATCTGGGAGGAAAGAGAGGAAGGAGACACCAGCCAAGTAACAAATGGCTACTTTGTGTCTCTAGCTGCATAACTGGCAAATTTCAAGAGGCAGCAGCCAGGGAGCAGGGTACGAACTTCCAGAAGAAGGGCAGCTGAAGTGAACATCCCTATGAGCAAGCATCACAAGGAAAAGGTACTGTAAGGAGAGGCAGTAAGGCTCACACTGCAGAGCAAGCAACCTCGTGAAAAGCTAGGCGAGTGCTTTCTAACTATAAAACAATACAGTTCTTAAGTTTAAAATAAAGACCTTAACTTTTCTAGTTAACAAAAATAAGTGCAGGGGCGTTTTTTGGAGGTTGGGGCTGTTTGTTCTGTTTTGTTTTTTTACTTTGCTGCATTTAGTGTGCCATAGGACCAACATCAGAAAAAAAAAACAATCAAACAAACCCAAAACCAAAAAAAACCCCTAACAACAAAAACCCAAAACCAAAACCCTTGAACAAATCTAACAAAAAATCCACCCCATGGCCCTAGAAAATCAGAAAAGGCAGTGAGGAACTGAGTTCTCCATTTCAAGAAGTGCATAGGGTAAGCTATGGATGTTTGGTTAGGTTTTGGGTTATGTTGCATTTCAGTGGTTAGAAAACTTCAGTGGAGTGGTGAACAGTCCCAGCTGGCTCAACACAGAATAGTGGTGGTAGCCAAGATAACAGTGATAAACCACTGTAAAATGTCCGGTGCACCACAAGACAGTTGTCTTTCTACAACATCAAAAATCCATGGCAAACCAACCATTAAAATCATTCATTCAAAACACATTTTACAGTTTTCATGGTGCTGGTCTTAAGATCATGGATTTTTATTTATTTATTTAAGTATTTTTGAGAATTTACAAGCCCTTTTGTAAGTAGGCTGAACTACAATTGCTTTCTAAATTGTTGCAAACACGGTTCAACCTTTGGGTTTTTGGGTTTTTTTCATCTTTTCTTTTCACTTTTTGCCTAAAAAAAATTCTGAAACATTCTTAGTTTCTGCTACCTTCTACCCATATTGAGCAACCTAGGATTGTAAACCAGGGTAGAGTTTTCAGGCTGAACACAGCATATTCTCCTCTCTCCTAATCCTGCAAAACCTCCTCCGCCTCACATCTGCAGGGCTGGAGCATTGCCAGTGGCAGGTCTGTTCTTCACAGCACCATTCCTTCGATGCCTGTAGGGATTTTACTGCAGAAGATAATTCTGACCATATCTTACTAAACGTTGATGCCATTTGATGATAGTTTGATAGCCTGTGCAAATTTAATCGAGGGTCTTGCTTAATTTCTGGAATAGCTGGCTTTCTCAGTAATAAAGAAACAAACCCCCTGATTCACACCACCATGACTACCAGCAATTTTTGCAGCTTTGTAGTTCAGACCTAAGGCTGAAGTGGCACAGGAGTAAAACCACTGTTTCCCCCTCCTGCAAACTGACTTTTGAAGTTACAGCTGTAACACACTGGGCAGCCAGCTTCTGGGCATAAACACAGGACAGTTTTTAGGACTAACCACCATGCACTCTCCACAGACTCTAAGTTTAAAATAATATTTGCATCAAGAGAAACTATAGCTGTAAAGAGAGCTAATTTTATGCTGGTATGGTTGGAATATTGTACCTGAGCTTGCTCAGAAAGTATGTACTTTCCTTTAATACAAAATAAGCTTTGGGTGTAACTATTATTTGTTTTTCAGTAGAACCTACAAACTATTTCTATTTACTAGTACCTAAATGTAACAAAAAGATGTTCTCCACACCCATGAAGTTTAATTTTAGGAGCCAGAGGCTCCTGAAAAACCCAGGTAAGCCAACAGCTGGCTCTCATCTTCCTCCAACCACAAATGGAGAGGTGCAAAGTCCTAAACAAGGAACAGCCCTAAACGTGTTACTCCTTCTCTGCTTTTCTTTTCCCTTTCTTCCACTCCACGCCAACCACCCACCCCAAACACAGTTATGTTCACTGTCTCCCTCTCGAGGGATTAGTGGCCCTTTCCTTGCTGCTGTGAGAAGGTAGTCCTCATTATCAGGAAACTTCCTTCACTGTAGCTAGTCTCAGATCTGTCTGAGATCACTGATTTTTTGCTTGTTTCTTATTGCTTTCCAGCAGAACTATACAAAAAGAGAGCCTACATTTTAAAACTTAAAATTCACTTGCTAAATACTGTTCATGGTTACTCATTTCTTCTGCAAGATTATCAAATTCCAAGCTTTCGCTGCTGCTCCATTTCTACCAGATGCTGCAAATCACTAGGGGATATTCTGATTAATATTTTTTGTCATATGAATAAGAGAAACAAACTTTAAAAAAAAATAAAAATCAGTTCCCATACTTCATCTTTGCTGTTCATGTTTTGTAAATTAAATTTGGAGTATTTTTCTTAATTTGAACATTTCCTCCATTTCAAATGAGAAATTAATGGTTCCGTAGGTATTAAAACAAAAATTTTGGCTGAACTGCTAATAACTCAATAGCTGAGTGTGTGTGTGTGTGTATATGTATATATATATATATATATATATATGCACAAAAAGGCAACACCCTGAGGCTAAATTATCTTTTCAAGAAGATTCTCCTTTATTATTTTTATCACGGTAGATTTTACAAACCCCACTAGAGACTGGGGCCCCACTGTATGATACGCTGTACAGACATCTATTACAACTCAGCTCCAGCCCCAGAGAGTTCACAAATCTGTATTTCTCCTATGATGCACATAAATACAGTGTGGCTGTTCAGGTCTTCAAACCTAGCCTGGATAACACCCTCGAGAGCACAGAACATCAAGCAATGACTATACTTTGAGTTTGACTATCCACGTATAATTTAAAAAGACTAGGTACCACTTTGGCTTAGAAACATTTTGAGGAGCACTGTTTTAAAAGATGAACATCAAATGGACTTTGACACTTATAAAAGCAAGCTAAACTAGAAATCAAGCAACTTTCTAACTGCTGAAGCTGTCAACAAACAATGCTTTTGCAATGGTAAACTTTTTTCTGTATGAGAAGAGGTGGGGTAAATCAGTCCAGCTTTAAACCAAAGAACTAAAACTGGCCTCTCATATGATCACGAATAATGCAAAATAAAATAACTTGGTGGGTCTTCCCTATTTCACTCATCCCACGATGTTTTTCAGTGCTGCACATTCACAATGACAGCATCTCATCTGACACACACACACACTCGTTCATTATTTTCTTTTATTGCATTGCCTGATGCGCAGCTGTTGACTTGTACCCATTGCAATAGATGCTGCACATACGAAACAGAAACTCAGCCCTAGAGCTTACAATGCATGTGTAACAACACAAACAACAGATGGATGCAGACATTATCTAAAAAGGAGATAAAGCTGGTCAGAATATTCTCAGCACATTGGCAGATGACTGGATTTTATATATATATATACACACATATATATATAACAAAGAAATATATATGGCAAGTTTCTTTTGAGTATAGAGGAGGCATACAGAGAGGATGAAGATGCCTGTTTGAATATTAGGTAAGCAATGGAATTTAAACTTGTAAACAGAGTTAGATGAATACTATACTTCACATAGGTCTGCAAATGTTCCTATTTAAACATTTCTTTTCATGAGAAGTGGACTCATGAATAAAGAGCTTGCTCTCTCTTAATATGCAACTTGATTCCACTAGGAATCCCCAAGCAATCATTCCCTCTTTTTTCCAAAGCATAAAAAAAATCCAAAAAACCAATAAACCAACAGCATTTATCAATCAAATGGGTGCTATGTATTTCTAAGTATTGCAGTGGAATATAAAAAAATTATTTTAAGAGCATATGAATAAAGAGATTCACCACAGTCTATCGTGATGATTGTTTACAGTGAAGTTACTGACAAATTCCCTCTGAACTGATTTCAGACCTGCGGCAGTAAGCTACTGAATAGGTAACCCTTTAAGTACGAATCCTTAAGGTAAACTGGGAACAGTACCTAATATAAATGCAACCCAACCATTCTCAAAACTACCAGTTGAACCAATGTTCACATTCTTGTCATTTCCCAACCAGAAGCAGCACCTCCTGTTAAGTTACTAAGTGCTACAGTCCAAAATTAAGTTCATGGCATTAAGGATACTGAAACATAAAATGTTTACAATCCAAGAATGTAAATATTAAAGTGATTAAATAAATTACGGGATCAAGGCCACTGGGATCAGAGGAAAGGTCTGCCACCTTGCTTTTTCATCTGTATACTTCCCCCTCCCTTCTCTTTTTCACTCATCTCACTCCGCTTCCACCATCTCTCCAGAACTCAACAGGAGATCAAAGGATGCTCCACCCATTGTAAATCAAGCCAGAGGCTGCTAGCCTGGAGCACAGAGTCAGGGCACAACTGCAGGGAAAGTGAGCACAAACGCACTTGCATCAGCAACAGAGGTTAATAATTTTTAAAGGGTAGAAGTCACACGTTCACTGGTTTCACAGTTACAAAAATGGAGTCTGTGGTTTAGTCACCAATAACAACAAGGTTAAAACATCAAAGTATTCACTTTTTTTCTTTTAAACTCAGAAGCCTGTTTTCATTGTTCTACAAAAGCACTATTTTTTGAAACCCATTCATTCTTTTTAAACGCTTAAGTTTATTTTCAGCATGTTTCACTCTAATTTCTATTAACATGTCTGCAAGTGTAACAATATCCTTATCCTTTTCAAGCTGTTTGAATGTGGGATTTTTTTCAGTGTTTTCTTTAAAAGTTTAGCTGGCTGTTTTATAATTTGTCACCTTTTGTCTTCTTTCAGCAGTATGTCATTAAGTCTTTAATTTGGCGTTTCCTGTTGTCTGCAGAGGGATATATGCTGTTTTAAATCCAAAGGATTGCAGACATAGATGGTGGGTAAAATCTGTGAACCATAAGTAAATTCTTATAAGGAACATACAAAAAAGATTGTTCTTCAGTCAGACTTAAGCCATTACTTTCTTCAAAAGAAGAAAAGACACAAGTTAAGAAAAAGGCACCGCCAAAGACCTTCTGCCCAAATGTGCATCTCCATGAAGTTTCCTGCTGAGTGCATATGAATGCACTGCGATCTGGGAAAAAGATCCAAATAGGATTTCAAACATCCAAAAATTTTAACTCAAACATTTAGGTATTTCACCATGCTGGTATTCATTCATTCACTGATTTTTTTTGTCTTAGTTTAAAGAGATGCTAAACAAAAGGAGAAGAGCTCTACATGTATTTACATTCCAAAACTAAGCTCCCCTTACCACCCCCCTAGTCTGTCATCCCTTCATAGCTAAACAAACCGTAAAGTCTAGCCCTATGTTCTTGAAGCAAAGTCACAAACACAGTAAGAGAAAAGTTTGGTCTTTCAAGAAAAAGACGAAAAGCAATTTTAATCTCTTATAGCTGCCCATGTTGTTTTGACTATGAACAGCATTGCGTTCAGATAATATGTGCAGACTAAACTGGTGGAGGAGTGGGATCAATATCTTTACTATTTTGGCTCTACTAAGCTTTGCTCTGACAGTTTCCCAGTCATTAATAGCCTTTCCTGTCTTACCTCGAAGACTGGCTCTTATACACAAGTGATACATTTCGCAGAACTATTTTGCAAACAAAACTGGAGGATAAATATTTTGCCATGTAAAAAGTAGGCAAGAACAACTGTCGGGTCTCTGCAGCAGAGGGGTTTCCACAGAGGAAAGCCTGACGGACCCCGTCGCCTCCATCGAGCTCAGCACACTGCAGGGTCCTCTTGGGAGCTGCTGGGTGCCTTGGCCAGGGCAGGTCACTTGCTGCAAACACCAAGACATGCAGGTTTTCCCCATTTCTGACACACCAGTATTTTTCACATGCTACACAACATACAGGCTAGCGCCTGTGCCTTTCCCAAGGAGCTGAGAATCTAAACAACATTAAAAAGGCACATCGTCCCACTGGGAAACGCCACAATACTTTCTGCTTGTGCTGAACAGTGTGAGTTCTCTGCTGTGGAAGAGGCAGAAATACCCCATTTGAAGCAGGGAAAAGCATGAGAACAGTATGGCAACGTGCTACTGGATTAACAAGGAAGCTCCTTCATGCAGAGAAGAATGCATTTAACCCACTTTTTAAAAAGGATTCATAATGAATTATGCTATCTTCTGTTTGTGAATCATATTTTAAACCTTACTACAGTACGTAGACTTGATAGCTTTTAAACATGGGAGTTTTACTATAAAGCAATTTAATCTTATTGTGAACACGCATAATGATACATTCGAATAATATATCTACCTAGCAAAGTCTCTTTGCTGAGAGTGGTAAACATGATTTTTGAAGCACTTACAAAACTACATTTTTTTAATATTAGAAGGACCTGTTGAGGTCATAGTGACAAGGACAATAGATTGAATTGTATTCAATTCACAGTTTCAGTTCTTCTGGTGAGACACTGCTGAGCACCACCTTCCTTTTGAGCATTAAACATGCAACAACACTTTTCTTAGGCTGGTGCTAAAATATATTAGACTGTTTCTGACCTTGTTCACAATATGTGTTTTGCTTTGTTATTCACATTCAGCCTTATAGGCTGAAGGATTCCAGAACCCGACTTTCCACCTAGCTTATTTGAAAAAGTTTTGGCCTCCTTTGTGCCAAAGCACAGGAGTTTTATGATCTCAACAGTTGTACAGGTTGAACTGATTTCCCTGTATTCTGCTATCAAGTATGAGGTAGAAATTTATAGTCAACGTTTGTATAGCATATTTAACTGGTCACACCCAGCATTAAGTTACATTCATATCACTTTTGAGAGCCTTCTTTTGTCTCTTTATTACTTCATAAATACAGTTAAAAGGTTTTTGGAAGCTGTATGCTGTTACAAACTCAAAAGTAAAATTCTCCTAGAAATGGTCAGAACTGTGTAGAGGCTTGTCTATGTGGGGAAGGGACTGTGAAAACACAGAAGTACAATAGCTATTCCATCCAAACTCTCCCATGGGCACTCTTACTAAAAGCTTTTCTGTGGTCTAGCTTAACCCACTTTCAAAGTGGACTAAAAAAGGCACTCTTAACATCCTCTCAGAGAGCTACTGTAGAAGAGCATTTCCTTGATAGATATTTTGGGTTATTTCTCCATGTAGACAAGCCTGAAGTGATACCTTTCTTGGCATACTTCCTTATGTTACGTCATCCACCACAATGCTTCAGTCTTTTGGAAACTACTTTGTGGGCAGATCCAGGTATTCTGCATTCCAAGTCTTCTAAACTCTTCTATGCTTCTCAACTATAGAAGGGCTGGTCTATATAAACCGGTTTTCATCAACCATTTGTACAGAAAATGTGAAGTCTGAACATTCCTCTGTCCTATTCTGAAGGTTTTCACTATTATCTTTCCTTTGTACAAGGAAATTTTCCATCCAAATTAAAAAGAAAGTTCCCAGCTTCTTGTGTACTTTTTGAAACAACAAACATTAAGAAACTTGCTGTTTCAATCTAGGAAATTATGTTTAGAATTCCAGAAACACTTACATAAACTTTAGATCTCAACTTGAAATTGTTCTTTTTCCTCACTTTCACAAGAGGAAATTACTGATTCTGATATAGTAGTTGCTAATCCAAAACTTAACACTGTGCATTATATCTGTTCTGTGCTGATAGAAGACATGCACAACTGTGCAGATACATCCATCAGGAGAGAGGCATCCAATAACTTTAAGATAGAAAAGATAGAAAACAGCAAACTCCAGACTCCCAAGGGAAAATGAAACAAAGTAAAATGTAATTTCACATTTTATCAAATGAAGAACTAGAGAATAGGTAAGCAAGATGTCTCTCCCTTTTCAAAAGCAGAAGAAATTCTGCCAGGCAGCCCACTCCAGCCAAAGTAACAGAACATGTCACTAAACAACCCTCATTTGTCATGTAATACCCGGTCTTATCCTTATCTGCCAGCATTGTCAACATTATGTAAAAATGAGTTTATTTCACTTAATTACAAGTTTGAAACTCCTAACATGGAATTGCAATGGTTATTTGTGTTTCAGATATATCATTGAATATATTGCCACATACATTAAAAAAGCAACACAATCAGTGTTTCCCTTTCTCCATAAACAAATGCAAGAGACATTGGCACATCATTGTTATTTTGGCACATGCTAACCTAAGTTTGAGTACACAAAAAGCAGGTCTGCTGGAAATTAATTATTTAGTCTCAGAGGATGGTAAGGCCAAAAACCGTAAAACCATTTATTAGAAAAATGTTCCCAACGTGACAACCAATGGGGCACTGCAGAAAACAAAAGTGTTCTGGACATCATCACAAGGCTCGTCATGACCTGGTTAGAGAAGATGTTCAAAGGCATGACGTGGGGAGTCTTGAAAAATAAAATAAAATACATGGAGTCATACTCAATGACAAAGTGATTATTTTTCTGGCCTGCTCCAGTCTGCGTGATTTCCATCTGCTGTTTATTCATTCTTTTCACCTTCATCCACTCATCTACATTTTGTGAGAAATGTCTAGCTGTTTTACAGTCCAGCTTCAGTCTCTTGTTTCCCTCAATCCACCCCAAACTCTTAAAGGCTTGTAATTTTTGTAATGGATGTTTTCTACGAGATACAAGCTGGCTGCTAAAGTGCAGAAGGCTACCTACCATAGCAGTCCCACCTCTCAGACCTGATCATTGAAGCTTTCTCTTCTGAAGGAGGTATGTGCATCCAGCCTGTCAGCCACATCCATTCCACTAACGCATTTCATCTAGCCTATAGGAATTTCATGAATTTGTACATGTAAGAAAACATAAAGCACAATGCAAGAATGAAAACCCAAACTAGCCGATTGGCATGTGGTCTAAATGAATACACCCATATTAGAGTCAGAAGTGGTACTGTCAGGCTTACTCTTCCTTTAACCTAAAAAAACTCTTCCAAGAATCCATTGCTGCTTCTGGGTCCAAGATGGCTTGAACATTACTCCTTTGGTGGCCATCTCTACTGATTGCATATCAAGCCAGCTGCTAGAATTTTGTATCTGTCTCACCATTTGAAACAAATTTAAAGCTGTTTCTCTAAAAGCAAGTCTGCAGCCATCAGCAGTGAAGACCCTCCATATGTTAACCCAACAACTCCACACCAATTATCATCCTCTGCTCCTGAAACTTCAGTAAGGTTGTAAACGCAAGCACTCAGAAGTGAGGAAAAAGTGAGGTAAGGCTTCTTATGCAGTCTGCAATTTGCCCTCTTAATTGCCATTAAGATACCAAGATAATTATACGCATCAAATTACATTTTCTGTAAAGATGCCTCCTTGATTCCATATGAGCTGGCAGCCTCTGGAGAATGAGTTCTCCATCTCTACGTGCATGTTAGACCAAACGAAGAAAGCATAACCATGTGATTTGCCTGACACTCTGGGGCTAACTAGCAGAGATCTACTTTTCTATCATTGAGTTAGAAAGCCAGAAGCTCTCTAGTTTAGTTTAATTTTCCCACACTGAAATCCACAATTACCAAAAAGCAGTTGATTTCAGTGGGAGCAATGCACAGTGCAAAACTGGGTGAGAAGCCCCTGTTTTGAGGCTTCACTCCTGGTTTAAGGGCCAGGCTTCAAAATATGTTTAGGCATCTTCAGAAGGAGGAGGATGCCAGAGAGGATTCACAGCAGAGTAGCCTTGGGTAGGTCAGAATTCCTTCCTCGGTAATGAGTGATTATGAAAGCACAGATTATTAACATCAGTCAGCAGACATGACACCTGATCTCACACTTTTCTGATTACCTGCCCCAGGACACCTTTGTCTGGGCCAAAGGGTATTTAGAGAGAGGAAAGCAGCTGCAGCCGTAGCCACCACTATTTTATCTGCGTCCTGTCTGGAGTTTAAATTGTGTGTGTCATACTGACGCAAGACACTAAGATGGTTCAAGTGTTGTGCTAATAATGCTTAGTGATTTTGGCAGGAATCCAGGAACACATTGTACAAAGAAAAAGCTAGACAGACTATGACAATTTTCAACAGCTTATAACTTGCTCAAATCTCCAAAACTTTTCAAGGGGCTAGCAAAAGACTCTCTCCTGCTTTCTATCTATTTGCTTCCTTTCCTGCAAGAGGTAGCTAGAAGTAAATAAGAGCTTTTCAAACCGGGAAGCATTAATATTGAAAGAACTACCAAAAGTACAGCAAATTTGTTCTTCCCCTGAAAAATTCAGACATCATCTCCACGGTAAAACAACAGCAAAATTCCTCTATAATAGCCAGGTATCAGCCTGCAAAACCCTTATGAGTCTTCATCTTGTAAAATCCAGTTCTACATTTCTGATAAGACATTTGTAAAAATGCCAGATGTTGTTTAAATGTGAAGGACTTCTAAAGTGAACTGGTTTTCCTGGTAATAAATCTATCTATCAAGATAACAACTTAGAACAACTAATTGTAAAGAGCTCCTCATAACTCTGAAACACCATGTACAGTACTAGACATAAACAGGGTTCACCTGAGTCTTCAGGAGACTATTACTATCTCACTTTATACAATAGAGCTCTTAATTACATAAACTTTCATTGCTTGCTACATATACTTTTGCAAGGCATTTTAATTCAGAGGGGGAAAAAAAAAATCCATTTAGTTACAGAAGCAATCAGCTTAATGACAGGAAATTCATTATTGCATGACAGTCTGGAATTGCCGGCCAAGCCAGCAGAAAGCTAAGATTTTCAAAAAATGTTTTCTCTATATAAGCCTTGAATTGACCTAGTTAGAACCTTAAACAGACCTGGAATCCTTCTGTAAACTTTTAAAGGTCTTGCCTGCAGGAATACATTTGCACAACTATCATCCCAGGGTTGTGCCTAGTCCAAGCTATAACAAATTGACAAACACTGGGAGTAAGTGTTCCCAGAAAAGAAACTTGTTTAGAAGTTTCAAATCCAGGTACTTTAATGCCTGGTGAGTGAGCTTAAGCAGTTTCAGAACTCAGTTCTCAAGAGGAAACCGTGACAAAGACAAAAGTTGTTCTGTGAAGAAACGGGTTGTGAGAAAGGAAACATCAGGATCATTGAAGCTTTGGACTGATCTCCAACAGAGTCCAAAAGACCGATCTATTGGTCTTCAACAGTTCTCTAAATTTAAAATGTAAAATCCCAGGACAGAGTTTTTACATGGCACTGTCCTGGTTTTGACTAGGATAGAGTTAATTTTCTTCCTAGTAGTGGGTATAGCACTGTGTTTTGGATTTAGGATGAGAATAATGTTGATAAAACACTGATGTTTTAGTTGTTGCTGGGCAGTGTTTACACTAAGTCAAGAACTGTTCAGCTTCTCATACGGCCCTGCCAGCGAGGAGGCTGGGAGGGGACAGAGCCAGGACAGCTGACCCAAACTGGCCAAAGAGATATTCCATACCATATGATGTCATGTTCAACATATAGATTAGGGGAAGCTGGCCAAGGATTTAGACCACAGCTTGGGAACTAGCTCAGCATCGGTGGTCTGTGGGTGGTCAGCAATTGTGCTGGGCATCACTTATTTTGTATATTTTATTATTGTTGTTGTTATTAACTTCCTTTGCTGTTCTATTAAACTGTTCATCTCAACGCACAAGTTTTACTTTCCCCCCCCCCAATTCTCTGCTGCATCCCACTGAGGGGGAAGGAGAGTGAGCGAATGGCTGTGTAGTTGTTTTAGCTGCCTGCTGGGTTAAACCACGAGACGCACAAAGCAAAAATGCAGCACTTAAGATTAGTAACAAATACTTGAAAATCTGTGTCAAGTATTTAGTTGCAGATAAGAGAAAATTTTCTTCTCATGTTTCTAATCTGGCAAGACATTAAGCACAGGCAATACTCCTAACACCTGTCGTACATAACTCAGTTCTTAAAGTGGGCTCTATTACGCACAGCAGCAGGTAAATTAGTTTTTCCTTTTTCCTTTTTTTCCTAAGATGACCATGAGTCTCTCTCCCTAAATAGAAAAAGCAAAATGAAACACAGAATAGAAGCCTTAAGCATTTTCACATCTTTCCCCTATTATTTTTTCCATACAGAAACAGATGATGAAAGAAGCAGGGACCTATCCTGTGAAAAAATAGATAGTAAACAAAATAATCTTTGGGAAGAGCCTATAGTATCAAAGTTCTTCTCTGGGAGATAAATGGACCATAATGTGATCACTGAATAAAGCCCATGAATTTTCAGTCACCTAAGCAGACTTATCTTTAACTCGTGTTCTTATAATTAACCTATTTCCCAACATCTTGTATTGTACATCAACTCTTTGTACTCATTTAAAATGTGACAATTTTATTTAAAAAAAAAATGCTTATAAAACATATCATGCCTTGAAAATACAACTCCAGCACAATAGATCTGTCTTCACCCTCTGAATTATTCACAGACAATATCCTGTTCATCAATACAATTTTATTCTTACAAAAACCAAACAATACAACTGGTTCAGGGAGGGGGGGCTGCATCCCATCTTGTCCTAACCAGTCCGAAGCAATTCTACATGGGGAGATTCCTCTGGATATTACTTAGACTTCCTTAATGAAATTCAGGTGTAATCCCTAAGGCTCTACAGCAAAGAGTATCTTTAGCTCAACTACAAAATATGGTATTTGCCAAAAGGGGATTAATTATGTTTAGATGTGTCTACTATGAATACCAACAAGTCTAGAGCCACAATTTAAAATACATTTCAAAATTCACTCAACTTAAAATTCAGTAAGGAACAAAATATAAACAGTTTATAAAATACACTGGGAAATACTCTTTAAGATTAGAAAGACACTGTTTTCATTAGTTTTAATTTTATTAAGGTCAATTACAATGTGAACTCCTGTTCTTGCCCTCTTCCAACATTAATGTAACAGAAGTTTTCTAAAATGACCTAAAGCAAATGCCAAGCATAAGCCTCTATGATCAACTCACAGACATAGAAACAGACTCTAAACTTAAATAGCAAAATGCTTTCATGGACCAGGGAAAATACTATGGGAAACAAAATGTTCGATTCTACTCCCACATTGCCACAACGCAGTCTGTGGCATGGTCCACAGAGGTTTTCCACCAGCACGCAATGGGGCCCGACAAACATTTGTCTCTTAATTTGCTCTCTCCCTCACGCTTTTCCTGAAGAGAAAACTTTATCCACCGATACTATTTGGTAAGGTTTTGTGTTTCTTCAATAGTTTTCATGCAGTCTAGATTAGGTGCAAAACAGAGATACAATCAACACCTACATCTCTTTTGAGCAAACATATTTCCCAACAGCTTCAGTCTTCAGGTTTTTGTAGGGGTTTTTTTGTTTTTGTTGAGGTTTTTTGGTTGTCATTTTGTTTTGGTTTTTTTGGATACTTTCAGCCTGTCAATCCATCCTCTCCCACTTGGGACCATAATGCACTCAGTACTCAGAGTATGCCAGTAGTCCATGGGGTCTGAGACTGCTATTGGTTGCCAGACAGAGCATGTGTATAAGAAAAGTAAAAATATTGACTGAAGGAAAACAGACAAATAGCTCTAAATGTAAACCTGTGAATGGACATCATCCTAAACAGCAGCCCTTCCTTTCTTTTGTTTCAGGAAGATAAGGAAGATATTATGTGTTACACATTTCAGACAAATATCATCAAAACCAGCTGATATTTCACTTTTAGACTTCCGAAATCCTGACAATATTGAGACACTACACTTTGGAAGTTTAATAGTCATTCTTCAGAGAGAAAGTTATCAAGCCACTGACAAAAAGTGCAAATGACACATCTATACAATCAGTTAATGCACGTGTTTTTGCATGAAAAGTTAGTGCCAAGAAAAAAGGTACATTGGCTTGAAATACCAGCAATCTAGAGCTTTTCCAAGGTTGCTAAATCAACTTGCTGTTTTCTTAAACAGGCACTGTAAAAGCTAACGCAAGTGTCTAAGCCCAATAACCAGTGATAAGCTGCCTGAGATCCTAACACTGACTGTAAACCCATGCTGTATCCCTACCTGTACCCAGATTTTAAAATGTTTAAAATCATAGCGGAAAAAAATCCCACAAAAGAATCAGTGTTGATAATCCTTGATTATCTTAGAACAAACTATACATTCTTAAACTCTTTATTTACTAACAAAATGAAACAATGTCTTCACTTCCTTCATCACCCTAGTATGTTTATTCTTTTGTAAACACTTCACATTCAATCTCCTTACCTGATTGTATGATGCACCCCTGTGAATGGGGTGGGGAGGGCTCTCTTAAACTAATAGAGCAGAAAAAGCCTCAAATAAATAGAGCTGATCAAATACTTGTCTAGACATAGAAAATCTAATTTAACATTGAAATGTAATTTAAACAAGCTTTGGACACAAATCTTTCAGGTAAGCTAAGCTGCAAGTTACATGTTGCATCTACATTTATAATCATATTATAAATCCATATTTTGAATATTGTTTATTGCACAGGCTACTAACATATGGAAGTCCATCTGAAGTGGTAATTGATTTATTTTAAAATTTACAATATTGTTAATAGGGAGAAAAGCCTCTGTATTCCAGGCCCACCTAATTTTTCGGCTTTAACAGTTGATTTCTCACCATAAACCTTTCCTTGCTATAGACCTTTGTGAAGACACACAATGATCTGTGCTAATAGTGGCTTTTCTGTATAATGGAGCAGCTGATCAAATTCAGAATTTAACTTTATTTTAAAAAGAAGAGTAATAATACAATTCAGGTTCTTCCACTTAACTAGCAGGGTAATATATTCCCAGAAACCCTTGATACAAACCCACACAAAAGCAAATAGATAAGTAGTCAGCAGGAAAAGAAGAAAAATACAGTAGTAGCTATTACCTATGGAGTTCTCTTGCCTCTCACTTATATATATGAATAAACAAACTGCACTCTGTTAACAGCAGTATTTTTCCCAGCTCCTGTGTTAATTTTATAGCCTAACTGTCAAGTTCTAGGAGGAGAGGCTTAATATAGATCAAAAAGCAAGACCCTGCTCACTGTTTACCCAAACTGGGAATGAACTGCAAGGGAGAACAGAAGGGTAAGACTGTTCTGCTTCAGCACCGAAACTACAGAGAGAGGCACTTGTAATGACCGATGAGGTGACCAGGTGAAGAAAATAACCCCATCCCCGCTCTCCTCCACCTGACGGTCCAGAAATAGTTAACCTAATTCACACACCTGTTAGAATGTCAAATTCTTCAGACTAACCTAATGCAAAAAATATACATGTTATTCTAATCGCCAAATCCTTTTAGAACTTATAAATTGGTAATAAATCAAATTGTCTAAAGACTATTAGAGCGTACCACTTTTCATTTCTATGTACAGACAGAGGAATCTTTTCATTTCTATGTACGCACAGAGGAATATTCTGTCACCCAATTCCTGTATCAAATATGGTTTAGTTTTGCATTTATTCTCAGTCTGACAGCTATAGTATGTCCCAGCTTGCTGTAAAAAAAACCCTCACAAACATTGTAGCAAAAAGGGATGGATGTATTTCCAAATTGGAAGCAACACACACCAACTAACCAACCCAGTCCAAGCAGTACAGCCAGTAAAAGTAATTACACAATAATGTAATATGTTAAATCCAAAATCAACTAGTTTTCACTGGATGACCTTCAAACTTCTAAAAGCAACCTGCAAAGGAAGAAAGATTGTACACAGAGTCTTATACAAAGACTGAAAGAGTAAAAACATTACCCCCATACTATTATTACTCCTTATTTATTTAAAGGAGTAATAAACTTAGTTACTATTTATACTGCAAGACTGGGAAGTTTTTACAGACTCTTTGCATCCTTTATCCAGTTTATTTTAATTACAGTATTTAAGTTTTCATTTCTGTTTTTGCTGAAGAAACCTCCCCATGTTTGTCTGGAGTAAGCTTGGATTTTCACCAAGGTGTTTTTGATGCAGGCTTGTACAGCAATAAACACGGAGTATTTGGGATGAATTCCTGTAGCATACCACATATTATTAAAACTGTGCAGAAACGAATAGGAGAAAGACTTTTGAAAAAGGCAGGCAAACCCCAAAATGAGAGGGAGAGATGAAGCTGGGCAGATCACCTACCATCCCCTCGCCCAAATGGGGCATCTGCAGAACACCGTGTCCTCTTCCTCTTACCGAGTGTGTTGCCTTGTCTTCTCTCCTACCTCCCTAGGACCCAGTGCCTCATGGGCTGTGTTTGGAAACGAATGTAGTGAGTAATAAAAGGTTAATGAAAAAATTCCTCCTCTTACTAAGTTTAAAAGCATCTTCTTTTTGCCAAGGTCAAGAGCAACACTCCAGGCTTTAAAAGAGACTACCTTGTTTTTTACATTTTTAACTAAAAGCCCAGGCCAAATATGTTTGATGGTAGAATAAAAGCAGGAAAACAAGCTGGAACAAGCTACTTTTTAGGGGATGATTGGGGTGGTGAGGAAGGCGGGGGGCAAAGAAAAGCTTCAAACCATTCTTAAACATGTCAAGAAGGTATTATTGTGCAAGTTATTTAAGAAAACAAACCCGAACAAACAACCAAACAGGACAAAACAAACCCAAGCTGTTCTAGTTACAAGGTGAGTCTCGCACATGCACAGAGCAAGGCTTTCTGCACAGCTCTGACCATTGACATCTCATGCTGCAGCTCTCTCCTTGTCAAGGGCACCTGTGGGATTGACTCTTCACCCAGCTGCTGCCTATCTCCACAACAGGTACAGGAGATTGTCTCTGAGATACTGACATCAGGATCTTCAGCACAAACCATCCAAATAATTTTAAAAGTCCAGTTTCAAATAAAAGCTCAAACTAACCACAGGTAAGAGGGATGCATACTCATAAGTGATTGTGCCCCATGGCAACAGTAGCCTGAGCAGAGACTGCACAAAACTCTCACCAATCCATTTTCTCTTACCTAGGTAACTACAGCATTGTACTGTCTTTATCTGCCCATCCTGACACTACACAGTCTTCTCATGCAAACACCCTGCAGCCAAGATCCTGACCAAAGGCATAAAATCTAAGATCTGTTATCTCCACTTTTCTACAATGTTGCCCCTTCTTGTCAATTTGCACTTATCTTACAATAGACACAACTCTTGCCAGTAAAGATGCTAGCTGTCATCTAGCATACGTTCCACACAAAAAAAAAAAAGAAGAGGGGTGGGGGGCAGAGGGGCTGCATGTTCTTCCAGTATTTTTTCCTGTAAGGATGATTGAAAATGATGGAGAATAGTGGTAGTTCCCTCTGGAAACTCCAGACATGATCCCAGGATATTGCTGCTGGGTATTCTGTGGAAGAGCTAAAAACCTAAATGCCATCATGGTTATACTTCTTTAAAAGCTACTGTTTATCAGCATATTCAGAAAGGTCTTGCTCCCACTGTGCCACACATGGGGCAGGGCAGAGCTGTAATGTGTAGTGCCCCAGCCAAAGAAACTAACCACACTAGGACAACACAACAGGAAAAACCTGAAATCCTCTAAACTAGTAATGGAAAACAGTGAAACAATCAATTGGGATAGATAGTTCAGTACTACTCAGCAACTTGTATTTTAACGGCACACAGAAACAACGTATATGCTGTGAAGATGCATCTTTAGACACACTGGAAAGTCTCTTTCCAAGCAGTATGGGCCAGAAATACAGTTATTTGACTGTGTTTTGCAGACACCTTTTAGAGTTTCTCAAGATGCTGTGAATTTGTCATTTGGTCAATTATTCTCCTTAAGCGTGGTCACTACAAACACAGATTCAGGAGTAAATATACTCACCAGCTTGGGGCCTTGAAATCTATAAACTCCAGCGTTTCATATACAAGCTTCTCTGGGAGAACAGCAGTATGGACTTTTAAACTGAAATACTCCATTCTCAGAAGTATTGAGTCCTGAACATGGACTGTTCTAGTTCAATTTGTCCTGGAATTTATTTAAATCAGCATGTTCTTATTCAAAGCTTTTTGTGTTTCTTTCTACCGACAATTTGCTAAAGTGTGTAGGACTTTCCATTTTACACTAAGCATTTTTAAAATGCACTTTACAGTTTTATAATGTATACAAATATGTCTTAATAACTGAAATTGAGAACTGAGACCTCACCTCAGTGCCACAAAATAAATAGTTTCAGTCATTATATAGGTTGTTCTGTTTCTGGATGCTGAAACAGACTGATCACTAAATTCCCAAAACAACAGTTGAATGCATTCATCATGATTTTAAAAGGACTCCACCCTCATAATTATGCCAAGTGAAAAATACTTTCAAGTTGCCTGTAAAATGGAGGGGGGGGGCAGATTGTGTATAAGCTGAGGAATTTCCCAAATGTTATTTCATACCATTATATAGTATAAATGTATTTTTTCTAACAACACTAGTACTGTTTTTCTTATTTCAATGGTAGCCTGAAACAGTAAATATGTTGGCAAAAAGGTCAGCAATTGAGATGTTATCTTAGCAACTCTGTTGATGCCCTGGTTTCTCAGCCTAAAACAGGACAGCTACTGGAACAAACTTACGTACATCTAAAAGAGGGTATCACCATTTGTGAGGAAACAAGGGTGTTAAAACAGGTATCCATACAATTTGCAGATGCACTTTTCTTGTTTGGAAAGACACTGGACTATCCAACCTACTTCATAAAGCTTGGTGTAAACTAAATATACCATAACACTATGTGCCTATTTATTTAGCCATTACAAAACCTGTCTACCATCTTCGCTCTGCTTTCCTTTTTTAAGCAGAACTGAATGCAGCTCTGTGACACTTTGATAATCTTTAGAAAGAAACACATAATTTGATACAGAAGTATGTATTAATCTTTGATTCCAGCTAAAAGTCAAAGTCTGGATATTTTAGCACAAAGTTACATACAAAATGGTGACTTCATTTAAATGACAGAATAATCATGGAAAGTAGAGAAAAAGCATTAGCCTGGTTACACCACCAGCATACTGAAAAATACAGTATGTCAAATGATTATGAAAGGCAGTGCTTGACAAGGCTAAGGGCTAGACTGATGTAATTTGTTTCACTGCAAATTCATGCTGATGGCCTTAGAACTATGGGGTTTTAGCTTTTTTTAAAAAATCAATTATATAGATATTATTGTATGTGCATATGATATATACACAAACATTTTTTTCCAGCTGAGTCAATAAATATTTAAGAGTTCATTTTCTATGACAGATATATACAACCTCATTAGAAAATTTGGTTAAATAGAAATAATAACTACATAGAAATGAGTAATTTCTAATTAGATATTAGGCAACTAGCATTCTTAGACACTGGAGAAGAAACTCTCATCCAGTACAATGTTTACTTCCTTACTAAAGTGTGGTCAAACTGTACATAAAAATATTCTCTCAGTTCATTAGACAGCATGAGATGTGAAAGTGAAATAAAAAAGGATCGTCCAAATCTGACAAGGTAAGGAAGCCATTCTCTGTTTTTCCTCTTTCCAGAGAGCTGAGGTGTCC
Organism: Grus americana; assembly: GCF_028858705.1. Classification (NCBI taxonomy): domain Eukaryota; kingdom Metazoa; phylum Chordata; class Aves; order Gruiformes; family Gruidae; genus Grus; species Grus americana. The sequence goes on from NC_072891.1 coordinate 19,726,293, forward strand.
AGATGTAATGTCACTTGCATGACTGGAAGATATAATCCATTCTTTTTATGGCTTAAAACCAGTAATCATATGATAGCAGACTGAATTCACATCAGTTTGCTGCAAAGAATCTTCTGAGCTGCAGTGAAAGAATTTAGCAACCTTTGTAAAACTATCAGAATGATACAGCATGTGTCTGCCATTAGCAAAACACAGAATAGCAGGCAGTGAAATCTTTACCACATTTCAAATTACTGTGACATTTAAAGTAAAAATATGGAACTCTGACTTGGATATATTTAGAAAGTACAATCCCTGGGAAAAAATCATAATGGGATTCATTCACATTGACTAAACTTCTTTGATTATATGGGACATCTGGCTATCATACTTAAGAGAGAAATTATGACAAAAAGGTGATGACCGAGTTATATCATTAAATAGTAATTATTGGTAACAATTGATGACAGACAATTGGAGAACAGGGATATATATCTCTTAATATTCCCTGCAACTAATTGTTCCCAGCAACTAAGGAGACAATTTAAGCCTCCACACAAAAGATAGTTCCAACTGCCTTTTTTCCAAACCATTTTGATTGATGGAAATCTGAGTATATACTAAGATGACCAACAAATATATTCCAAAACTTAAGTATAGGGATTTACAAGTTAATTCAGAAAAAAAAACCATTTAGACATATATTCTATGGTACTCAGCACATCCCTTGTCATAAAGTAACGTTCTTCCCTCTGTCATAATTTTGAAAGACTTCAAAATGCACACCCTATGATTTCCCTCATTATAAAAGATGTAGTTTTAGATGATATTACAACTGAAAAGTGTTTGGTGGAGACGCTGATAGGTATATTTATCGATTTAGCTGGTTTTGTTCAAGCAAGATTTTCTGCAGATTTTCCTTTTGCTCTAGTTTTAATACCAGTTCCCCAATCAGAATTCCTTTGGTCAGTCCAGTTCCCTTAAATTCAACAAAATATTCTGTTAAAAATAACAATAAAAATATAAATATGTATCTGTCTGAAGAATTCAGAACCAAAAATCTAATTTTAAAGAAAATATTCTCATTGGTGATAATAAGGGTTTCTGGTAACATAAAAAGCAAGCACTTCAAGGTGGTGGGATAAACTATGGTAATCTACATATTTCCCTCCCTATATTGCTCTTAATGAGAGCAGCAGAGGTTTCTCCAGTGTGATTTTACCACAGCTACCTGTGACCAGGGATCTGTGGTGCTGAGCAGAACACCAGCTTCAGCCAGCAGTTACCACAGTTCCTGAACAACTTTTCTTGGGGAAAGCTCGTACGTTTGTCATGACACCTTTTCTTCCCCTTGCCCCAGTCAGCTTCTTGGCTTTCCACCACAGTTTGAAGGGAAGAATCTTCTGTTCCCTTACAGAAATACTGGCATTCATTTCTATCTGTATTTAGGAAACACTGAAGAAAAGGCAATAAAAACATGTCCAAACAGCTATAGCAAAGTATCTCGAAGAACATGGGGTCTTGTGTCACCTTCCCAATAAAAGTTCTTACAATCAGATTCTAGTATTTGTCCTGTCCTAATCTTAAAGGTTGTCATTCTTGAGCTTTATACCATTCCTCTTACAATGCCTTCAGTATCATTTGAGAGAAGAATCCCCACAAGTTTCTTCCCATTGTTTAATGTCATCAACACTAATTACAATCACTACACATATCAGAACAATTCCTTCCCTTCCTTAATATTCTTCAGTAATTTATAGACAGATGTTTCCTTCTTAGTCTACGTATACCTAAGCTGTATATATTAAGCCCTGCTACTCATTCCTTACAAATTGGTCCCAGCATCCTCTCTAACATGGGGTCAATTTGTATGCAAGAACGCAGGCAGTTATTGTCCTGGCACTGAGATGTTTGAAAGAGTCTGGGCAAGATATGCAAGGTGATCTTGAATACTGTTGCGTACAATTATACTTCATTCTTGGGTAGGTCAGAGATGTTTCACTTCCCGAGTGGGATTTATTGGCAGCTATTACCAGGATTTTTTAATACTTTCTGAAGGCTTCAATTACATACGCCTTGTGCTAATACCTCCCAGGTTTTTTAGAACTTGCTATGGATATGTTCCCAGAAGTTCATTAGCCGTTCGCTCATGCCGTAGCAGCACTATATTTAAAAGCACCTGTTAATAAATTGCGTATCTCGAACTTGCAAATTCAGGACTAAAAAACCCTGACTCTTTTGGAGAAACACACAATGACACAGGTGATGACTACGTATTTTCATATGCTGTTACAAACAAGCCTTTTTCCAATGTTGGATACTTCCAGGAATTTTCTTCAAAACTTGAGACAACTAGTGTTCTATATTAAAAGCCATAGCTATTACCAAAATACATGTTTTTAACAGGGTGAAGTGCACTTCCATCAGTCAGATGATAACCAACTCCATGATTAATTAATTAAACATTTGACCAGCATTTAACTCTTTAAGTCTTTGGTAACTGCCAATTTTGGAACCATTTTATTCTTGGGACCCAACACTTTCACTAAGAATGAACTGATACATAGAAGCAAGCTGCAAGTAGTACAAATGACTCGTAAGTATATATGCTATTCCTCACTCCTATATTCTACATAAGCTGGTCATTTTCTTCCCTTGTCAGTTTATACTTCTTCCTCTCCTGGATAGCTTTCAACTATGTGACAATGAAGAAATCAAACACCAAAATAGCAGCAGCTACATATCCTCTGCATGACAGTGTAATTTCTTCTGCCTTAAGGCAGTGTCTAGCACTGAAATCATAGCCTGTTTACTTCTAACTGGTGCTATATTACACCAAAGACTTAACTCTTGCTTATATAAAACTTGCACAAAGACCAATTTACTCACAATGGTCCTATTTAGAGTTTAGAGTCCCAGCCAGCAGTTCCTTTTACAGCCAAGGCAGTGACAGTAGTTGGAAAGAACCCTAGTTCTCATGCAAAAGTACAGAGGAGCTCAAGGCCTACTGCTACTTGTATTCCCATAAATAAGTAACAAGCAAGCAAACATCCATGCACATTCACTCTTTTTGGTTTAGAATGGTCACAAGTTTAATATTTTAAAAGAAATTATCTTTAAGAGTTTTTACAATAGTTTTTATACCTAAAGCTTAATGTATTTGAAACTGATCTTTCATAGGCTAATTAAAAAGTAACTATTTGTATAAAGGGGTCTCAGAATTGATATTTCTATGTTCATCTGAATTGAGATGCATGAATTCTGATAACCACGTGAGAACCAAAGGGGGAAAACTTGAACTAAAATGAGTAAATGAAAATGCAGCAATAGATACAGTGACTTCAAAAAGAGGAAGAAATTTAAATTATTAGCTACAAATATTTTACGAGCATCTACAGATTCACAAGGTTTCAGCAGACAGAATCAGAGAGTTAAGAGGACAACAGCACTCATGCAAGAGTCACGTAGGTTAGAAGAGCAGCACTCTGTATACACCGCTGCCTGTATAATTCAGCACACGTGAGCAGTTTCACCATGCCCACGGAGCTGTCTGCCGCATAACCAGATGAAGTTGCTAATGACACTGTCACCAAGCGTGGAAGAGTTTCACATAGAAATTCTTTAGCCGAAATGGTTCCTTTACAACAAACTGTTCAGATACATCTGTAACAGTAAATTAAACACGTGTATGACTATATTCCAGGGAACAGAGGCCAACTGGTACAAAATGACATGTGTCTAGGGTGGTAAACTCCCCTAGTCTGCAAAACAGAGTGGCCTCACGGAAACTGCCTTTTGGGAATGAACCTTGGAACACCGACTACCAAATAGTGTCCAGGAATTAGCTCACTGGTTTTGGCATCAAGTTAATCGGGATATTTTTCTGTAAAACTTTTAGCTTGGACATTGCTAAGGAAATTCAAAACGTTCCCAGGTCCAGTCTGCATCTACACAGAGAGAAACTGCAACCCATCAAACCATCTTCAGCTGGTACAGGGGAAATAGTTCAACATCATGTTAAATAAAACTAGGCAAAATTGGAGCCCACAACTGAGAAAACAGATACTACTTTGTTACTGCAGTAAGAAGGCAAGTAATGAACAGCATATTAAAAACTGTTTGTATCTCTGAGGAGAGGGTTTGGTTAAAAACTTAGTTTTCTATCCACACAATGCAGAGAAGCAAAGAAACGACCCTATCCCTGTGTTCATAACCTACATGGTTATTCTACTTAACATGATTACTCTACTCTCCCACATTAGATGACATGGTTATCCTATTTTGGGTGAGTTGTCCTATCCTACCCTGTTTCCTCAGCCTGGCAAACAGGTCTCAGGAACAAGCTGGGGACAAACAATGCCCAAGTCACCAGGAACAAGTAGGAAACAATCATGACCTTCACACTGTGAGCTCCTAGATCGGACGAAGCCACAGCCTCAGTGAAGGGTGCTCTGACATCATGGAACAAAAGGTTAACACTCACAGCTATGGCAGACTCACATAAAGCGTCCATTTCACAAACCAGCATTTTTGCTGGGTGCATTTCTCTGTCCTTCTGCATACAGTCCAGGTATGTAACTTGGGCTATATCTGATGACATTCCTTAAGGCCACATGACTTTCGTATAAAATATAGTTCATGACAAAGCAGAATAAAGCAGGAGTTTCCGTATCTCTGCACTATACTAGGAAATTCCACTGCCATATTTTGGCAGATCTTTCTTTTGTCATTTGTTATAATCTATCCCACACAAACTAGCTTAATTAACTTCTATAAACTCAGTTTTCTTTAGCAAATTTTGCATGCTGGGAAGGCAAATTTGTCTACCATTTTTTAACATCTAAAAATCCCCTACAGTGATGTCCTTTATCTATAATAATTGATAGAAATTATAAATAGTGTGAAAAAATATTCTAATTACCAACATTATCTACAATTATTCTATGCAAGTGTTTTCCTATTGCTAGCCACTTTAATGAGCATTGCCTCCTAGTATTAATGAACATTTAAAAAATTTATTTTTTACATATTACAACAAAGATTATTTTTATGTAGTTATTTTGAAAACAAACCACTCATCTTCTATAAGTGTAAGATGAATAAACAACTTCTGTGTACTAAAGTTATCTTGAAGCAAAGCACTGATTTTATGGCATATTTCCAATTCCCAGGTGAACAAAATACACAATTCATCTTTTATTATACCTGAAAATTAGGACCAATTCCATAGCTAGCAATTGGGACCTTTAACCCATCTTCTCTATCAATGAGTGTTGAGAACTTGAGAATGCAGGTTCTACACAGCAATGCAATTTCATAAATTACATTATGAAATTACTCTAAATAGATTTTCAAATAAATGCTTTCAAAAATCAGTCTATTAAAATTGTTCTTATTTTCTAACTCTTCTGGAACAACTTTCTGCAGCGAATATAAAATCCTGAAAAAACCTGCAACTCCAAGCGTATCTAACGTGGCCATCTCTAATTTAACAAAGTCAGTCTATTTTAGTCAAAGAATGCAACAAGCCTGATCAGACAGCCACTATCAAAAAGTGTTTAACTTCAGAGCTGCAAGCCTAATCTTTTGCTGTCTAGCATGCACCAATTAAGCACCTGTAAAGAAGACACAACAAGATTCACAAAAAATTTCCGTTTCAAATTACTAGGTCACAGAGAGCAAACACCATATATCATCAGGAGTTTCCAGTAAAGATGACCTACAATCTTTCCTATTCATATTATAATACTCAGTCTTTCTCATCCTTATTAGTTTGTATTTCTGGGAAATATCTAAACCCTTTAAACACATCAAACCCTACAAATGTTTTCCATCACAATGGCTATTTGGGATTGAGAGTGTTTCAGTTTTCATTTTAGTCTTTCTGATCATTGAAATCTGACACTTGAAGAACAGCTCATAGCAATTTTTTAACATTATGTTACTCATTTATAAAACGTGGAATGTGTATTTTTATAGAATAAACAAATTATACAGCATAAAAAACCCAAATAAACTGAGACCTTAGTTTACAAAGTATTACTGCCTACATCTAGAAGGCTAGGCTGATAACATGTAAATATGATCAGTATACTGTCTGACATTTTTAGAGATTAATCTCAAATTTCGGGGCAGCAGGGAAAGGCAGGGGCTTTTTCAATAACAGGAAGTTAGTTTCTGTGTTAAAAAAAATGTTTTAATATAAAAATGTTTTAATATAAAATATTTTAATATAAATACACTATTCTAAGATTTTAATTTTTTTTATATTTTTTTTATTTTTTCTTTATATTAGAAAAGCTAATTTCTGTATTTAAATGTGTCTTAAGCATAAGACAGGGGTGCCATTCCTGATGTTTTGGTCTAACTATTTTAAGTTCTGTGCTGAAGTACAGCATTAGTGAAACAGAGGTGGTGATACAATTCACACAAATTGTAAAATACCACAACAATAGAAGTTCCTATGTTAAGACCACCTTATCAGTGAGTCTTCCTTCTGCTGGGTCACAGGACTCAGTAATTAACATCAAGACCCTGACACTGAGTAAAGCCTCAGCTTTCATCTACTTCAGATGATCTCTTCAAAGCTTCACTATGAGATTTACTTGCACTAATTAACAGAGATCAGAGTCAATTAGCTATTTGCAGGCTGCCCATCACATCACAAGGCATCTATGTTTGCAGTGGTGCTGCATGACAGCAAACCAGATCAATTAACGTAACATAACACTCATTTTCTTCCCTAAACGTACATCTCCAAATTTTGGTCACCTCTGTGCAAATATTGTCAAGGCTGCTAAACCCAGCACAAGCCCAGTAACATTAAAACTCCTTACAAATAGGAATTACTGCTTTTTCTAACTGCACGACAACTTCCAAAAAGCACTAAGAAAAACAGTAATAAAAAAAACTTATCAGTGTTCTTTTAATGAAGGATCAAGCTTCCTGCACAGCTGCTTTTTTAACTCCAGAAGGCATTTAGGAGAAGTAAATAATAAAATAATAAAGTAATAAAATAATAAAATAATTAACATTTTCACCCTGCAGTCAGCCTGCAGTGTCTGTAAAATGTATCTTCATCTTGAAGCAAGGCTGGACAGCAGAAGCAAGCACGGTACCAAGCCCTGCATTCCGACGATGGAAGAGTTTCATTTCGCAAGTGACTGCACTGTGAGTGCTGAAGCAGCATTGCCATTCATCTGCCAGTTCTGTATTTCGCAGAACATTTCTTTCTTTGAATACACTGTATTCTTCTGTTCTCTATTAATTACAGGCTCAGTGACCAGTAGTAGAAAGTCTCTACACAGTAGGTATAAAGCTAACAACATAAATTAATACAGTGGCTCCATCTTTCAGTTGAGCCAGGACATGGTAAATTAAAGTGATCTTAATTCTCCTCCATGAGAATGTGCACAGAAATATAATCCCAAATTATAATATGCACTTTGTGCTAGTACATCAAGGACCATTATATAGGTATCTCTAAACTCTGTCTTGAAGGCAGACCTGAGCCTCCTTTCCCTGGGGGGCTTCAACCACGTAGAGCTAAGTCATGACTTCAGATCAAGAGAGTACTTGCAGTAGTGTGCTGAGTGCCAGGACATCCCCAGCTCAGTGCCACACTGACACAACTGCGTGACTCCTGGTCTGCTCAGACTATAGTCACAGTCTTCCTGTGGCTGCCTAGAAAATACTGCGTAGACATACTTTTCATCTTTGGCTGATTTTATATATTATTTCCTGTAAGATATCTATCTTGATATCTTAACTTTTCTTTGGCAGGATACTGAAAACCAGTTACTGCATGAGACTTCTGCATGCTTTTTATTTTCTTAGCTTTATATCATATGGAAATGAAGCTAACTCACATTCTGTATTTCAAATGCCATCTCAGGTTCTCTTATAAGTGGGGCACACCGAAATTTTCAAACAGAGAAAAACTTTGAGATGTCACATTACCACTGCTTTAACCAATGAGACTGACTTTACAGAACTCATACTCAACATGCCATGGATATGAAAAATCACTTATATAATTTTTTAATCAATAGATTAAAGTAAATTAAAAGTTTTTTCTGCTGATATTAATGTACATGTATATCTGAATAATTATGATAAATATGAATATTGTATTAATATATGTACACCTATATATAAAAATTCTAAATGAAGCAATATTGATCATGATGCAGACTAAGGGATCAAAGGGATACAGTGAAAGCAAATGAAGGGCTGCATGAGGTGAGATGCTTCCAGTAACAATAATTGCACGTGAATGACTTCTGAAAGGAGTAAGATGCATTACACACACACCTTACCCAGCTCTAAACGCCCCACCAGCTTCACAACTAGGGCAGGGGCAGATGACTACCCAGAGCCTGCCAAGCTGACCAAGTGCATTCCTCCTCTCCTGCAGGCAATGGCAATTCCTGTTCCACCTCGGACAACTGATGAAACTACACCTTTAAAAGTAGTTTGCTCTCTTGATCTCATTATGATTGTAGGTTTATTAGTCCAAGACACTTGGGAAACATCACATTCATATACAAACATTTCCATTTTTGCCTTACTAACCAAGTCTTGTTCCAAGATCACATGTTTTTTCTCACTAATCCAGAGCTGACAGTAATGCAGATCATGCCTACACCTCTGTCCCTTCATTTCTTAGACTTAAGCTCAAAACAAGTGGACAGCTCAACGAAGATTTCTGTCCTAGGAAGCAAGATTAAAGATATCCAAACTGACAGAGATGAAAAAATTAGAGGTAAATGTATTTAAAAAAAAAAAAAAAAATTGAGGCTGAGCAGATCAACACTGTCTTAAAAAGGGGGATTTTTTTTTTTTTTTAATCTAAAACCATAAAAATAAAGCTTTTCTGCTGCTCAGCTTATTAAAGATTTCAAAAAATTAAATTATCTTATTAATTGCCTCTGAACCTGGTCAGGTCTTTTTCTTCAGAAAAATGAAATCTCAAAACCCACCCTGCACAAAAGATTCTGGGTTAGGGGCTATTTCTTAAATGTTTCCATTTGGATTACCTGTTTGGCTTGGTCATGCAAGCACTTGCACACCATCTCCCTTTTCATGTCTACAGAAAAGCCAAGAACCCAAGAAATCATCCCCAAAATAAGCCCAGGCTGTGTGAAGACCACCATGGCATGGCAGAGTGGACAGTCAAAATACTTGTTTCCAAGGCTTTCAACTCTCCTGGACAGCAAACAGTTACACGGCTTTGTCTTGCACATTCTATTTTAATAAACACTCTCACATTTAGCTTTAAGTGTATTTTCTCCTACTTAATGGAAGTAACCATGATGCTGGGTATTGGCTATAATACTAGACTACTTAATAGTCTCAGTGGAAGTTATTAACTTTCTGTAGTGTTTTCTTCACAGACCATTTTTACACCTTACTTTTCACAGTGATACAGCTGAATCAAGAAAATGCCAATTACAAACACTTGCTTTTTACCATACTGAAGATAAAGCATTAGGTTTGCAAAGTTCTTTAGAAATCTGAAGAATTTGTAAAACATGGTCTAAAAGATGTGTTTACAGCCTGACAAGCCAGCTCTCTGTACCTCAGAAACATCTGCCCACTCCTCAGCCACTCCCGTGTCCGCTTGACATGCTGCATCTCCACAAAATCTGCCAAAGCAGCAGCACTGAAGCAGGCTTTCATACAAAGGAGGTAGCCAGAAGAAAATAGCCAAGCAGCTAAGTGGAACTTCTGCTTGGGAAAGTGGTACAACTTCGGTGTTGATACTGACTTCACTGAGCATAGAATATTCCTTCTGCAAATAAAGAATATTCAGTAAAAAACAATGAGAACAGAGTATGATAAAAAAGATGCGGGAGGAAGAAAGAACAAAGGAACCTGGGGAAAGAACTGCTGGGTCAGAAACACCACCAGAAAAATCCTGCCTCCTGTCTATTTACCATCATACGTAAAATCAAATGAAAGTCAGAAGAACAGAGACAAACTATTTTAAAAGTTTGGCTTTGGTCATTTTTTCCCCCCAGTTCAGCTGCACTGTGAAAGAAGTCAAAGATAATACAGCAGTTAAGCTAACTATATTTTCTTGAAACATTTATTCTGGGCTTTGATCACTGGACCCAAATCCCTCAGCCCAGTTCTGTACCTCATCCTTATTCTTACAAGGGAGCCTAAGCGGAGATGCTTTCTCACACCCAGTCAGGTGCTGCTGCTCTTCTCATCAGAGCTGGGCAGAGCAAGGGAGCCAAGCAGCTGCACAACTGCTACAAACGCAACTGAATGATCCCCTCAGAAAACTTCTTCCCCCACCATTTTCTAAAACCTGAGCCAAAGACTTCTGTATTTTACCTAATTTTCAGAATCCTTAAAAATGGTCCTGAGAACCTTTCTTAGAACAGATTTCCATTATAAGTAATGTTAAGAGAAGCCAATACTATTGAAATTCAGGGGAAATTCATACTGACCTTATGCTAAAAACTTCTTGAATGGACCAGATTACATTCACAAGTCTGGAACTCATGATTCAGCTTCCACCATTTATGCCTGTAATTTCTGCCTTAGTGCAAATTTGCCCAAAGCCTGCAGCACTCTACATTTTACTGACAGGAAGAGGAATGAGACATGGAAGAACAGAAGGCCTGTTTATTGGTCTTTCTTTTCCTGGATATTTTCATAACACTAATTTCTTCTAGGTAATCAAAAGGAAATGGATAGTGGATTTATTTTTTTTTTTACTGTCTTAAAAAAATTTACTATGGATTGCCAAATCATTAGAAATCTCTCAAAGGAGACATGAATAATTTTTCTCTTAATTGCAATTGCTATATATTAGTTCTCCTGATATGTCTTCTCCTCCTCCTGTTTTCCTTTTTATATTATATGGGATGAGCAGATTAGGTAATCAGACCTCAAACATTCTCTTAATCCTCTAAAATCTCCTGTGTTTCTCAAGTTCTCCTCTCCTAGCTGCCTTGTCCCCCCTCTATGTTAAGCTGGGAAGTAGTTTCCTGCAGGATGCCATAATGTTAAACAGTCATTACTGGCATGACAATGTGATTTTTCCTGTCACTAGCTGAGTTTCCAGCTGCTTAAAAAAATTAAAACCAAACAAAGCCCTCAGAACTAACCTCCCAACAATCAAACTCCCAACAGCACCCAAAACAGCAATGACAACAAAAAAAGACCCCACAAAAACCTTTCTTGGCAGCATTAAGGCGATACAGCTTAGTTGAAAGCAATAGCATTTGAAAAATACTGGGAAAATTAAGATTGTTAAGTCTCCTGTAAGCAATAACCACTGCAAATGAAAAAATAAAAAAAATAAATAATAATAAAAAAAGACTGATTCTCAGAGATAAATAAGGTCTGGGATTTCTCTAATGACTTCTGAGCTATCCCCTCCTTAGTGACCTCTCCCTCTCAGAGAGGAAAGGATAGAAGATTAAAAACAAGATGAATCACACGGCTAGACTGAAGTGATTCTGCCCCAAAAGTTTTTGGCTCAACTATACAACCCTGCGCTGCAACCCATTAAATGCTTGGCCTGTACCCAAGAAAGAAGCATGAACACAGGATTTCTTCTCAGTGAAAATTTGTGCCCAACCATTTACAGCCCCTCTGTGTGTCATTCACTTTCTGTCACATCTTGAACAAGATGAAGATGCTTCCAGAAAAGTGTACCCTTTCCAGTATAGCAGTAGAGGATGTTGGTGTCAAAGGTGATCAAGGTCTCCATATATTAAACCACAGATTTCCTTCTGTGAAGTGAGAAATTCCATAAGACCAGTATAGAGACTAGACCTGAAGACCAGCATGAAGGTGTACATCACAGTGAGTCAACTCATTTTTTATAAAAGCACAGATCTTTTCAGCACATGAAAATTCATGCAGGACGTAACAAGCTTAGGCCTCTATTATAATCTCCATCTCCTTTACCTCTAGGTATATGAGGCCAGATTTTTCATGCAATGTTATTTGTATATATTTCAATCCTCCTGCCACTTTTTTACTTCTCTAGAAGGATGTTATTATCCAAACATCTGGATCTGTTCTTCTCTCTATAATCTAATGAGCAATATTTTATGGGCTGTATATTCATCTAGAAATACTGTATATGTCTGCAGTTACATACACTCGATTGAAGGTAAGAGAGAAAAGGATACTGCTTATGTTCTTTATACCTGTTAGTGTTTTATGTTTCTCATGATGAAGAACAGGACCAGCGAAGTCTACACACATTGTAAAGGCCTGTTTAAAAACTACTCACCTCATGATCTAAACTACTTGCAATAACAGATTATCTGATTAAAGGCTCCTCTAACATAAGTAGATGAATTTATCTTGCCTACAGGCATAAATGAGAGTGCATCTGCAAACTTACAATAATGTTTATCTATTGGTCTCTTTCACAGCTCAATAACATGCACTAAAGAAGCATTTTAATAAATTTATCTGCCTTTTGTACTTTGGGGGTGGGGGGGGTAGGGGGGGAGAGAAGGAGAAAACACAGACATCTCCAGTTTTCATGTAAGCCAACAATTTAAAAGGGGTCTATTACAGTACACTTGGCTCCTGACGGAACTACTCGAGAACCTGTCATGTGGCATGCCAAGTTCTTTTAAACTCTCTGAACAGGTTTATTATTACTGCTCTACAAAGTCTGCAACAAGTCTTGGCAGACCCACCACTCAACAAGAGGAACACTAGACCAGATGTGTTTAGAATCCAAAAGTGCAAAGTTGCCATTTTCCATTTACAAGTCACCTTTAATCTCTTCAACTAACCTTTCAAACTACAGTCAATCCAGGGTCTTGTCTACAGTGGCAAGATAGATAGATGGAAATGTAATGAGTATTCAGTTGTCAGGCTAACTTCATTGGCCAAAACCACTTTTCTAGTACGTTAATTAGCCTTTTGGTAAATGTAACTGAAGGCCAAACTGCAATGACTAAATGCTGATGGGCTGTAAAAGTACAGTGCACAGATACACAATATTTCACTTAATGTACACTGCAGCACCGTCTGGAGGATGTATGTAAACATACATGCACATATCCAGGTTAATTCTGAATGATCTTTCCTTTCCTCCCCACTCCCCCTTTTCATCTGCCTACTAGAAAACATATGGAATAACAAAACTATCATGTTAGAAGTGGCCAAGATGTCACTGATACTGACTAATGATCAGTGATAGCAATTTCAAAATGCCACAATCATTAATATACAGATGGCCATGTAATATAGTAATGTAGTAACATTTATTAAACTCTGTACTTTTTAAAAAGAGCTTCTGGCTCCCAGAATTGAGACAGAAACAGTTTAAGAAAGAAAATTAAAAACTAAGATTCTGGAGCATAATTCTGCAGTAAACGATGTCAGCTCTAGCAAATTCAGGACAAAAGTAATCAGAGCAAAAAAGTTTTCATAAGAGCCATGTATGCCAGTGGCTTGTGGAGGCTAAAGGCTTCTCAGAGGTTTACAAAACTAGCTGAAATATGAGCCATGGAAAATATCGCAGTATTTCACAGAGTACAAGCATCAATACATATTTTAAGATTTACATTAGCATTTTCTAAAGAGAAAACACATATTTTCTTACCTGGAATTCTTTACCAAGATACTGTTCTCCTAGAAACTGAAACAATCATGTAACAAAGTGTACATTTTAGTAAATTATTATAAAGCTAAGGTTAAGTAGTATGCTGAATGCAGACTAATAAAGGAGTGAATTAATCCCTGAAATATGTTGCCTGAAGGAATATCACAGATGACAATGGTTTTTGGTGATACGTGTGGGGTTTTTTTAAATGAGGAGGGGAATTCACTCACACCCATCGTTTTATTAAGGCTTAGAACAAAGAGCAAAACACCAAGAATCAATGCAAAAAAAATGAGCTGAAAATTCTAAGATCATTTCCTAACTCCAAAGTATCTAAATTTCCAAAAATGTCAATTTGCACTATTGAAGAAAACTTAGATTACAAGGAATAATTGTTGAAATAAGTTTGGGTTTCCTTTCAGGGAACAGAGGGTCATCCATGGTGCAAGTTTCTGGTTGGTTATGGAGTACTGAGATTCCACCGTGCTTCTCAAGTGCACCTTTGTCAAGAACAAAGAAAATGTGCTTCCCCATATTTTGCATGCTACTACTTTTTCATTAGACAAGTAAACATTAAGTAACTTAAAAAATTGTATATGATCAATGTGATGATCAGTTCCCAGAAGCAGCTAAGAACACACCAGACACTTTTGATTTTGATGTTTGGTTTGTTTTGAAAGGGCAGAGGTCCTAGTAGACTAGCTGTAGCACGGTTTAGTGAGCACAGAAGTTCAAGCAGCATGGAACAATATTAATCCATGATCAACAAGCATTTTTAACTGAGACCCTAGGAACTAGAAGATTTTTAACTGTTCACCATCACCCAACAAATTTCCTGAAGAAGCATCCCAACTTTCCTGCTTACCACCAGCATTTGCATGAGGGGATTCTGCCATACCATATCCACGTGTCCTGTATCTTTGTTAACAGCAGTGTAACATCTCAAAACACTGAATTAGTATCTCCATTTAGATTACATACCTTCGTCAGAGAGATAAGTTGAAATCTTATAGTTTAAATAGCAAAGTTAACAAACTAGGAGCATGCTCCTGCAAACTAAGGGAGCATCTTTCAATCATCTCAGCAAAGATGGTTTCTAACAGGATGGTAGCAAGAACCGTTTGTCGCATTACTGTGTGGAGCATAGTAACCCAATTTCAGGACATTATGTAGGCATTCTATTTCTTCCCTTGTACAAACAAGATGAGTTGCTCAAGTCCGGATGACCTTATGGAAATAAGCATCATACAGTTGGTACTCTCAACAGCCTATGTACACCTATTCTCATCTTAATGACGAAGATCAGCAGTTGGAAAGGTCATGACTGAGACCTCCCAGGATGATGAAGAGCTGCTAATCATGCCACAAGTTATGCAACTGCTGGGGTGGTGGCGGGGGGGAGTTCAAAAACCAAAGCAGATTGCTACAAAGAGAGGCCTATGTACAATAGATAGATATCTATATAACTGTAGGGATAAATACTTACCTGTATGCACAGGAACATCAGACAGAGCCAGACACCCTTCTCCTCAGGGGAAACTCAGAACCATGAGACACTATGTGCATTTTGCTTTACATGACCACCACACACCTTCCTATATACCTCCGAGGTGAACACTGGGATCTGACTCAGAGATTGATGAAAGACAGATTATCCATGTTAATATTCTGGTAACATTATGTCAATGGGGTGAAAGGATAGGCATATAGGAGACAAAGGGGGAATATTTCTATGGATCAGTGCTTCTTTTGCCAATAAAATTTTGGGATAGTGAACTCCTTGGACAGAAACTCTTTTTGCATAGAAATTTTTCCATTCAGGTCATGTAATACTAATCAATAAATAACTTTCTGAAGACAGTTGAAGAACAAACACCCAGTGCAAAACATGCCATAAAATGGGAGTTGTTTCTTCCGATGATATGATGAAATAGTCCAAAGGACACAAATGTCCTCCTACAGCTCTTTCTGAACTTAATGCCAGGACATGTTTGGTTACTGCTTGTCAAGTTCATTTTCTCCTTTCAACAAGCACCTCATACAAAAAAAATCCTTATTAATTAATGTTATTATTCCATAGCAACTTCCTTTACACTGTCACAACAAAGATCTGTCCCATCATAATCAGATTACATAAAATATGCATCCTCCTTAGTTGTGTAACACCACCTAAAATGGTCTTTACATAAGCTTCTTTTACCAATAACTTTTTTTCTGAACATGCATGTCTTTTGGACAATCAAAAATCTGAAGTTGCTTTCCTCAGTTTAAGCAAGCTCTTTTTATGGTCTTGCTGCTCCTTAACTCCTTAAAGGACTTATTAGCACTACCAAAAAAATAGTTGATAAAGAACATTTAACTGTTTAACAATACTCAACAGACAGTTGATTATAGAAAGACATGTCAGTGCACATACGGCAGGCAGATAAATTATGCACATCTGGATTACTTTTGGCAAGAAACAGAGCTAAGTGTCTAACGCCAAGTTTAGCAATCTGTCACTATCAATATGTGCATTTATTTAAAAGATGTCAAGGATTCAAAGTCATATTTTCTATTTCTTCATCAATGTTCCAGCACTTCGTGAGACGGTAAAGCAGGTGACAAAACACATTGCTTAAATTGCCAAAGGCAGTATAAACAGGGATAATTTTGAACTTGCCATGCATATAGGAGTAGCCAAATTTTCAAGTAAACTCTATTCTTCATTAGTTTATACTAATATCTAGTATGCAGAGTAGGCATATCATCAAGTTCTGAATAGCCAGCCTCAAAACTTAGCTGAAAATGGTTAAAATCATTTGGTAAGTTCAAAGAAAATTAAACAAAATTGAATTATTAGAAAAGTTGCCATTACAACCTCATTTGTAACAGTAATTGCATATTTTTAGTTATAGTTTTATGAGAAAATATGCCACCCCATATCTAACTTTCTTGGCCAAAACAAAATAACAGTTTAGTGGTAGACAGAGGTGTAAAACTGAAGGTTGAGGAGTCATGCTTGTTCTTAATTTAAATCTAATACAAGTAAATAAAACAGGAAAACTCCAATAGATATGGATTAATATTTGCCACAGATACCGAGAGTTATATAAAACCAGATCAGGTGATTAAAAAGCCAGAGCTATTTTTCTTGAAAGGACAGAGTATGATCAACAAGGCCTTTATAAATCCAGAAGTATTTAAAAAATTTGAAAATCAAAATCAGATTTTGTGGCAAAAAGCCTACTTGCTTTCTTAGGCACTAAAATCATCCAACTCATACTAAACGTAGGGGTGAAGGGAAAGGAGGAGGACAGTATTAAGATTGTCTATCATTTTTCATGTCAAAAAGCTACAAAAACATGTTGTAAGAATTCCAAGACTGCCTATTGTTTAATAGAAGGTGAAAACCCCTTTGGCTGATGGTGCTATTTCTTTGTCATAAGAAATTCCATTCAGCTTTAGCTAAATGCCCACATTAGACCCATCCACAGTCCTCTTATGATTTATATTTCTGAGGGGAATAAAACCTCATTCTGTCTCATTTACACTGGCTAGATGTACAGAGAGACAACATTAAGCCTGCATAAGTAAATTTAACTCATATTCAAATGTTTGACTTCATTAAGAAAAGTTAATTTTTGTGTATTTTG